>NC_043706.1:14264810-14290352 GCF_006229205.1 Suricata suricatta | reverse complement strand
AGAAATCAGTCGCATTCCTATACACCAAAAATGAAGCAGCCGAAAGAGAAATTAAGAAACTGATCCCATTCACGATTGCACGAAAAACCATCAAATACCTAGGAATAAACCTAACCAAGGATGTAAAAGACCTATATGATGAAAACTATAGAAAACTTATGAAAGAGATCGAAGAAGACACCAAGAAATGGAAAAATATTCCCTCTTCATGGATCAGAGGAATAAACATTGTGAAAATGTCATTACTACCCAAAGCAATCTACACATTCAATGCAATCCCCATCAAAATTGCACCAATATTCTTCTCAAAACTAGAACAAACTATCCTCAAATTCATATGGAACCACAAAAGACCCCGTTTAGCCAAAGTTATATTGAAGAAGAATATTTATTCTTGAGAGAGAGAGGAGTAGGGGAGGGACAGAGAGAGAGGGAGACACAGAATCTGAAGCAGGCTCCAGGCTCCAAACTGTCAGCATAGAGCCTGACACGGGGCTCAAACCCACGAACTGTGAGATCATGACCTGAGCTAAAGTCAGGCACTCAACCGACAGAACCACCCAGGCGCCCTGAATTTTTATAGAGAACCCACTCATGGGTTCACCACCTAGATAAAGACAGAACATTATTAACTTATCAGAACCTTCTAATGACTCTCAGTTATTAACTTTCTTCCTCCTGATGGTAACGATTCTCCTAATTTGAATTATCATAGACCCATTCTTATTTCTGAACTTTATATAAATATATAAATGGTATCACATATAAGTACTTTCCGTGTCCGGTTTCCTTTGTTCCTTTGTTCCTTTGGTGGCTACCCCAGAGATTACAAAATAATTATGTCTGTGAGACTCATGCATGGGGCTGCACAGGAGAGTTGGCCCTTTTTCACTGCTGTATCTTATGACTATTTTATTTTAATTTATGACGAAACTTATATTTCCATATATGCATTTAAATCTACAAATTTCTATCTTAGCACTATTGTAGCAACATACCTAAAGTTTGATATAGAGTATTTTCTTTTTCTTAAAGATTTTATTTATTTATTTATTTATGTATTTATTTATTTATTTTAGAGAGAGAGAGACTCCAGACACGTGAGAGAGAGCGCACAAGAGGGGCAAAGAAAAGGAGAGAGAATCCCAAGCAGGTTCTACACTCAGATCTGAGTCTGACATGGGCTTGATCCCATGACCCCAGGATCATGACCTAAGTCAAAATCAAGAGTTAGACATTCAATCGAATGAGCTACCCAGGCACTGATATATAGTATTTTCATCTTTATTTCATTCAAAATACATTCTAATTTCAAATATGATTTCCTTTTTGACTCTTTGATTACTTAGAAGTTTATTACTTAATTTTCAAACATTCAAAGATACTTTTAGACATGATTCTATGATTGATCCCTCTAGCTTAATTCTATTACGCTATCAGAATACACTCTGTCTGATTTCTATGCTTTGAAGTTTGTTAAGACTTCCTTTGTGGCCCAGTATTTACTTCATTTTGGCAAAATATTCCTTGGACACTTAAAAACGTCTGTATATTCTGCAGTTTGAAGGTGCAGTTTTCAGTACGTGTAAATTAGGTCAAGTTTGTTAGAAGTATCACTCAAATACTTTATATATCTACTTGTTTTATCAATTACTAGAAAAGAAGTAGTAAATTCTTCCACTATATTTGAACATTTGTTTAATTCTTCTCTGGGTTCTGACAACTTTTGATTTGTATGTTTCAAAGTAATGTGTTAGTTGCACACAAATTTTGGATTGTTACATCTCTTTGTTGAATCGACCCTGTTTTCACTAACTGAATGTGTTTCCTTCATCAACAAAAAATTCATCCTTATCTCTAGTATCCATAACAAGTGTCTTTTCTCTACAAATACTAGAGCTTTACTCAGTGGTTGCATAATATATGCATTCAAATTTACTTACATTTAAGTTATGTCTTTGAAAGCAGCATTTGGGATTTTTTAAAATACAGTCTGAAAATGTTTTTGTTTTAATTGAAATGTTTTGTCCCTTTCCATTTAACATAATTATTGAGAAATGTACATTTATAATTACCTGCAACTACTTGTGTTCTGTTTGTCCCTTCTGTTCTTCATTCTCATTTTCTCTCCTTTCTAGACTTCTTTGGCATTTACTGGGTATACCTCATTCCATTTTCTATTAGATATTTTGTTACACCCTTTTATGTTATTACTTTGGTGGCTACCCCAGAGATTACAATATGCAAGTTTGATTTATTAGTCAATCTCAACATGTGGTTTTGCCACTGTCTAGATGTAGAGTAGTCACTATATTTACTCCTTTCTAGTCTTCTGTGCTGTTGTTTTCATACCTTCTAATTCCACATGTATTTTAAACACCAAAGACAGTTATTTTTGTTTTAATCATGCAATGTGAATGTAGATTTACCCACACATTTATCCTTCCCAGTGCTCTCCACTCCTTATCTGTTTTACACTGCTTCCTTCCAGAATTATTTTGCTTCTATCAGAAGATCTCTCTTTGGTATTTTATTCTCATGGTCCTGCCAACAATGAATTATCTAAAAAAATTCTTCTTATGCCTTCATTTTGAAGGGTCTTGTATTTGGGTATAGAATTCTAAGGGAGAAGTTATTTACTGACTTACTTGTTTCTGTTTAACACTTTAATAATGTCATTCCTCTGGTTTCTCAATGTCTGTTGCTAGTGCTATTAGTCTCGTAAATGTACTGTGTCTTGCTTTCTTCTGGCTACTTTTAATGTCTTCGATTTTCAGCAGCTTCCTCATGATATTCTACAATAGTCAGCGATGAGGAGGGGTGGGGAAGGGTTTGCTTTTTTCTGTTTTCTTTTCTTTTTTTGGTTTTTTTGTCTTTTGATCTTACCTTGTCTTGGAAAATCATTTTGAAAAATTTTTAGTTGAAATAAATATTGTGATATGTAGAAACCTTGCATGGTGACAGATGGTAGCTAGATTTATCATGGTGATCACTTCGTAATGTACATAAATGCTAAGTCACTATGTTGTGCACTTGAAACTAATATTGTATGTCAACTATACATCAATAAAATAAGGATAAATATTCTGAGATATTCTCAGAAAGAATAAAGATATTATTAAAATATCTTTATGATTACACACATATTAGGCGTGGTAAAATTCTTCCACAGCTCACTGATGCTTTTACATTTGTTTGCATTGTTTCTTCTGAGCTTCATGTTAGCTTCCATTCTTATCTTTAAGTTCACTAATCTTTATTTAGCCACATATAATACACTGCTCATCCATCTCATGTATTACTTTCATCTCAGACATTGTAGTTTTTACCTTCAGAAGTTTTATTTGGGTCTTTTAAAAATATCTTCCATATGTCTACTTTCCCACTTAAACATATATAATATAGTTTTAGCAACTCTTTTAGTGTCCTCCTTGGCTAATTTTAATATTTGTATCAGTTGTGGATTGGTTTCATTTGATTATTCTCCCCACTATGTTTTACTGTACTTTGACTGCCTAACAATCTCTGTTTGAATACTAGACATTATGAATTTTGCCCTGTGGGGCACCTGATATTTTTGTGTTTATATAAATAATCTTTAACTTTGTTCTGGGATGCAGTTATTTGGAAGCAATTTGATTCTGTCACATGTAACTTTTATGAATTGTTTAGTAGGGTCATAACCATGATCTAGCTAAAGTTAATTATTCTCCTCTAGAGGAAACACATCATTCCTGAGTATTCTACCCAAATATCTCATGAATTAGGAGATTTTCCAGTGTGGGTGATGGAAACAGTTATCATTCCCAGATTTTGCAAGCGCCAGGAGCCCTTCTAGTGTTCTTTTGTCTCCTCCCCCATTTTTGAATAGTTTTGGATGTAGATCTATATTTTGCTCTATACTTACAGGGGACCTATGTAGATCTCCAGGGTTTTCTCTCTGTGCAGCCCTTTTTTTTCTAGCATATAGTCCTGTGAGCTCAGAACCTTCCTAACTTCAGCTCCATGTCCTTAGTTGTGCCTGGGGTTGCTCTCCTGCACTGCAGCCTGGAAATTCTCTTGAGACATTCATAGGACACCCCTTTGTTTTCTGTCCATCCTTTGTTGCCTTAGAGGCAGTCTTGAGAATTGTTGTTTTGTATTTTTTTGTATGTTTTTGGTTGTTTCAAAAAGAAAGTAAATCCAGGCCCCTTTCCTCCATCTTGGACAGAAGCAGAAATGAGTGTGCTATATTTTAAAATTTTATTTGGGGGGTGCCTGAGTGGCTCAGTCAGTTAAGCGTCTGACTTCAGCTCAGGTCATGATCTCATAGTTCGTGGGTTTGAGCCCCATATCGGGCTCTGTGCAGACAGCTCAGGGCCTGGAGCCTGCTTTGGATTCTGTGTCCCTCTCTTGCTCTGCCCCTCCCCTGCTCATGCTCTGTCTCTGTCTCTCTCTCTATCTCTCAAGAATAAATAAACATTAAGAAATTAAAAAAATAAAATAAAGTAAAATAAAAAAATAAAATTTTATTTCAGGCACCTGGGTGGCTCAGTCAGTTAAATGTCTGACCTCGGCTCGGTCATGATCTCATGGTCTGGTCCGTGAGTTTGAGCCCAGCATCAGACTCTGTGCTGACAGTTCAGAGCCTGGAGCCTGCTTCAGATTCTGTGTCTCCCACTCTCTCTGCTCCTCTCCCACTCACACTCTGTCTCGGTCTCTCAAAAATGATAAAAGTTAAAAGATTTTTTTAAATTTTATTTGACTATGAGACTCTTTCTTATGGTGCATTCTTTGGGAAATTGTGGGTTAAACCATTCAATCCCCGGGAATAACAGAATGTGATAGACACTAGACACTCCATATTTTATGAGCTAAGAAATGGAATTTACCTTTTAAAACTCAAAATTCCTTTGAGAGGTAACACTTCTTACACCATTAACATTCATTAGTCCTGATTAGTTTATCTGAAGATTGGTTTTCCATTTATTTTCTTGTCTATCAGAAAACCAAAAAACGCGAGAGGTAAAATTATAGAATCAGAAAATTAGATTGTGAGGAGAGAATGAAGATAAGGAGCAAAGCTTGATAGTGTCAAAGAATCTTTGTTCTTAGAGCTTCTTTTTACAGGTGAGGCAATTCTTTCAGAGGTCAAATAACTTGCCTAACATCATGCAACTTGGAATGGAAAGGCTAGAGTTAGAACCTGATTTTAACTTAGATAATGCACATAGACAAGGCCTGTCATATAGGAATGAACAATAGATACTAGCTCTCTCTCCTTCTAAGCCTAATGCTGGGGTAGAGTACTGAATAAAGAAGTGAGTTTTGGGATATTCTTCAAAGGGTCCACAGTTAACAGGCTGGCTTCCCTAACTGGTCTGAGACATTGGAACAAACAGGCCAGGGATAAGGGAGGAAAAAGAAGGAGATGAATAGGCCACTAGAGGACAGTAAGCACAGAAGATAATGGAAACAAGTGACATATATGTCAAGTAATAAAACTACTGCCACCAACTAGAAATACTTCCAGATACACCTTCCTTCCTTATTCCCACTTGGAATCTTCTTACACACTGTTTCCCCAAGGCCCATTAATCCATTGGCTTTCTATCTTGTTTCAGCTGCTCTGAATTTCATAGACCCTCTTTGGTCTAGATATTCAGTTCTGCCTCACCAGCTCCTTAAGATTCTGCTTCAGGCATCTGTCCAAAGTGCCTGGTGCCACAACTCCTTCAGCCCAGCCCCTAGAACACTCCTGGCTCAGGTTACAATGGGTTGGATGTGCCAAACCCATACGGTCCAAAACTTGCCTCCAAGCCAGCATGGAAAACGAATGAGAACTAAGCTGGGTCCTGATTTCTGCTGCACACTCATCACAATCACAAAGGAACAAAAGGTGCTAGGAATTAGCCTAATCCCACCCTCACACCACATTATACTTTTAAGAGAATAGTGAAATGAAGGACTTTTCCATTCTGCAGGTGGAACATCTTTTGTGCCAGGGAAAAATTAACAGACTTTTGTTTAAAAACTATAGTCCTAAAGCTACAGAACTGGGTTGCCCATTGGTGGAGAGAGAGAAAGAGAGACAAACAGACAGGGAGACGCCAAAACTAGGTAGCTGAGTGGACAGAAGAGAAGTTTTCCCCAATTTGTTATGAGGAGGTAACAGGCTTCTGGTGGGACTGACCTGTGGATCTCAGGGGACCATATTCTGGGAGCACAGCTCTAAGTGGGAATCCATCGGTAGTGAGTTTGGCTTAGGCGACCAGTTTGTGACATGCCCAGAGCACACACAGGTGTCCAACAGGTGGTAGAGGACTAGTGTTGGATAGAACATCAGGGAACACAGTAGCCAAATGATAAGGGATGTCATAGTTATAGACTAAGGATCTGTCCCCATTTTGCTGGTATCATATAAGTTTTTCAACTCACCCAATTAATCATCTAAGTTATGATCATACTGACACTTTCTGACCCCTTGATATGAAACGGGCATTTTTCTAAGCATTTACACATACAATGTCATTTAATCCTTCCACAATAACCTTCCATAGACAAGACAGGTACTAATACCTGCATTTTGCTAATGAGAGGACTGAGGCACAGAAGGGTTAAGTAACGTGCCAAAAGCAGGCAGGGATTGAGCAGTGGAGCCCCGAGCCCACCAGGCCAGTATTGGCGGGTCCTGGACATTCCTCCAGTCAGATGGTGGGAGCTTGGAGCCACATGTAATTTGATGAAAAAAGAAAGGAAGAGAGAACTGTTAGGCTTCCCATTCCCAGATACCAAAGCAAAGTTGTACCTTCTGCACCAACCAGGCCTGAGGAGAGGCTTGGCTTCCTTTGGAGAATTGGAGCATGCTTGAGAGCAGCCATCACACCAATAGAACTCTTCATACTCAGAAGTGTCCATAGAAAAAAATATCTCCAAATTCTGCTTCCTTGCCAGACATGGAGAAAGAGCAGAAGAGCAGAGCCTGCTTTCAGTAGGCTAAAGGGTCTTCAAGAGAATTCCATGAGGAAAAAAAGAAAACCACAAAACAAAGTACCACAACAACATCAAAAGCCCTTTCATTTTTAAGTTTTATTTGATCTTTTGTGTGTGTGTGTGTGTGTGTGTGTGTGTGATTTTGAATTTCTCCTTTTGGATAAATATAAATTAAATTGCTTTGCCACTCAACTTTAAATTTAGGTAAGAATCTTACTATATATAAATGGCAGCTTTTCAACTGGGAATCCAGTCCAATACTCTTCCCTTGTTCAAGGGGGTTGAACTCTGAGACTCCCAGAAGATGCTTAAAACTGAAGATAGAGCCAAACCCTATCTATGCTGTTTTCCATGCACATTCCTATGATAAAGATTTATTTATAAATTAGGCTCAGGAAGGGGCGCCTAAGTGGCTCAGTCGGTTAAGCATCCAACTTGACTCAGGTCATGATCTCATTGTTCATGGGTTCAAGCCCTGCATCGGGCTCTGTGTTGACAGCTCAGAGCCTGGAGCCTGCTTCTGATTCTGTGTCTTCCTCTCCCTCTCTGTCCCTCCCCGTTGTCTCTCAAAAATAAACAAACATTAAAGAAAAAATTTTAAATCAGGCACAGGAAGAGGTTAATGGCAATAACTAATAATAAAGAACAATTATAACCAAATACTATAATAAAAGTTACATGAATGTGGTCTCTCTCAAAATACCTTACTGTAGCGTACTCACCCGTCTTCTCCTGATGATGCAAGATGACAAAATGCCCGTGTGATGAGGTTTGGTGAGGTCAATGACATAGGCACTGTGACATAGCATCAGGCTACACCTGACCTTCCGACCATACGTTACAAGGAAGATCATCATCACGGGACACCTGGGTGGCTCAGTCGGTTAAGCATCTGACTTCAGCTCAGGTCATGATCTCACAGTTTGTGGGTTCGAGCCCCGCATCGGGCTCTGTGCTGACAGCTCAGAGCCTGGAGCTGCTTCAGAGTCCTCTCTCTCTGACCCTCCCCTGCTCATGCTGCCTCTCTCTCTCTCTCTCTCTCTCTCTCTCAAAAATGAATAAAAAACATTAAACATTTAAATTAGAAGAAGACCACCAGCTCCCGGGTTATGGTTGACCTGGGAAACTGGAGGGATTACTGTGTTTCGGCAATTTATACTACTTGACCCAAGGTAAATTTCCCCAAATATTTTGATCAGCATTTTTAAGAGGCAGAGAATCAGGCAGATGACAGCACAAACTAAATGCAATTAGCAATTATGAAATAAATTTTAAAACTTCGACTCTCAGCTTCAAGAGGCTTAATCTAAGCAGAGACACCAGAAAAACATACATCAAAGGGCTTAACAAAATGCCCCCAAACAAATCACTGCTGTGCAAAATAGGTACTTTCATATGAATGAGAGCTCGGCTTGTCCTAATACGTGGGCACAGAGGTACTTTATGCAGTATATGCCATTGCATTTAATCTTCACCTTTAGATGAGGAAATAAAGACCAGAGAAGTTAAGTGGCTTGTCCACAACACACAGCTAGCAAGCGATGAAACCAAGTGTCAAGGCCCTGTCTGTCTGACCCTATCACACATGCTCTTACCCCTCCCCTTCTTTTTTATTTGAGGTCTTTTGTGTTTCCATACAAATTTTAGGATTTTTTTTGTTCTTGCTCTGTGGAATTTTGCCTCTGCCCTTCTAAAGAGATGCAGAGCTGTGAAGTCCGACGTTCGGAGCAGAAGGGGTAACATACAAATTCACAAGAGAAGTAAATTTAAGCTCAGATTAACTAGGAGGACTCAGCACAAATTGGCAAGGTAGAGGGGAATTTGATCATTTTAAAAATAAAATACTGTCAAGCGGTACTAAAGTCAAAGGGGAAAAAAAAGACCTTAAAATTTTAAAATAACAATCATGAAGAAAAACCAGATAAGGAAAGACGAGGGCACGTTGACCCCTATTTCAACTTCCCTGATTCCTTCTCCACAAAATCATTTAGGGAATAGAGAGACAATAACAGGAGGGCAAAGGCACTTAATCAGAGATTTTACAAACCACTAAATCAAAAGAGACTGTGAAATCCCTGCCCGGGGAAGCTAACAGTGAGATTAAGTGGATTAGTCTACTGTACAGGAATCCAGGGAATGCGGCTCTATGTGATTTTTTGTTGTGGGTTACCCAGCAGCAACATCACGGTTTTACATCTCCCAGAAACATATGGGCATGTGCCCTTCCGCAAACTAGCAAGAAAGAGGAGCTCCTGGCCCGAGGCTCTCCCTGCATCGGGCTGGCTGATTTCCGGAGGGCGAAGGATACTGATATTTTACCAAGAGTCTGTGCAGGGAACGTGTTGAAAACGAAAAGGCAATCGGACTCATCACACCCATAATTTCCACACCCAGAATCTGGTTCACGATGATCGCGGGGGGGGGGGGGGGGGGGGGGGGGGGGGGGGGGGACCGGAGGGAGCAAGGAGCTGGAATTAGGAGTCCTGGCATCAGCCCTTCCAGAGAAACAGGGAGAAGGCCCTCTGACTGGATGCCTCCCAAACTTTGGGGGAAATTGCTACCTGACCACGATCAAGAGTTCTTTCTAAGCTTCCTTCCTTCTGGTGTTAACAGCACCGTCAGCAGCCACGAAATTAAACTCACAAACCAACCACACAGAATGCGAGTCTCTGGAAATCTGCAACCCAACTCCAAAAACCTAGAGCCCTGGATAGATACGTGTACAAACCTTGACCTGCCAGGGTTAACAGTTTGCATCAGCAGTCTATAATAAATAATTAATATAGCCCTAGGAGATATAAAGCCAGTGACATGGTATCTCTCCCTTGGCTCTAAATGGAACTCCAGATAACCTACTTTGAACAGTAATGTGTTCACAGTATGTGGGAATTAACTACTCAATATAATAAGTACTATTGAATTTCCCATCTCCACACAGATAAAGGGCAACTGCCACCAAAAACACGGTAATAACAGTAACTGAGTGATGGGGGGAAAAAAAACAATCCCGTTTTTTTTATTACCACCTTAAAATGTTATAGGTTAAAATAATCTTAAAGGGTTTAAAAAAACAGCAATTAAATCTTTCCATTTCTGTTTTCCAAGACTGCAGCTGAGAAAATGAGAGCCTAGGAGCCATACGGAGCTGTAGCCTTGCTAATAATGCTCTGTGCAAAATCTCATTAATTCAGTCTGGCTCTTCAGATCAGCCGCTAAATCCCTGTATTGTCACTCATCCTCTGGCCTTTTCAGGATTTCCATAGCCTAACTAGCAGTATCTCCATGGAAACCAAGCAGTCCTGCTTTGCACATCCCGGAACTTTTTGTTCCTGACAAAGCTTGACAAATCACATGCAGCATGGAGAGTTTAACATAGCGAACCAAACCCTGACCCACACTTAGAAATGATAAACCCAAGCATACCAGCTTTATTATAAATGATTTCCTTACAAGATACTTAACCAAGCCGGTGAAATGTTGAACCAGACAAGTTTCAAGAACAAGGTGCTGGAGGGAGAAAAAAAAAAAAAGCGAATAAATAAATAAATAGATAAATAAGAACCCCGGGCGTGTTCAGCTGTAGGTTTTGGGATCTCATTTTCTGTCTAATTGACTTAAACTGAAAGCAAGCAAAGGAGAAAAAAGAGCAAGAGGGAGGCAGTTTTCTGAACCGTTCTCGAGCCTGAGAAGTGGCCTTTCGGGTCCGCTGTGAGTCGGGAGGGAAAATCCTAAATTCGTTCCCGTGTTTTCCCTAAGTCCTGCAGAGGGTGGGCTTAGGAATCTAACAGGTCCTTATGCCTGGCAACTGCTTTTGGCTGTTCAGCCCGGCTCTTCAGAGAAGAGGCTCTTAGCCCTGGGAAATGGGGGGGCCTCGCTGGCCCTGGAAAATGAGGCTGACCTTGCTGTAGAGAGAGGCTGCACTCGCTCACAAGGGCAACAAAAAGGCAGAGAGAGGAGAGGGGTTTGCAGGGTCCTATAGCCAGAGAAGCAGACAAGGACCCGACAGAGAATACACACACATGGTCTTGTCTTTTGCCCGTTTTTCACAGAGGGGGTATCCTGGGTCTACACAGAGGCCGAATCATGACCTGTGATCTATTCCTCAGTCTTAGGGAGGCTTGAAGGTGGTGTGGGGCAAAGTGAGAAAGCTGGACGTTCTGAAGCAGGAAGGGCCTTCATGGCCTCTCTGTCTCACTGCTGTGTTACCTGACATAGATGAGGCTTCCTGAGGGGACGGAAGGAATCCAATGACTCTTAGAGGTGACAGAGGAGGGTGACGGTCACCATTATCATGAGCCTCTCTCCCCCAGTCTCTGTCTTTCTTCTGTCACCTGGGCCATATCACAGGCCAGTAGTGGTGAGGTGAGTGAGAGCCAAAGGCACAGGTGTGGAAGAAGGAGGCCTGAGAAACACAAGACTTTGACCTGATTTAGCCTCCTTGGTCTGGGCCTTGACCTCTCTTGGAATCACACTAGGGATGTTTAAGGGTCTAAGACAAAGTCTTCCTTCCTTGGATCTTCTTCAGTTCAAGCCTGGCAGTGTTTTAGAGACGCCATGATACTTGCAGCACTGGGCGTGCTTCGCCTTGACAGGACTAGACTGACCTCTGTGTTAGATGGCAGTGCCCAAGCTCTCATTACGCAAGACCCCACCAGCACAACGCTATTGGACGTGGGCAACAATGACGAGTTCTAGACACACTATTCACGTTCCACAAATATTTGCTGATTAACTGAATTGGGGCCTGTAAGATCTCAGAGTTCCTCCTGATTCTTCAGAGCAAGAGTAAATGAGGCTTAGTCTCATTTCAACCTTCAGTGAACTTTACTGCACTCTTTGCCTTTATACAATAATAATCGCACATAATAATAATAGCCACTAGCTCTTACCAAGTTCTTACTCTGCAATACCAGGCAGTCTTCGGAGCATTTCATGAATATTAGCTCCTTTAATCCTTGTAACTATCATCTGGAAAAGATACTATTAATAAGCCTATATTATTAACTTCATTTTATCAATGAAGATACTGAGACACAGAGAGCTTAACGAACTTGCCCAAGCTCTCGGAGTTGGTTAGTGGTACAACCAGGCTTTGATTCCAGAAAATACATTTTACCCCTACCCTTTGCTATCTTGTATTATCAGTGCTGAGTGTCTCGGGTCAGAACAATCAGTTAGTTATCGTAGCTAATGGTTACTAAATGTTCGCTATGTGCCAGGCATCATTCTAAATTTACATGCATAACCCTGTCGGACTTCACAACAACATTTCAGGCTTCTTCTATGAGGTAGACACTATCATAAACATCACTTGACAGGTGAGGAAATTGAAACACAGAGTGCTTAAATGAGTCACTCAAAGTCATATAACTAGTAGATGACAAAACAGATGCAGACCCAGCCCACATGGTTCCAGAAGCTTCTGTCAATCAGAACTCCTACTTCTCTGGTCAATCCAGGCAAAATGGAGAATCATATTGGGGCACCTGGGTGGCTCAGTCGGTGAAGCATCTAACTCTTGACTTCAGCTCTGGTCATAATCTCACACTTTGTGGGTTTTGAGACCCACATTGTACTCTGTGCTGACAGCACAGAGTCTGCTTGCGATTCTGTCTCCCTCTCTTTCTGTCTCTGCCACTCCTTTGCTCTCTCTCTCTCTCTCTCTCTCTCTCTCAAAATAAATAAAAAATAAATTTAAAAAAAATGGTGAACATCATATTCTATGGAACCATTATCCCGGGCAAACATCTTCCTGAATGTTGCCACTCAGCCTACCAGACAAGGCTGGTATTATCATAGTTTTCTTTCCAAGACTTCTTTTCAGAGGTATTCAAAGCAATTTGAGGCCCATGAGTAGGCCAATGAAAAAGCCTGCCCTGTCCCCTGGTCCTAAGAGGTCATGACTGATCAGGCACAACCTCTTGTCCCCTCCTGTGGAACCCAGCCTCACAAAGGTGCTGCCCCACTCTTCACACAGGGCCGCCAGTGAGTTCATCTGAGTCTGGTTACACTGCCAATGCTTAGGGACCTAAAATTAGACCTACCAGCTGTGTTTTGGTTCTGCGGGCACGTGAATGTCTGCTCCATTCTTGAGCATGCCGGGTGTTGAAATATATATGAAACCTGCTTTCTGAAGCACAGTGAAAGCGCAAAATTCTTACACCTATTCTTTAATTTATTGTTTCTCTTCTAAAGCTCTAACTTCTTTACTGCACAGGGACTGACATTTCCTCTCTGTCCATATCCCCCAATGGGATGCTGCCTCTGAAGAATACATCAACACTCACCTTTAAAACACCCAACCGGTCTCCTTGGAGATGGAGCATGAGTATGTGACCCCCACCCTCGGCCCAGGTGCCCTGTCTCCTGGGTCACAGCCTCTCCTGGAATCTGCAGACTGCTAGACTTAGCGAATGGGGCCCAAGCCCAAGTCCAGTGTGATCCAAGAGTTGGTTCTTGGCCTGGGAGTAGATAGGGCTCTGGAGTGAGGCCATGGGACATGGAGTAAAGAGGACCTGGGGTTCACATACCAGGCGAGGGCAAGCCAGGCACTGAGGATGGTCCAGAGCAGTCTATTCATGCTGCTATAACAAAAATATCATGGGCTGGGGCACCTGGGTGGCTCAGTCAGTTAAACATCTGACTCTTGATTTCAGTTCAGGTCATGATCTCATGGTTCATGAGATTGGACCCCATGTTGCTGTCAGCACAGAGCCTGCTTGGGATTCTCTCTCTCTCTCTCTCTCTCTCTCTCTCTCTCTCTTTCTGACCTTCCCCAACTCAAGGCTCACTCTCTCTCTCTCAAAATAAATAAATAGACTTTAAAAAAATACTATGGACTGAGCAACTTATAAGCAAAAGAGACTTATTTCTTACACTTCTGGAGGCTAGTAGCTCAAGATCAAGGCGCCAGCAAATTATCTGGTGACATCCCACTTCCTGGTTCATAGACGGCCATATTCTGGCAGTACCGTCTTATGGTAGAAGGGGTAAGGGAGCTCCTTGGGGTCTCTTTGATTAGGGCACAAATCTCCTTTATGAGGGCTCCCCCTTCATGACCTAATCACTTCCCAAATGCCCCACCTCCTAATATCATCATCACAGGGGTTAGGATTTTAACATGTGATTTGGGGTTACAGGGGCAGGTGACTGGACATAAACATTTAGGCCACACTAGTACCCAAAACAAAAGGGTCAGCAACAGAGAACTGGCAAGATGAAACTGAGATTAGTGGGCAGTGCCTAGAAATATTCCCAGAGGTATTTAATCCAAGGGAGTGAGAACTTCCTATAACAGGGCTGTCCAATAGAACTTTCCATGACAAGAACGTTCTCTCACTATGGTAACCAACGAAGTAGCCATTAACTACAGATGGTATTAAAGGGCTTGAAATGCAGCTAATGTATCTGCAGAACTGAATTTTAAATTTAATTTAATAATTTTTAATTTAAATTTAAACGGCTACATATGGCTAGTGGCTACAATCTGGGCAACACGTTGGGAAGAGGAAGGAGCCGGGGTCAATGCACTCATGAAATAACGTAGGTTGGAATCCATGCCTGGAGCAAGTTCAGGTTTCCTATTTCAGCCCCCCTGACTTTGCACAGGGCCCTCCAACATATGGCTGGTTTTTCAGCCCCTTTCCTGGGATACCCTCATTTTTCCACTGTTGCTTTTTTTAGAACAAAGTGGCCCTTGCTATAAGGAGATCCTTCATAGCCTGAACTAAATTTTACACATTAAGTTGTAAGCCTGTTCCCATTAGCTATAGTTTTTCTCTTTTCCAAACAGCCCTTCCCCTCGGGGGCAATAATCTCACTTTGGCACCATACCCGTTCTCCTCTATCCACGCCCCCCACCTCAAACTCACCACCCCAACCGCCTGATTCCCAGACTTTGTCATGACTCACCTGGACCACTACAGCCTCTTGGCTCATTCCTCTGCTCAACATCCACCTCACATAATCCTCTGTCCGCACCACAGTCCAAATGATCTTTTAAAACTATGAATTGGAACCTCTCACTTCTATGTGTTAAATCATTCTGAGGCTTTGGATTGCATGATTCAGCTGCTGCTCACCTTTTCATTTCATTCCATGCTTTTCTCCCTCCTGCCTCTCCTCCATTGCTCCCTATGATGTCACCCTGGGCACTTAACACTCTATAAATCCCTGAGTGCAGGGGCTTGTCTCTTGTGTTCATGGCTGGGGACATAGTGCCTGGAATATAGAAGGTACTTAATAAAAATGTATTAAATGAATGAGTGAATACTGGCTTGGTACACCAGGGCCGTGACAGGCGCATACCATTACGAATATTTCACTGCTACTAATAGGAACACTATAGTCTATTCTTTCAAAGTACTCAATGTGCTTGAAAGGGATTGTTACATCGATCCTGAAATTAAAATGAAATATGTGTGTCTTAGGGGCTGAGCCATAAACTGGGAACAAGACTGTATATCTTAAGCCTGTGACTTCCTCTCCCCCAAAACAATATCTTAGGCTTGGGTCTCAAAATGCACCATACAGGCCTTGTCTGGCCACAGCTACACACAGCATGAGCCATTTCAAAACTGAAGTCTTTGTGGAGAAAACAGAGCTTAGAGTTTGGGCATAAAGATCTCAGCTGGACCTATTCAACTTGATAGAGTTGTTTTAGTATAATAAAATAATAAAGATAGAACAATAAGTCAGTAGGTTTTAGGTGACATTGACCAGTTCTTCAGTGAGAATATGGTCCAGGCACAACTTCCATTTGTCATTCCTCGCTTACTCCAAACCCTGTAGAATTTTCATGGCCCATGGCTCTAATGATATTGTCACCATAAAGATGTTTGCATGTTCCATATCTTTCCAAACACTGTGTCTTTTCATCTTGAGTCTTGAGGCTATGAATGTCCCCCCAGCCAGTTCTTATCCTTTGGGGCTCACTATGGTCACAAAGAGAGTCATCTGTTTGATCAAGGAACATATATCTTTGGGACGCCTTTAATTAATAAAAGTTCAAGATTAGATGGGGGATTTTCCAAAGTCTTTTTTGGAAGTCAGAGTCATACACCTTTTATTCTGCCCACAATACCTTAGCAGTCTGTCATAGAGAAGGATGGCAGACACTCCACCAAGCTCAGCCAGCCTCTTGACCCACAGAGAGTCCCTCAGCCCAGTAGATCTCAGGGGAAAGCAGGGCTTTCCTGGGCTCACCTTCCTTTAACTCCCCCAAGGCCAATGTTATGGGCTGAATTGTGTTCTTTCAAAATCATATATTCAAGTTGTAACCCCAAGTATCTCAGAATGTGACAGAATTTGGAGATAAGACCTTGAAAGAGGTAATTAAGTCAAAACGAGGTCAGATGGCTTTGCACCAACCCAACATAACTGGTGTTCCTTATGATAAGGAGATTAGAATACAGACGCATATGGAGGGAAGACTATCTGGGGACCCAGAGATAACATGGCCATCTATAAGCCAAGGAGAGAGACCTCAGGAGAAGTCAATCCTGCTGACACTTTCATCTTGCACTTCCATCCTCCAGACCTTGGGACAATAAATGTCTGTTACTTAAGGACCCTGGTCTGTGGTATCTGTTATGACAGCGGCCCCAGATGCTAATAGAACCACGGTGCAAAGGCCCTGCTCTTCACTTCCCCACCACCAACTTCTTCTTCTAATTGATTTTACCAGATACAACCAGACATTTGCACATAACAAATTAAAATTTGCAGGTGTGATAAAGGTATGCTGGAAAAAAAGGTCTAGAACATATTAGAATTTTCCATAGGGGAATTTGCTGAAGGGGCTGAGTCTGGGCAACTTAAAAGGCTCTATAGGCACATCTAAACTACTTTCTCTCTGAATTTAGCAGGGGTTTCCAAGTGAGTCTGGAATTAGATCAAAATCATCCTGTGGGTTGGGCCACAGGATGGGCCCAATGGGCCACTAGACTGTGAAACTCTTTTTGAGTGCTGGACTGTCTTGAAGCAAAGGATACCCATGAGCAGGAGGATTTGTGCATGAGTGTTTGCAGAAAGAGAGAAAAAACACAGGAAGGGCAGATGGGGTCTGACACCAGACTCATCGGGGCCCTTGAAGAAAGAGGGACTGGCAGAGGGGGGTGTCTTCCTGAGGGACTCAGCTTTCGAGCTCCACTGACAAAGTGGCAGACAGAACAAGGGAGGGAGCTTTTTGCTACTGTGGTAGCACCGAAAGGAACACTATTACATTAACAACACACAGGTTTATAGCCTTAAGGATGCAGGGAGGTATTACACTGGATGAGGAGTCTAGAAGGACGGTTCACAGGTCCGTACATGAGGTTTCTAGGGCCACTTGGGTATAACTAGGCTTGTAGTAACAAATAGAAACCTGTTTGTGACTTGAGTTAAGAACACTGTATTTTGATTACTCAAAATGGCAGAGAAAAATCAGAGAACTGCATTCATCTTAGGGAATGGATTATTTCTTCGGTTCTGCCCAAATCAGTTCTAATGAACCCTAGTTGGTTTGGGGGAAAAAAGCTCTTTCAGGAGAGGGTTCCCCAAATCTGGCCATGCAAAGGATTTCATGTACAGACCTCAAAATATATACCAAGTGAGGTTTTCATTGAGACCATAATGTTCCCTTCATAGCTTTTACTCATTTCCTGTCAATGCAGGATCTATAAAGTTCAGATGTATCATGACTCTATGTGTCCCTACACCAGTCTGACTTGGGACACAAGGTCTGGAAGTAGAATAATTTCGGTGAAGTTCAGGTTCAGCCTGAAGGTGATTGAATACTCTAGATTGAGTTGCTTTGGGAGAATGTGTTAAAGAAAAGAGGTTAGTATAGTTTCACTTTGAACTGGTTCCGTGTGTGTGCGTGCACAAACACACATGCGCATATGTGTGTAAGTTTGTTTATTAAGGGGAAATAGATTATATTTTAATTCAGTCAAAATTAGTGGACAATTAGGATAATAATTTGAGCATATTAAAGCATATATTCTCATCCTCAGCAGCCTTGTTCCTTGCCACACCGTAGCTCCCAAACAAAGAGCACAATGTGGCAGGTGCAGACAGGTTTCTGCTGCAATAATAGAGAAACTTCCCCATTCCTACCTGTGACTGCTGGGCTGTGAGGTTTGCTGCTCTAGACAAGGAGAGTGGTGTGGCAGAAAGGAAGTTCCAGACAGAATCCTGTCCTATCCCCTGTGGAGCAAAAGGTACTGGAACAAATGATCAAGAACATGTGACCCGCCCTCCAGCAAGCCAGAGCAAGGGGCGAGGCCCAAAGCATGAGGTCTGGCTCTCTGCTCCCTCTTTGAAACTCCACAAGGAGACTGTCCATGGAATGAGCCTGGGATAATGTGAGCCTGCTGAGCAAAAACTAAAATGGTGGCATGGAATTGTCAGAGTGAACATCTCAGGTAGTACTCCTAAGCCTCCGTTGGTGCACATGGGTCATGGAAGGATCCAGAAGTGTCTTTGACCCCGTGAGAAACAAGAAAGGTAGCCAAATGAGCTGACTGACCAGGAAGGCTCTTGTCACCATAGCAATGCAGCCAGTAACCTCTCATGCTGCAGAATTTCTGGGCCAGGGATTGACTGGGAAGCCAGGGATTGACTGGGAATGACAAGCTGATGCTACGGAGGGCTCGACAGTGCTGGTGAGAGCTGAACGGGCTGACCCAGTCTCGGCAAACCACCAACCATGCCTGAACTGAGAGAACAGATCACTGAAACCATTTATAGAGTCTTAATCAGCAGAGACCAGATCCAACCGGTACCCCATCCCTGCCTGGGTCATCCATCTGATATGGAGTATCCTGAGGATACCACACAAACCCGGGAACCTCTCTGTCACCTCCTGGCTCAACCAACACTGTCATTCACTCAGTTCCAAACCTGTATCTCAAGCCAGACAAGGGGGAGAGGGAGGAGAATCCCAGATAACACCTCAGTTCTATACTGCTGTGTAACAAATGACTCCAAACTTTAGAGGCTTAAAAATCTATAAATTTGAGGGGCTCCTGGATGGCTCAGTCTGTTGAGCATCTGACTTCAGCTCAAGTCATCATCTCATGGTTCATGACTTTGAGCCCTGCATTAGGCTCTGTGCTGATGGTTCAGAGCTTGCATGGGATTCTCTCTCTACTTCCCTCTCTGCCCCTCTCCCACTTGCGCTCTATTGCTCTCAAAATCAATGAATACTCTTAAAAAATAAAAAAAACTATAAGCTTTTGATATATCACACAGTTGCTATAAGTCAGGAGTTTGAGTGTGGCTTCACTGATGTTTCTGGCTGGGGCTCTCTCGTGTGGATGCAGTCACGATGTTGGCCAGAATGACAGTCATCTGCGAGTTTGACTAGAGTTGGAGAATCCATTTTGAAGATGGCCCCTCCGTTCGTCGGGCAAGTCATTGCTGGTTGTTGAGAGGAAGTCACGGTTTCTTGAGCTGCTGAGGCACCTTCCTGACATGGCAGCTGGCGTCCTCCAGAGAAAGTGATCTCAAACACCAAAACGGAAACCGTAGTGTTTTAAGTGGTTTACTGTCAAGTCACACACCAGGACTTCTGCCATATTCTTTGGTCATGAGAACAACCCTGATGTGATGTGGAAGGGGACTACATAAGAGTGTGAATACCAGGAGCTGAGAGTCCTTGGGGACCATCTTGAAGACTGAATGACAAGTTTATTTTTGAATTGACTCAATAATCACCAAAAAAGGGATTGATTGAACCACAAGAGATTGGAAAGTTCCTGGAGGAAGCTGAAGTTCGTATGAAGAAACTATTGTATTTCAGCGAGGAAATTTTCTATTTCTCCAGGTCTGTCCATAACAATGGTTCCTGAGAAGCAAAGTTGATATCAATTATTTGGAAAATACAAGAAGTTATGTTTGTCTGGTGCCGAGTTTTGATTATTTAAGCAAATGTGTTGCAGGTGTTTACTCAAGCTAAGTCTGTATATTTCACAAAGGAGCATAGTTCTTCCTAGTTTGGGATTTGGGATTTCTTTCCATTCATATCTCTTACACTTGGTTCCTGATTACTCTTCTTAAAAACAAATGGATAAAGTATTTGATATTTCCCTTAAGAAATGTATACTATGGATGCAAAAAACAAAAACGAAGAGAAAAGTCTAATTTTGCAAAGCTGCATTGTTAGAGTAGCATACTTCTTGGTCGGAGGTGAAGGGTATCGGGAAAGTTCCCCCTGCACCCAGGAGACGCAGGTCGTCTGAGGTTCATGGCTTCAGGCACCAAAAGGGCAATCTCAAGTTCCTCAAACTTCCTAAGCACCAGGCAGCCCAGACCCCATCATATTGGCATCCTGTTCCTTGCTACGAAAGGGGGAAAAACAAACCACCTCTTGAGAAGTATCTCAGATACCAGTCCTACCCCAGTGACTTCTGGGGAATGGAAAAATATCCACAGGACCTGGGGGCTCAGGAGTGTGTTTTCCTGAAACAGGATTCTAATAACACACCAGAGCTCAGGTTTCCAGTATAATTGAAACCTTTGGTATTAATTGGAGAAGGGGATGGGGTGGAGGAGGCGGGGAATGGGAAACCTTTTCCTGCCATTGCTGGAAAAGTTCACGCTGTGGTTTTGGGGAAACAAATAGCCCAGTGTTTTGCCTTGGACCTGAACTGGGGGAGGGAAGGGGGACTATGCTCTGTTTTTGCTGCCTTTCTGGTTGGCAAGGGACAGATGACTCGGCTTGGTGCCCTGGGAAAGGAATTCCTAAATACTTATTATTTCAGAACTTGTGGCTTTGAGTCCAGGCACCCAGAGGCCTCAGCTTCATGCACATGTTATGAACGTGTCCATCAGTAGATATCATGATTTTCGACGGCAATTGGAACATCCACACAGACACTCAATAAATAGTGTTCAGTGATGACGAAAGGAAATTATGCAGTCTTTTATATATATAATATCATTGTTATACTGCAGGGAGAGTAAAGCAGCCCAGCAGACAGAAGCGAGAATGAAAGACAGAATTTCTCACTTAGCATCCATTTGCCTTCGACGTGCCTCACAGTTGTCTGTGAGTTGCAGAGAAGTTAATCCTCCCTCTCCTTTTACTCTCCTTCCTGACTTCCAAACCACCCCCAGTGACCTGAGGACTCACACTGGAAGATACCAGGGACATTGGTTCAAAGAAACTTCTAGACGAATCTCAAAAAGGAGACTGGATTCTCTAGGGCAGCTTAGCCTAAAGCTGACTCCCCAAAGTTCCAGTATCTAGGAGTCTTTCCCTCTGGGGTTGACCAAATTGACAGCTATAAACTTTTTGCATTATTCCTAAACAGGAATGTGGTCTCTGTTTGCTCATCTGTAAAGTGGACCTGATTTGGCATATGTTAAGGGGCTGTAAGTACTACTGAAAAGATATCTAAAATACCCAGTACAGAGCCTCGAATGAAAAATGTAACTCCCCCCACCACCAGTCTTTTAATAGGAGGGAAATATTTGCCTCATAAAGTTAGAAGGGCTCAACAAAAAACATCTGAAAGCATCGAGTGTCGTACCTGATATACAGAAGGTTTAATGGGATTGAGCTTGAGAAATAGTAACAATAACAGCATAATATTTATATGATTACTATTGCTATTGGCCGCTACTTCTATAATTGAAGAAATGAGTATAAAATATGTGTTTTGCTCTTATTTCTGCACTCCATCCTTTTCCATCCTGGCCCTCACTTACTTTGAGAATCTCTGTGAGTCTTTGGACATCCTTCACCCAAGGGAAGTCAATAGATTGTCATGTTTCAGGGGCAACATTTAAAGATAACTGACAACCAGACTTTTCCTCAGCAAGTTAGGGCTCAGCCCGGGGAATGAGTGTTCATGTTGAATGAGCAGACAGGACTGACCCTAACGATGCATATCCAGAGGATAGGACGAAAATGCAGAGGGGAAGGAGAGGAACCAAGTCATGTCACTGATGGCAGCTGGGAGCTTTGCTCTGAGGCAACGTCCGGGAGGCAGCAAGCCCTTCTATGGCTCCAGCTGGGTGGCTAGCCAGAAGATGCCACCTTTATGCTTCATGACCCCCAGTGCCTCCGTGGGGATCTCTGTGGTATCACAGTATCACCCAATGGATACAAAGCAGCAAGATCACAGTAGAACAATAGCCTTGAAGTCAATGATCCCAGTAGACAAAGAAGCAAGCTTGCTCCCTGCCTTCCCTTTCAGTCCATTCCTACCCCATCCTGAGACTCTGGGACCATAAGAACAAATAATCCAGCAGTCTGATAACTTCCACCATGAAATGAGTGTTTCCTGATAGAAGAGTTGTGCTAGTTTGGGCGGGCAGAGCAGTGTGAGGTGGGCGCATGACTTCATGCTCACTACTATCTCTTTAGATAGATAACAAACTGTCTCCTGTAATTTATCCCACCACTGGTTCTGTTCCCAGGACATCTCAGGTAAACAAGATACAGCACATGGACCCTAGGGCCTAATTTCACATGACCCTCCCTTCCCCTATGATGGTTAGTTTTTATATTTTAGTTGCTGGGGCCACGGATTGGCCATGTATTTGGTCAAACATTTTTTTCTAGATGTTTCTATGAAAGTATTTGGGGATGAGATTACATTTTGAACTGGTAGATGGGGTAAAGTTGATTGCCCTGCCTGGTGTGGGTGGGCCTCATCCAATCAGTTGAAGGCCTGCATAGAACAAAAGGTGAACCCTAGTCTGAACTAGAGAAAACTCTTGCCTAATTGCTTGGGACATCAGCTCTTTTCTACCTTCAGACTCCAGCTGACACATTGTCTCTCCCTGGGTCTTGAGCCTGCTGGCCCTAGGACTGAAACTCTACCACCAGCATTCCTGAGGTACCACCCCCATCCCACCCCCAAGATCTTGGGGCTTGCCTACCTCTGGTGCTCCATGAGCCATTTCCTTACAAGTCTCATTTTCTCTGTCTCTGTCTCTGTCTCTGTCTCTCTCTCTCTCTCTCTCTCTGGTTTTTTGCCCCGGAGAACCTTGACTAACACATCACCTCTCCCTCAGGCCTGTGGGGTTTGTGCCACATCCTAAGATAAAGATAAATGAGAGCAAGAGGGGGAAGAAAATGCCATGTGAGACCTTGACCGATAGGAAACATCTGAAGGCACTCCCACGTGGGTCACGCTTTTGTCTAGAAACTTGCGGTCCTTGTTTGGTTTTGTACTTACAGACTGCTTCTATTTATATCTGCCATGGATTCAAAAAAATCAAAGGGGAGATCCATTGTCAGGAACACAAAGATGACCACAGACCTGGATGGTTTTTCAAGGGCACAAGGTACAGTTTCCATCACTAGGCACAAAACAAAGTGCCGGGAGCAGAAACGGGCACTGATTTCCACAGAAAGGTGCGTCCACCTGTGAGCTGTTAAAACTGGGGAAACTGAGTTTTCTTTGAAGCCTCGGTGACTCTGTGATTGGATTTGTCTCGAGCTTGTCCAAAAGTATTTATTAGAGCCCTTCTTGATTCTTCTTCGGCCTGATAGGTCATAACTTTTATGACACAGAAATAAGCAAAATGGAGAAGCAAAGACGACTCCGACTCCCAAGACTGCTGGCCATTTATGTGAAGAGGATGCTGGATAATTTATGGGCAGCAGAACTAGTCTGTGGGAGTAAAATAAAGCCTGCTATGCGGCAGTCATAATGAACGAAATAAATTCCATCGTTAGGCAGATGTTCCACGAGGCCTGTCAGTGTGTCGAGGAGAATTTACTCCCTCTCTCTGATGCACAGTTCCACGAGATGAAAAACAACATGGAAGGAGAAGGGAGAACTTGGCTGTGCGTGGGCTCCGGGAAGTTCCAGGCTGTGTGTGGAGCAGTGCGCTTCAGTAGCAACAGTGCCCGACGAGCCACTCCTTTCCTTCAACAATGCCCAGGGAATCTTTTTTTAATTATTAATTTTTTTAGCCTGTATTCCCACCTGGAAACACTTACTGGACCCTGGTGAAACTAGGAGAGACTATCCATCTGGATTGTCTTGAGTGACTGGGTGTATGTGGCTACAAGAGAAGCAAAAATAAAATACTGGTTGCTTCGTAGAGAGTGTTTCCCTTCCCTCAGCTCGTTTGACTTGCCTCCCCCTTTGAGGAAATCCAGGAATGAGTCTCTCCAGGGTCTACCAGTGGCCATCCACGCATTGCCAGCTACGGTGAACATCTCAGATTCCTGACACTGTCCCTGAGCGGTGATCTCCCCTCACCTCTGTGTCTGGTTTGCGAAAGTTTAGAAACTACTGTGGTTCCTTAGCACCAACGACTTATACATCCAGGTCTCCCAGGCACCTACAATTAGGTGTCCTCAGCCCCAGTGGTCATTTCACCATACACCGTGTCTCTTTTTATTTTATTTTATAGGGGGTAGAAGAGCTCCTGTCCGGGAATTACTGTCTCATTAGATGACTTCGTTATGACCGCCAAACTTGCTTTGCTGTAGAAACCCTTTACAGGTCAGGAGTGGTTGTGCTGTGGCCATTCGGCCCCATGGATTTGCCCCTGGTAATTCCATCGGCCAGATGCCCCACCATCTGGAACGCACCAGATTTGTCCCCCACATTGTATGTGTTGGCACCTTTCCACATCCTGCTTCAAAAAAAAAAAACAAACAAAAACAAAAACGAAAACATAATCTTTACTGAAAAGCAGAAGGGAATATTGATTTCTCTATGAAACATTCCCAAAGAACCAAAGTTAAAGATCGCTCGCTTCTTCCTTTCTGGATTTTCAGGAACTCACTCCAAGCAGTAGGTAGACAGATCCTCCGACGAATTGCTCAGAAGCACCCCATTTCCCCTAGAACTCTCACCAACAAACTATCCAACTTAAATCGCTAAGAGGGCTAATAAAAACCGTCTTCTCTTCTCACCTTCCCTGAAGCAAAGAGAATCACACTAGGCAGTGACTCTGCCGCGGGCCCAGGCTGGTGACCTTTTTTTTAAAGCCAAATAACTCCAAACCCAGCAGCTTTATTTAGCTGTGTTTCTCTCAGTTCTGCATAAATTTACTATAAAATCATAAAGCAAAGCATAAAAGGAGAATGGCACCAGGAAAGTAGCTATGCCACCAAACTAACAACGATTATATATTGCATCTAGGGCACACTTAACTCTCTAATTGCTCATTGTAATTTAAATGAAAACATGTGTTTCGTGTTAAATTCATCAACTACATCTTTAAGCGCGACCAAGGGGGACCCTGTCCGACGCTGCAATGCACACCTCAGGGTTCTGACAACCGCAGGGCTCAGACAGTCCCGGGCACGTCATCCAAAGTTGGAGGTCCCGAAGGCACGTGGCACTTTCCAAACCAGATAACGTGGCAGAACGGGGGGCGGGGGGAAGCATCCGGGGGAAACGGCTCCTGTTGAGAGTCTTCGCACGTGGTGTGATGCTGTCTCCACGTGCCTGATGGGAAGAGCCCTGAGAAGTTTATCCGAATCCAGCCCGATTTGGAGTCTAGCCCTCTGCTTGCTAAAGACTCTGTGGAGTTCTCACATCCTGACCTGGGGCCTGCTTCTGGTTTTGTGTCTCCCTCTCTCTCTGCCCCTTCCCTGCATATGCGCTC
>NC_043706.1:14160647-14264710 GCF_006229205.1 Suricata suricatta | reverse complement strand
GAGAGTCTTCGCACGTGGTGTGATGCTGTCTCCACGTGCCTGATGGGAAGAGCCCTGAGAAGTTTATCCGAATCCAGCCCGATTTGGAGTCTAGCCCTCTGCTTGCTAAAGACTCTGTGGAGTTCTCACATCCTGACCTGGGGCCTGCTTCTGGTTTTGTGTCTCCCTCTCTCTCTGCCCCTTCCCTGCATATGCGCTCATGCTCGCTCGCTCGCTTGCTCTCTCTCTCAAAAATTAATAAACATTAAAAAATTTTTTAAAAATACAGTTTTTTGGGGTGCCTGGGTGGCACAGTCCATTAAGCGTCTGACTCTTGATTTCAGGTCAGGTTGTGATCTCATGGCTCATGAGTTCAAGTCTCACAGAGCCAGCTTCAGATCCTTCCGTCCTCCTCTCTCTGTTCCCTTCCCCAGCTCATACTTGCTCACTCTCTCTCAAAATAAATGAACATTTTTTTAAAAGTACATTTTTTATCCCACTTATCTATATTCCCCCAAAGTGTATTGTTTTGTCCACTCTATCTACGTATTCAGTGTGTTGACATAAACTTGTTGATGTGTCCTGCACTGCTCCATTGTCCCCTGCCCCCTTTATGCACAGTGACAGTGCTAATGCGCCTGCCTTCTCTTGCTCTTTTTTATTTTTAATGTTTATTTATTTTTGGGAGGGAAGGAGCACAAGCTGGGGAGAGGCAGGGAGAGAGGGAGACACAGAACCTGGAGCAGGCTCCAGCCTCTGAGCTGTCAGCAGAGAGCCTGACATGGGGCCTGAACTTATAAATCATGAGATCGTGACCTGAGCTGAAGTGGGATGCTTAACCAACTGAGCCACCCGGGTGCCCCTTGCCTTCTCCTGCTCTTGATGAAGATTGCCAGAGATTATTTTGTTTATTTTCCAGAGAAATTGACTTTTGGTTTTATTGTTCTCCTCTATTGAATCATGACTTCTACTTCACTGCTTTCCACTGTCATTTTTTGTAATCTTCTACTTGGGTTTACTCTGTTTTCTAACTTTTTAAGCTAGGCAACAAAGGGCATGCATTTTTAGCTTCTCTTCTTTTCTCCTAGAAGGATTTAATGCTACGACTTTACTGTGAGCACACTTTCACTGCATGAAACGAGTTTTAATGTGTAGTGTTTTCATCCATTATCATTTGTATTTTATTTATTTTTAATTTTTTAATGTTTATTATTGAGATAGAGAAGCACTGGGGGGAAGGGGGACAGAGAGAGAGGGAGACACAGAATCCAAAGCAGACTCCAGGCTCTGAGCTGTCACCACAGAGCCCAACATGGCTCCCCGTTTCATATTTTTAAAATTTCCCATTGTGATTTCTTCAACCCATGAGTTACTTGGAGGTGTTTTTTAAGTAATTTTTTAAATCTTTATATTAATACATTTTATTTCATTGTTTCCCTCTGTCTCCCTTTTTATGTCTCCAACCCTGGCCTTGGACAGGGGAGCCAGTAGTTTGTGCTAAGTCACCGTGTTGGAAGGAACAAGGACCTTGATGTTTCTTCCCCCTTCCCATCAGAACAAAGTCCAGAGCTCTGTCAGTTTCCTGCCTGCTCCCGACCCCCAACCTGGTCCCTTCACATGAGTCTATATCCACATGTGCTTCTTTCTCAGCTCAGTGGAGATGGTCTTTACCATTGCTGAGCTCATGCCCCTGCCTCTTCTCCTGGGACTTTCCTTTCTAATGATCTCTTCCCTCTTCCTGCTTTAGTCTCTCCTCTCTCCTCAGAATACAAACATTTCATTCTTTCCCAATGTTAAAAATAAACTAATAAACCATGGGAACAATCCCCTCGCTAATGCTGCCTCTTGTTTGAACTCTCATCTTCTCTCTCTGACTCCTTGTACCCTTGAGATCCCTTCAAAATATCCACTTGTGTTCTCTCGTCTCCACCACCTCCAGTCCGTCTCTGGTTCTATGCTAAACCAGCTGCCATGACACAGAGATGACTCCTCTAAAGGCTCCCAGTTTGCAAATTCAATGCTTTGTTTCAGTCTTCACCTTGTGACCCCCCTGGGTCACAGGATGGCCTTGCTGTGAGCTCTCTTCTCCTTTCGCTTCCAAGACTTTTTCTCCCTGGTTCTCCTGCCACCTTTATGCCTACTGCTTCTCAGCCTCCTCCACCAGCTCCCCTTCTTTGGCCCTTTCTCACATGCATGCTACCAAGCGTTCTGATCTTGTGACCTGGACACTCTTAGTCTTACTGAACCAGCGTATCCCAATGTGCAGGTGTCCATCCTAAGAAGACCATGTCATAGCCACCTGAACTCCTTACCATGCCCTGCTCTCCCTTGCTGCCAAGCCCTCGGGCTCAGCGAAGAACACACACTATAGCATCTTGCCCAATGCCAGGAGGTGAGAGCATTGATTGCTCAGCAGTCCCTGGATCAGAGGAACTAGTCAAAGTGGGAAGGATGATGTTCTTCCCTTCAAAGGGGCAGGGTTCATGCACCAGGTTCTGGTGACCAAGCTGGGTGAACAGACAGAAGTACATGCCTGGGCACCCTCATTGCTATGTCCTGATCAATGGTTAGTTTTTTTAAAAGCTGAATTTGATCAAACTGATTATGAACACAGACATAATTCTTATGGATAAACCGTTTGGAGCAGGTCAAATTTTATATGGTATATTAGTTTCCTAGGTCTGCTGTAACAAAGTGCCATAAACTGGGGAGCTTATACACCCAAAATTTATGGTCTCACAGTACTACAGTCAGTAGTCTGTGATCAAGGTGCTAGCAGGCAGGCTGATGGAAAGTCTGATGGCACCAGCTGACTTCACTGCCCCACTCCTGCAGAAAAGGAAAAAGAAAGTGGAATTTCTAGAGAAATTCAAGCAAAGGAGCCTTGGGCTTGAAGATAGCAGACACAAAGAAGCGTAGGATGAGATGCTACACAAAACAAGAGAATCAGAAAATTCTGAAGGCCCCAAAAACTTTCAAAGCGAGTTATAAAGGACCAAGAACCTGGATCACTAATAGATTCTCAGCAGCAAAGCCAGAAACTGGAAGATGGTGCAATGATGCCTTTGAATTTCTAAGAAGTTTTTCCAACCAAAAATTCTGTTCCAGCCAAGCAATCAAGATATTTTCAAATATGTGATGCCTAAAACTTTACCTTCAATGGCTTGGTGCATAAGCTCCGCCAAAACAAGAGAATAAATTAAGAAAAGAAGACATAGAGTGCAAGAACAGGAGATCCCCAAAGTGAGAGCAGCAATGAAATTCTCCAGAAGGATGATGAGGATGTATTCTAGGACAGTAGCCATGTATCAAGTCTGGAGAAGGCGGAGGGCTCCTGGGAGAACAGTCCCAAGAAAGTGAAAGGATCTCTTTTGTTGAGGAATCTGGTAGAAGTACTAGTTATAGAACATAGAACATTGAACAATAAAGAAACCAATTACTAGCTCCAGGAAAGTTGTGGAAGGAAGGAAAGGAGGGAGGCAGGAAGGAGATGAAGAAGAAGAAGAAGGAAGAGAAGGAGGAGGAGAAGGGGAAAGGGAAGAAAGAAAATGTGCTATGACTATACATCTCCATTGTGAACAGAATTTCTATGCTCACAAGAAAACACCTAACTGTAAGGTGACTGTGTATTATCACATGACGAGAATGTGGGGAGAACATGTACGGCACGTGTGTCTGTGAGTATCTGTAAGATTTTCCCTATAAGATTCTCCATGTATTTTTTATACAAAAAGTCAATAGATAATATATAAATTGGAAAAATAAAATAAGAAGCATGATAATTAGAAGAGCAGATCTAAATACCAGAAGTAACACTAAAAGGATTAAACATTGGTTGCCTGGTGGCTGGGACATGGAGGTGGATTTAGATGCACGGGATACTTTTCTCTTTAAATGTGTCATAGTACTCTTTGAGCTTGTAATTTATGTACATATATTAAGTGGATAAAAGTTAAAATTATGATAAAATTGATGAACTATTTTAGCTTTGCCCATGAGTTGGTTCTGCTAGCCCATGTCCTGGGGTTTGAGAACTGCAAAGGGACTGACAGGCCTCCGCCCTGTGACCAAGGATGAGAAGGAAACCCTACTGGTGGATAAAAGGTTTTAATTAAACTTCCAACCAAGCACCACTCAATAGTGAATGAGAGCAGTTCACAGCCCTCTCAATGTCCTGTTTTTCATCTGCTTGATTGAATAGTAGAGAGTTTACAACTAAGGATATCTTTGTAGACCAAAAAAGTGAGAGAGGTTTGGGTTTTGTTTATTTTTAACCCGAGGTTATAAACCCCAAGTCCAATTAAATAGTACAAATTGTCCAGATTGATACAAATGATCTATTTGGAAAATAAAATGTCTAGTAGGTTCCAAGATGACTAGATACTTTCAAGTCTGGGGTTTTGGCAGCATCCACCCAAGAAAGACTGAGATCCAGTGCTCAGACAAGATCCTACTTCCAAGCTGCTGTGAATCTCGGAGCCCACCCTGCGATAAATACTTTTCATTGGTAGAAACAGTGAAAAAAAAGGCCTGTCTGGAGAATTCTTGTTTGTTTCTTTTTTTTTAATGTTTATTATTTTTGATAGAGAGTATGAGTGGGGGAGGGGCAGAGTGATGGAGGGACAGAGGACCCAAAGTGGGCTCTGTACTGACAGCAGCAAGCCCAATGCAAGGCTTGAACCCACAAACCTCAAGATAATAACCTGAGCTGAATTTGGACACTCAACCTACTGAGCAATCCAGGCGCCCCTGGATTCTTGTTTACTGTGAAGGTTAGCTGTTGTGGAAGAAAGAGGCCCTTGTCCTTTCCACTAATATCCAGAGCAAGCATCCAAAAAATGCTCCCATCATGCACTACTCACCCCCAGTCAGAGTCAGGAATCCAAGTATGCCAGCGGAGTCTCATGCCCATGGAGCTGGCTTGATGGCAGTGTCCACCCTGCAGAAACCAGACTACTGGGTGCACACTCTGATGAAGATGTTGTCCAGACTGGGGTGGAGACCCATGTTTTCCATTAGTTTGTTAGGAGTTCACCATAGTCAGCTTTGTAGGGATGTATCTGAAACCTAGATATGCTCTCTCCTTCGACCTGCATGAGCATAGAGATGAACTGTGACTGGAGAGAAAGTGAAATCAGGGAGGACAGCCTGGTACAGTTATCTGCATCCCTATTGATCTGCAGGTTTGGATTGCTGCCTGGCCTCATCAGCTGGTGACATCAGGATGGCCATCCATTTTCCTCTCCACCTGTGAGCCCAGAAAGGACTTCTGAAGGCAATGAGTGCCAGCTAGCAAAGGCTCCATATCCCTCACCCCCGCTAATAAAACACATGCTTGCAAAGCAGCAGAAGCCTTGCTCCTGTGAAGAATGTGTCTTGATAGCTTTTCCATGTAATGCAAAGAAAATAAAGGAGAAAATTAAAGGTCTCCCATATACACGATATTTCCCGTATGGAACATTCTGGTGCTAACTGGACAGCAGTGGATTGTACTGATTTTCACTTAGAGAAGTTTCCAGCTCCAATGTCACAGGACACACATGTTTGCATGAGCCCATTTCATCTGCATTTCCACCAAGCTCTGAACAGGATGGAAAGCGGAGGTCCTCACTGGAAGAGGGAGGTATCTCTAAAATATACCCAACTCTGGCCGGTCTATGAGTCTTTCTAATTGACTCATATTTGAGAAAAGAAATGTACTTTTCAAGCTAGATCAAAGGTAGTAAATAAATATTAGACGTTTTGGTAAAACTCTAAGTAATTTGGTGAAATTGCATCCACTTTAAAATATCGAATGATGTTTTTCAAGGCTAAAGAGAGTCCATTTTTAGACTTAAAAAACTTTGGTCAGTGTCTTAGGGAAAAAATCATTTACTAAGTTTCCACATTTTCAGAGTGGGTCAGCCATGGTTTTCCCGTTTGTTTATTTGTTTGTTTGTTCTCAAATTTACAAGGCTTCTGGAATCAGCCATTTTGAATAAGCAAAGATGAGGCCAAAGAAATCTGGTCTGAGATCTTGTCCAAATTATCTGACATTGTTCCAGAAGAGGAAGACCCTCGATCATCCCAAAGTTGCTTCTATCCCTTCAAAGTCTGGCTCGCATTTTAACTACGTGGAAGCCAGTTTTGAATATATATCCTAGACCCTTGAAATGAAATCTCCACCTGGTGCACCCTTATCTCGTACATTCTCAGACAGGATTATGTTTGTTTGTCCTCAGTCGTCCTTTGGGTTAGAAGAGTCTTTGCAAGGTTTTTCTCAAGTGTACACGTCTCCCACTGTAGCTAGAATGTGATCTCTGAGAGCAGCCTGGGTCTCCTCAGAGCATCCAGAACATGATTCTGTCCCCAGCTGCCCCACATCTCCACCAGTGAGAGCACCGTATGTTTGCACTCGTCACTGAAATATGTACACTGTTTGATCTGCTATAGTAGAACTGTGATTGAAAGTCACATGAAAGTGTTACGCTTGGAGAAATACGTAATGTAAGGATTTGTTGTTGTTGCTGTTGTTGATAATACTGAAATCTCTGTAAAGGGCATGGTGATTCTATAAACTATATGGGATAAATGCAATATAGCCACAGTGGTTGTTAAATAAGCAAAACTATGATTAAGAGAACAGTTCTGATAAATGGCTTAACATAAACAATAAAAAACTTAGAAGTTTAAGGGGCGCCTGGGTGGCTCAGTTGGTTAAGCATCCAGCTTCAGCTCAGGTCATGATCTCACGGTTCGTGGGTTCGAGCCCCGCATTGGACTCTGTGCTGATAGCTCAGAGCCTGGAGCCTGTTTCAGAGTCTGTGTCTCCCTCTTTCTCTGCCTCACCCCTGCATACTCTGTGTCTCTCTCTCTGTGTCTCACAAAAATAAATTTAGAAAATGTTAAAAAAAAAACAGATAAAATACTTAGAAATTTAAAAGGAATATGAGGGGCTCCTGGGTGGCTCAGTCCATTAAGCTTCTGACTTCGGCTCAGGTTATGATCTCATGGTTTCTGGGTTCAAGCCCCATGATGGGCTCTGTGCTGACAGCTCAGAGCCTGGAGCCTGCTTTGGATTCTGTGTCTCCCTCCCTCTCTGCCCCTCTGCTGCCCACACTCTGTCTTTCCCAAAAATAAAGATTTAAAAATAATTCTTTTAAGGAACATGATAAATATAAAGAATGTAAGAGTAGGAATCAGAATATTGGGGTTCTGATTCAGAGAATCTTCAGTTTCCTTGTCTTAAATAAACGGGAGTGGATGTGATCTTTATGAAATCTCTAAGATTTAACCTGCTGTGTTTACTTATCTTTGTGAAAGGTGCTTCTAAGCTGACTGAGGTATCCTGTGTCCTTTATAAAAATGACCTCTCCCTATTACTCTTCCTGCCAGACCCCTTATGCATTTCCATATGCCGTGGATGAGTGCATGTGCACATGTGAACACCCAAGAATCTTTTTGGGACATAAAGGACATTATAACATATGTATTGTTAGAGCTTTACTCTTCACTTAATACCTGGCATCTTTCCTTATCAGTACATTTAGATCTGTGTCATCCTACTAATAGGCTGCACAGTATTCTACAGAAGCATCATATCATAGTTGTTCCTCTATTGAAAAGCCACCTACGCTATACCTTATTTTTTTTTATATTACACATAGTGCTTCCATGAACATCCTTACACATACATCTTGGAGCGTGTACACAAATATGTTTGTAAGACAGTTTCTGGATGAAGACTATATGGGGCAAATATTTGGATACTTTTAATGTTGATGGGTACTTTTTAATTTTATTTTAGAGAGAGAGGGAAAGACTGAGGGAGAGATAACTTTAAGCAGACTCCACGTCCAGAGGAGACCCCAGCTCCAGATTTGATCTCACAACCTTAGGATCATGACCTGAGTTGAAACCAAGAGTCGAACACTCAACTGACTGAGCTACACAGGCGTCCATTGATGGGTACTTTCAAATTAACTTTTTAAAGGGCTTTGCCCTGTCACTGACAGTATGTGAGAGTGTCTCTTTCTTCATACAATTTTTTGTGTAGTGTTTATTTATTTTTGAGAGACAGAGTGCAAACGGGGAAGGGCAGAGAGAGAGGGAGACACAGAATTCGAAGCAAGCTCCAGGCTCTGAGCTGTCAGCACAGAGCCCAATGCAGGGCTCAAACTCACAAGCCATGAAGTCATGACCTGAGCCAAAGTTGGAGACTTAACCAACTGAGCTACCCTGGCGCCCCTATTTCTTCATAGATTTACCAACATTGGATGTTATCACTCTTTTTATTTTTTTACCTCTGCAATAGGTAAAAAGAGATGTTCTCATTTGCATTCATCTGATTATTAGTAAGAAAAAACCTTTTAATTAGTATTCACTTTCATTTATCTTCTTTCTCTTTTGTATGTGTTGGTGTCATCAAATGTCTGACAATCCTACTGACCAGTCTTCCTCATGAACGAATTAATAAATGCAACAGCATCAGTGATTGGATAGCATTTCATGTACTCTTCCTCTCCTCAGTAAGTCTTCCCCCTGAACTGGAGGGCTTTGGTGGAAATGAGCAACACATGGTAGGAAGCTGGTATAGACTAGTGGCTTCACCATTTCCAAGGCAAGAAGGCTTGGTGCTGGGGTATTTATTCTACTTCTGAGCAGAATTCCTTTTTCATGTTTTCCTTTCCATGCTGTTGTGAACATTTGAGATTCAGCTTTGCTCTCCAGCGTTCACCTCTGAACTAGACTCGCTCGTTCTCAGATCCTTCGGTTTTTCTGAATAGTAGTTCTGTGTGCTTCGGTTTGGGAACAATTCCCTTGAAGCTGGCCAGCCTCTGGGGGCTGTGAAGAGAAGACTGTGATTGTCCCAGCTGCTCTGAAGCCAGGCCTCCTTTTGTTGCTCACCTTGGATGTCACCTGCAAGACCACTCCTGCTCTGGTGGTAGTTGACTGTGATTTCTGAAAGTCTCTTACCTCTGAAGCAGCCTCCTCCTGCATGTGATCTGGACTCCAATTCTCCCAATCCACCTAATCAAGTGATTCTTAATTGGGAGCAATTTTATACTCCTCCCATAGGGAGCCAGTTAGCAATTGGAGACGTTTAGGAATCATGGGCTGGGGTGTCACGAATGTGCAGTGGATGGAGGCCAGAAGGGCTCATGAGCATCCTGAAATGCACAAGACCATCCCCTCAGCCAAGAATGGTCCAGTCCAAAATGTCAGTAGTGCCGAGTTGGAGAAACCCTGATTGAATCCCATCTACTTTCTAGCTGAGTGTGTCCTTTCTTGTTTCTCAATGCACTTCTGGCTTTCTTATTTTAAAACATAATTTTTGTCATTTCAATAAGATTTGGTGAGAGAGGACAAGCATATACATGAGTTCAGCCTGCTATCATGAATGAGAAAATAGATTCTATGATTTTGTTAATGCACTCTGAGTACAGAATGATGGGCTAACATTTCCTGCACACACAGGTTCCAACTTCATTCTGTAACTTTTCACTTTCTGCTACAGTTTTGCACAAGTGGCATCTAACAAAAATGAATGGATAGCACACCCTGAAAGAGCCAGAGATTTAATATTTTTAAAAGTGCTGATATGTATGAAAAGGAAAAGTCACTCCCATTTTGTCATCTTGGTGATGGTAGGGGATTTTCAGGCTGCTTGTGCTCTGGTCATATGTTTCCAAAATTTTATATTTGAAAATGAGAGCTCACATCCCCAGGAAGCCAGAACGTTGGGGCAGAAAGAACCTCAGAGATGACGTAGCCTATGATAGATTGTGACATTAACGGCCTCCATGATTTCCACCCTGGGTAGTTGCCTTCCACATTGACTCTGGGCTCAGCCATGGATCTTGCTGTAGCCAATGGGACATCAGCAGACATGATGCGTTACTTACCATGTCTGTCACCAGGCTTGATAAGTGCTTAGGCGTTGGGCCATGCTCCTTTTAGAACAATGCAGCACCATGTCAAAAACTCACCGGAAAGACAACATGAGACAGAACTGAGGCATCCTGGCTGATACGTGCCGAAGGTCATCTGGGGCTGCCCGGCCTCAGCTGGGCTTCCAGAAGATCTATCCACACAAGCAAAAGGCAGTGAGACCAGCAGAAGAACCACCAGCTAAGCCCAGCTCACCTGCAGAATTATGAATAAATAAATGGTTGTCAATGTAAAGCCACTGGCTTTGGAGGTAATTGGCAACATGGCAACAGATAACTGCAGTAGAGTCTGACATTTTACTTTTACAGATGAGGCAGCTGAGAAAGTCATGTTAGCTGCATAAAAGTATATTCCAATTCCTATACTATACCCAAAATGCTACTGACCCTCTTTCAACGATTTCCCCAAACCAGGGTCCATATATAAAGGATGCATTCCCAATCTCCACATTGCATGACAGGTTTCTATGCCAAACACACCTTTCCCCCTTCCTCCATGGCATTACTGTCACCACCACAAGTGGGGAAAAGTGGTGAATGGAATGTGTGATGGTTGCTTCTGGGCACTAGCAATTTATTCAACTTTCTACCAGAATAGTAATAAAAATTCCTCACCGTCTGATTCTTCATTAAAGAAGCATCCCTACCAGGTTTTTCACATTTCAGATGTTCTTAAATGAGTCACTGGTCAGGTAGTTTGTCCCACAAAGGCCCCAATCTCAAAGGGAATAAAAAAATTAACCCTTATAGGTGCTGGGTATGAGAAGAGTCAATCTTAAGTTCTGACCTTCCTTCCTTCCTTCCTTCCTTCCTTCCTTCCTTCCTTCCTTCCTTCCTTCCTTCCTGGTTTATTTATGTACTGGGACAAAGAGAGAGGGAGAGAGACAGAACCAGTGGGAGAGGGGCAGAGAGAGAAGGACAGAGCATCTGAGGAGGGCTTTGTGCGGACAGCAGAGAGCCTGACGTGAGGCTTGAACTCACCAACCTTAAGATCATGATCTGAGCCAAAGTCAGACACTTAACTGACTGAGCCACCCAGGCACCCTTGAAGTTCTGCTTTTCTTAGTCAGGTACCACTCATCTCTGAATACCAAGTGTTTTCCCTAACCTGACTTCCCTGAATGAGGTTGCTCTTAAATACCAACCTTACTCTAAAGATGACTGTGGGCTGGATGTAAGACATCAAGAAATTTCAGATGTATTTTTATTTTTTTAAGTTTTACTGATTATTTTGAGGAAAAAGAAGGGGGAAAGTGAGTGGGGGAAGGGTAGAGAGAAAGAATCCCACACTGATAGTGTGGAGCCCCACGTGGGACTCCAACCCATGAACCGTGAGATCAGGACCTAAGCCAAAGTCGGACGCTTAACCAACTCAGCCACCAGGCACCCCTACAGACATACTTGTAGACCTCAAAGAGTTTCTAATCCAAATGGAAAGAAAAATAACATACTCATAAGAAATCAATAGAACGTATATTTGTTTAAACAGCTATCACCATACCGGTTGTTAAATTATTGAACTACTTCCCTCTGCACTGCCTCAAGTGTCCTGCAGGCCCCCCTCCCCTTCCTCAGTGTGCCTGGCTCCTTCCTTGGGCTCCAGACCTTTCCCCAACTCTGGGATCTGCAGTTTCCTCCAGAACCCTGTCCATCACCACCCTGTCCATTGTAATTGGTCAGTGACCATGAAGTACAAGCTGTTAAATATTTTTACCATCACCCTGGAGGCAAAGCAATAAACTAGCTTCTAAATGAGTACCAGAGATGCCAGGTGTCAAATAGATTTGAATGGTGGGGACAGGAACACCATCACAGTGAGGTGGTAGAGGGGAAGTGAATTTTGAGCAATCTGGAACAAATAATGAGGGAAAGGGCAAGACCCTTGATGTGTTCAGTTCATGAAACGGGTTTAGGTATATAAGCACCAGCCAAGGGTGCCCAGTTTAATGACAGAACTTGGAGTAAAGTTTAGGTCTTTATAATCCCCAAACCCAGGAGGTCTCCAGAAAAGAGGGAACAAATTACTTCCTAAAATAGGGATATAGAAGTAGGATGAACAAAGTTTGTTCACAGATTAGAGTGCTTCCTGGGGGTGAGATTTTTCTTGAGAGAGACTGGCAGATGACATCTTTGAAAAGGAAGAAAAGGGTTTTTTGATACATATAACTATATGTGTTATTTCATACACATATCTATACATGTTATTTCATACATGTAACTACATTGTTCTTCCCTACACTTTCTCTTGTCTTATCTCATTCTGCTATAGTCTCAGATATGACTTTCTAAATTTTCTCATTTAAATTTTTTCACTTGAAAAGTGAATTCCAACTTGAGAAAGGTGGTCAGGGAAAGAAATCTAAATAGATCTTAAGTACATTTTTTTATTTGTGTGTATGTGTGAGAGAGACAGGGGAGCATAGAGAGAGGAAGAGATAGAATCCTAAGCAAGCTCCATGCTATCAGCACAGAACCTGATGTGGGGTTTGATCTCACAAACCATGAGATCATGACCTGAGCTGAAATCAAGAGTTGGACACTCAACCAACTAAGCCATTCAGGTGCCCCTGATCTTTAACTACATCTTAGTTTTGCACATGTTTGTAGAAGACTTAACTGATACCCAATGAGTGGTCTGCCCAGCAGGTTTTTTCTGAGTGTATCTCCCTCCCTGATCCCTACAGTTGCCACAAGATTGCTAGGTTAGAGCACTGTGACTGACCCCATGCCAAAGTTGATTGGGCCAGGGATGGGTGGTGGAATCAAGCAAGACCAATGAACTCCTTCTCCAGGATTTTCAAACCTGGGGCAATACAGTATACACCTTGGGGACCATTTGTTTCCATGTTTGCCACTTGTAAAAGGAACTAGTCATCAAAATCAAGAAGAACAGAGATGTAAGGTTAGAAAAGTCTCATGGCATTGGACCGCTCCCTTCTGGTTTTTAATAAGCTCAGACATGTCCTTTTGTCAGATCCAAAGAGTAGATTGGGATTCTGCTAATATTTCTTTGTTTCATAAGTTAACTCGAGCTTGTTTCTACACTTTTAACCAAACTAAACCTACCCAAGAATGAGGAAATACACCTCTTTGTTTTCTTCAGACAAATCGTCACAACCTTGTAATCAGAAGGAAAGATTATTGGAGTGAAAGGAAAACAAACTTGGGGCAAGGAAAAGTCAGATGGAATTGATGTGTAGTTCCATTCCTGTGAATAAATCCTAAGGAAATATTCAAACTAGTGTGGAGAGAAAGAAAGAAAGAAAGAAAGAAAGAAAGAAAGAAAGAAAGAAAGAGACAAGGAGACACACACACGAGAAGATCATAAAAGCATTATTTACGATATTGAAAGGAATCACTTCCATTTCCACATAAAAGACATTGGTTGAATAAATAAGAATATTTCTACATTACATACTCATTAAAAATGATATATTTGGGTGCCTGGGTGGCTCAGCTGGTTAAGAGTCTTGGCTCAGGTCATGACCTCACAGTTTGCGAGTTTGAGCCCCGCATCGGGCTTTGTGCTGACGGCTCAGAGCCGAGAGCCTGTTTCCGATTCTGTGTCTCCCGCTCTCTCTGCCCCTCTCCCGCCACACTCTGTATCTCTCTCAAAAATAATAAATAAACATTAAAAAATAATGTCATATTTTAAACTGTTAAAAGGAAAGATATCCACACTATGCTGTTCAAAGAAAAAAGAAAGTTTGATTTAGAAAAAGACCGAAAAAGTGAAGAAAACAAACCTCAAATAAAAATGCAATATGTATAGAAAAATGCCTAGAAAGATATAAACAAAATGTTCACAGTGCTTCCTGTGGAATACGATGATGAACATTCCATGTTACTCTTCTTGTGATTTTTCTCAGTCATAACTTTTTTACCATCATCATGTATTACGTTCACAGGTACACAGAACCAGAAAACTACAGAAGCTGTATTACGAATTAAAAATTCGACTTAGGGTCTCAGTGCCGTATTCCCCCAGTGAGCTGCCTTCCCACAGACCTAGTGAAGGAGAACAGTGGAACCCAAGTGAGGGGTGGCATCAGTTTTGATCAGAAGCAAAGCCAAGATCTGGGCTGCCTGGGTGGCTCAGTCGGTTAAGTGTACGACTCTTGATTTGGGCTCAGGTCATGATCTCACAGTTTCGTGAGTTTCTCTCTCCTTCTGTCTCTCTGCCCCTCCCATGCTGGTGCTCTATCTCTCCCAAAATAAATAAATTAAAACTTTAAAAAAAATTTTTTTAAAAGAAGCAAAGCAAGATGGCCGAGGGCAAATCGGAGAGGGGGGCTAGAGCTTGGGTTAGCTGGAGCTAACCCCCCACCCAGGCCGTTTACTCCTTATCTCTGCAGCCAGGTGCTCAGCTTCTTTCTGCTTGAGGAACAAGAACACGCACACCGGTGCTGAGATTTGGACGCAAAGTGAATGCTCTTAGCCCAAGAGCATCCCCTCTGGCCAACTGTTAAAACCAAGATATGATTTGACTACAACAGAACATGCCAGAGACACAGTTTTGACTTGTAGCTGTCAGGAACCGCAAGGAGGCTGAGATTTCACTCTACCTGCAAATGAGCCGGGTAGCCTGAGACAGATTCCTGGAAGCTGGCAGAAGGCACGTGTCCCTGGAGTCAGAGGAAGAGCGAGTGTTTCTCATACCACTGCTGATAGCCAGGGGAACATCATTTCCTCATGCTGGTTCCCCGAGCCCGGGTTCCCCCAGGATAAGGTGCAGAGGGCCACATGATGCCTACACGCACAGTGCACGGCATTGGAGGAGCAGACTTTCAACTTAGAAAATCTGCCTCTTCTATTCTATTTTGTAGTTTTTATTTAAATTCTAGTTAGGTAACATATAGTGTAATATTGGTTTCGGGAGTCTGAATCTTGTATAACAGGCTGTCAGCATCCTGTTCTCTGCCCTGGGGGAGGGGGGGGCGGGGGAGACATGATCTTTCTTTTCCCGGACGAATCTGCCTTTAGTTTGGGAACAAGACACCATCTCTGTCTTCTACAGCTGTCTGCTTTGCAAATATCCTTGAAATGACTCTGGAACAAAATCTGTGAGTGCCTCTGTTTGCAAAGCATGCAGAAATGTGAGTGACCTATGCAGAATTGCCTTCCACTAGCAGCCTGTTAACTTTGTACCTTTTTCACAAATAAGAGGGGACAGACCCAAGGGCCAGAACTCAGTAGTGCCCAAGTGTGTCCCCTTCTTTGAGTTGATAGTTTTCAAGGCCGGCTGAGGGATTATTGCTGGATAAACCCAAGAGGAGAAAGATGATTTCCTCCGAATTCATCAGGTCAGTTTTATGAATCCCTCCCTGAGTAGAAATATTGAGCAGCACTTAGTGAAAGTCTCTTTCCGAATACCCAAAGTGGATGTCATATGGCCATTCAAGTACAACCAACCAAGCAAACATACACAATCTTCAGGTCACTTTGTAAGTGTCCCAGGTGTCCAGGCTGTTTCTTGACCAAAATACAGACATGTCTCATTTTATTGCTCTTTGCTTTACTGCGCTTTGTAGATAATGCATTTTTTATTCATTAGTTGAAGGTTCGTGGCAGCCTTGCTCCATTTTTCCAACAACCTTTGCTCACTGAAGTTCTCTGTATCACAATTTGGTAATTCTTGCAATATTGTAACCTTTTTCATTAGTATTATGTTTGTTTTGCTGACCTGTGATCAGGGAGTGAGACTCACCGAAAGCTTGATGATGTTTAGCATTTTTTAGCAGGAAAGTACTTTTAATTAAGGTGTGTACATTGTTTTTCAGACATAATGCTATCCCACACTTACTAGACAACAGTAGAGTATAACTATAAATTTTATAGCCTTGGGAAACAAAAAAAAAGTCATCTGACTCACTTTATTCCAATACTCGCTTTATTGTCATGGCTTGGAATCAAACCCACAATATCTCTGAGATATGCCTGTATAAAGATGTTTAAGGAGTCTTAAAAATGAATATGGGGTGGGTGTTGATGGGGAAGGGGCCCAAGGAAACGTTCTGCCAAGACAGAAAGGCTCAGTAGCTTGACAGGGGTATGGGCTACACAGGCTGTCATTGGTCAAAACTCATGTCATTCCCCCCATAAGAGGTTGAAGAAAAAAAGATGTCACTGTACTTTTTACCCCATGTAAATTATACCTCAATTAAAAAAAAAAACATCATATGGGCACCTGTGAGGCTCAGTTGGTTGAGGGTCTGAGTTCAGTTCAGGTCGTGGTCTTGTGGTTCATGAATTCAAGCCCCATTCAAGCTTCATGCTGTCAGCTCAGAGCCCGCTTTGGACCCCCTGTCCCTGTCTCTCTGTGTCCTTCCCACATCACTCCCTCTCTTTCTCAAAAATAAATAAACATTAAAGAAAAAAAAAAAGAGAGAAGAGCGCCTGGGGGACTCAGTTGGTTAGGAGTCCGACTTTAGCTCAGGTCATGTGGTTGAGGTGTTCGAGCCCCCCATCGGGCTCTGTGCTGACAGCTCAGAGCCTGAAGCCTGCTTTGGCTTCTATCTCTCTCTCTCTCTCTCTCTCTCTCTCTCTCTCTCTCTCTCTCAAAAATAAATAAACATTTTTTCAAAATAAAAAAAAAAAACACCATCAACTCTCACTTACTCAGGGGCCCATGAACTTACCACAGGCAATCCAGATCTCTTGTTTTATGTGTGTATGTTTTTCCTCTACATTTTATAAACTCAATACCTACCTCTCCACCACAATGCATGTATTCATGCTTCTGCTGGGTAAACCACAATGGCAGCTACTGATGGAGACACTCAACTTTTTCTTTAAATAAGTTGCTTGCTAAAACAAACAAACAAACAAAACACATCTCCTGACATCCAGTGGGTACTCACTCTGTGTTTTCTGAAATGATTGATTTGAAAGTTAAGAGTAGAATCGGTGGATGGAGGTTGAACACAAGAATATGGAACCATAGGTCAAGGACGTTTGAGATTTAGTAGTATATTTTCACCACCCATTGCCCTGTAAGGCCATTTTGTAGATAACCCAAAATGCTGGAGGGAAAGATGTGGGAGCTCTGTGTCTCATTTTTGATCAGGTAAAATGTTGGTCCTACATGGCAGTGAGAGCCCCATCTCCTTACCTTTGATGCATCCTTTGCTCTAATTCTCCAGAGGGAAGTAGGAAAGATTAGCCAGGAGCAGAATGATGGACACAGAAGGTCAGGTTCACAGGCACACACTCAGAAAAGCACTTGGGAATGGCATTCCTGGGGTGATGAAGTAAGCAGCCAGAACACCCTTCTCCCTTTCTTCTTATTCTAGATTCTCAGTCATAATAGGTGACCTCTCTTGGACATGTCCCTGATGTGGGGGTTGAAGGAAAAAATGGTGTCACCAGAAACACGTGTAACTCAAGGGTCCCTAGGAAGCCAACGTTTCTCAGTTTAAAACATGCTAAGTTCTGCTAACTGAAAACTCTGACCTGCTTAAGCAGGAAAGACCAACCTGGGAAGAAAAGGTTTCCTGACTTGCTCTGCTCGAAGGTAAATAACTAGAACATGACATCAGACAGCTTTGAAAGCTGCCTCTTGCCAGATGCCATCCCCAAACATCCCAAACCATGATGCCTTGAGATTCAAAGGTCTTGAAGTTTCAAATGTTACTGTACGATTAATAGCCACAATAAGAATGTGCAGAACACATGCTCTGTTCTTACACGAGGGGGCTTCTCATGATGCCCATCTTCCAGACAAGCAAGAGAGGTCCAGGGAGCTTAGTGAATGAGTAAGTTCAGGCAATTAAAAAGTGTAGTCTCGGGTTTGAACCCAGACACTCAGAAAGACAGCCCAAGTGTTTGGCTATTTTACTGCCCTGTCTCACAGAAGGAGCCCAGCTTCAGGGAGCCTGAGGCCCAGGGTGTAGGAGGAGTGGGGTAAGCAAGACAAGGAAGCTTACAGTCACCAGAGATCTGTCTTCACACACCCCCTCACCCAAAGGAGAGAAGATCACATAGGAAAGCAGGGTCAGGGCGTTCCCTGGAACCCTAGAGTACTCACACTCCCAGAGGAAGAAAAGGGTTCAAGTCTGTCCAGTGCAACATCTAATTGAAACTATAGCCAACAGGGGCGCCTGGGTGGCTCAGTCGGTTAAGCTGCCAACTTCACCTCAGGTCATGATCTCACAGTTCATGTGTTTGAGCCACTCATCAGGTTCTGTGCTGACAGCTCAGAGCCTGGAGCCCGCTTCAGATTCTGTGTCTCCCTCTCTCTCTGTCCCTCCCCTACTCATGCTCTGTCTCTCTGTCTCAAAAATAATTAAAGTATAAAAAAAATTTTTTAAAAGAAAAAAAAGAAACTATAGACAACTGGACAAGTGTGTTTAATTTGAGTGAAAGCTTGTGTGGTTTGGGCTCTTAAAAGAACTTGGAAGTAGAAGAGCCTTACTCAGGCCCTGGGAAGAGCTGTGCTCAGAAGACAGTGACTAAGAACATGGATCACGCAGCACTTATACCTACAACGTGATGACTCCACTCAAGAGTGAGTCATTTGTGACTGGGGGTGGGGAGGAGGGGACAGAGAATGGGGAAAGGAACACAAACCAGCAGCATCCAATGGCTTTTATTTGTATAGATACCATTTCCCCTGGTAGGGAAGTCGGAGAGTGTTTGTAAAACCAATTTGTCCTCTCCTTTCCTTCCATGATACTCCATGGTTTAAGAAGTTCGAGGGCATTTCCAGAAGAGGGAGCAACCCATACAGAGGCTTGGGTTCAGGAACATCAAGTGAGGCCACACTGCAAGAATGGTGGGGGGTCTGGTGAGGTTGGAAGGGCCCAACGGGTAAGAGCCCGGAATGGAGGGCAAGGCCGTTTGCTCCACGTGCATGTACATGTAAGCTGTGCTAGCCGCTTCAGAGTAGGAAATGGATCTTCCAGCCTCTGTTCTGACCAAATGAATGCTGCTCTCCAGTCCAACTTTACATAACAGTCATAAATTTTGTCCCAAACTCTATGTTGCACTGAAGAAAGCAGGAGTGCACTCATACCCACTATTGAAAACCTTTCCTGAGAGATTTCCAGTCCTTTGTAAAGTTGATGTCTCTTCCTCTTGAATACTGAAAACAAACTGAGGGCTGAAGCGGGAGGGGGAAAGGGGAAGGGGGTTGATGGTCATGGAGGAGGGCACTTGTGGGAAAGAGCACTGGGTGTTAAATGGAAACCAACTTGCCAAGAAACTATAAATAAAAAATTTTAAAAAATTGATGTCTCTTCAAAGTCCTAAAAGTTCTGAGATGAAACAATTAACCTGTCCAATGAGAAATCAACTTTAGGCAGAACTACAAAAATAAGTGTTATGGATTCTGTCCTCCACCCCCACCACCAAGTTCTTATGTAGGGGTCCTAGCCCCCCATACTTCAGAAGGTGCCCATATTGAGAGACAGAGTCTTTAAAGAGGTAAGTTAAAAAGAAGTTAGTAGGGTGGGCCCTTATCCCATATGACTAGTGTCCTCATACAAAGGAGGAGATTGGGACATAGACATGCACAGAAACAAGTCCTCAAGGAGACACAGGGAGAAGGTAGCCATCTGCAAGCCGAGGATAACGGCCTCAGGAGAACCCAACTAGCCCTGTGTCACCTTGAACTCTGGCTAAGCCTCCAGGACTGAGAGACAATTCCTTGCTGTTGTTTAAGCCACTGGTCTGTGGTACTTTGTTATGGCGGCCCTAGAAAACCACTTCCCACCACATATTGGGACCATAAGTGGCCAGCCTCACACAGGGCCTGAATTAATAAGCCAATTCTCTCTCTTACCAAAATGACTCCACATCTCACTGGAGTTGATAAAGGAAGGTAGCGAGCTGCCCACATCCCTATGTTCTCTAATCAAAAATAAACACAAGGCTGCAGAAGGAGGCAGGAAAGAAGCCCAAGAAGACCCCAAGATACACAAGGAGTCTTTTGGGGACTCTCTTGGATGCAGGGCTGAGAGGCCTGTGTGGGGTCTATGCTCAGTCTTTCCCCACAGACCTGATATGAGCGTTGCTTATTTGGAAGGAAATGTGGGAAGAAGGAAAAGGGATGAGGTCACTGGAGACCATCTTTCATGTTCAGAAAGCCTCTACTAAATGGCAGAATAGCACTTAACCAGGGGATGGTGGAGTTCTCACCTGCCCCTTGGCCACCAAACTTCACTGTGCCTGTAGCCCGTGGCTTGGCCTACTTCTCTCATCCAAAACGCTAAGGCAGGGAAGGAGTCACAGGGGTTAGAGCACCCAGAGGGCTCCAAAGGGTCAAATCTTGTTCTGGGAAATCACTCTATTTAACTCTTCCCTTTTCTTTTCACGGAACTCCAGAAAGTTTGCCTGGTGGTGATCCTTTCTTTCTTTCTAATTAATTTATTTTTTGAGAGAGAGAGAAGGAGCAAGCTGGGGAGGAGCAGAGAGAGAGAGAAGAAAACACAGAATCCGAAGCAGGCTCCAGGTTCTGAGCTGTCAGCCCAGAGCCCAATGGAGGACTTAAACTCACAGACCATGAGATCATGACCTGAGCCAATGTTGGATGCTTAACTGACCGAGCTACCCGGGTGCCCTGGTGGTGATCCTTTTCTTAAATGCATCCTGCCTTTTGGCTTGGCGGCTCTTGCAGCACTCAGGCACTGAGGAGCGCCAGCCACTAAGCTGGCTGTTGCAATGGGATTAATTGGGCCAGAGGCTTTCGGTCCCCAACCTCTGTGGGCTTTTTGTGGGTTTTGTCACTCTCTCCCAGCAAGTCCCGTGTCTGTGGGATATACCATGTCTTTAACATGCATGGATTTGAAAGGAGCAGATGAAAGCTGCTTCTCCGAGCTGGCCTAATTGGACAGAATTGCAGTGGTGAGGTGAGGGCTGGGCCTAATAAGTAAGGGGGGCACAGGATGCAGAGGGGAGGGGCATTCTAGAAGGACACTGGGTCTTTTTGATGAAAATGTGGGCCTCCCCACAGTCATTCCTCTTCAGCTGCTGCCTCGCAGATGGATCCTTTAATTGAATTTTCCTACAGGCCTGGGGGAGGGAGCCACTTCAGGCCCTGAGAGCAATTGAAGTGAATCAAATGGCTTCGGTCTCTTTTCATCAGGAACTGAAGGGGCAGGTGGGGTGGTTGTCGGTCTTGGTGTTTCCATCCTCTGCCTCCCATCCTCTCCTCTTCAATTCACCTAATGTTTTTTCCTTTTTAAAATCCCCACCCAGGGTTATTTCACCAGGTTCTGGCCTTCACCACCAGGGTAAGCTTGGAGGAAGAGGAGGTGGAAAGGTGGCGGTTGGTTGGATTCTACAGGATTCACTATTTGCCTGGGCTGGTGTCCTGCTCTCAAGAAGACAGTGATAGATTGGGTGCATGCCTTCTGAGAAAGTAGCCTCCATCAGAGAGAATGCTCTTAAAATAAGAGCAGAAAAAGTAAACCAAAACAAAGAACAAATAAACAAAGCCACTTGAAGAATAAGGAAAGCCAGCATGAAGTCCTCAATGGAATGAATGAGAGATTAAAATGTATAGTCTGGGGCAACCAGAATGTCTCTGGAGGCCGAAGGCATTGTGGGACATTTCATTTGGACAATAGCCTGTAGACTGGCTGGTGAAAAAAATAAAATGCATGTATAGAACGGATGCTCAGGTGAAAAGAAGGAAAAAATGCTTCAGTTGTCCACCTCTTATGAAAACGGAGATGTGTCTGTGATCAGGATTCTGCAGGGTGGACCTTAGATGTCAGAAATTCAAGTGTGATTCTCAGGAACACAGTGAGGAAGGCTGAATGTCTGTGCACCCACACCTTTGGTCATCATTCATGAGGTGGGGAATTTGGTGGAGGAGAGGGAAAGGAAGTTCGTTATCACAAAAACCTTACATTGGTTCAGTCGTCCCTCCGTGTTTGCTAAGTTTGCCTACCGTAGCTCTGACTGTTTTGTTAAAGTCCAGAGATACAAAGTCAAATATCACATGGCCCCTGAGGCTGAGACGAGGTGGGGAGGGAAGGGCTATGTAGGCATGCTGAATTCTGGGAAGTAGCATTTTATAGCAAGAAGTGTTAGTTGTTGGGCAAAGAGGAGCAATAGGATATTATAGTTGGTGACAAGCATCAGCCTCTCTATTTAGTAGAAATCCCCAGATGCAAACATTCTAAACAAAGTGGGAAGCGACAGTCTTCACCTCGACCTTTAATGGTGGCCACCTGAAGCACGGTGGTCCTCCTTGGCATATCAGGAGGTGGTGACTGGAAGCTGTTGGAGAGATAGGGTCGCCAAGAGAGAAGAGACCAGATCTGTGGGTTGAGAGAGGAAGAAGTTTGGATGGAAAGAGAGAGAAGGCTACTCTGAGATGCCTGCTACTGGCAAAGGCATAGAGGTGGTGGTGAGAATGGATGTGGAAAGACAGAGGCACCCAGGTGCCTACATGGGCAGAAGGACCATGTCCCTAAGTAATGAGGGGATGTTTAGGCAGGTGAATAGACCCATGGAAGGAGATCCTCACCTGCATGAGGAATCTAGCTATTCCTTAAGAAAAAAAAAATAAAATAAATAAGAGCAAATATATTAACTTCTATGAAGCTCCCACTAGAGCCAGATGCTTACATTTTGATTATTTATCCTTGTCAACATTGCCTTCCTGGTCATCATGGAATCCTATGTAACTATCACAAAGTACCCAATATTCTCCATTTTAGAGGGAAGTAAACCAAGGTTCCAACAATATGTGTCACTCACCGAGGGTTGCACAGTGCGTGGGCGGAGCAGAGAGTCACACACCATCTCTGACACCACAGCCGCCTCCCAGGACAGGTGGTAGGAGAATGGGGTCATGACCCACATCCTCTTGAGCGCCCCCTCAGGTGATCTAGGATTTGTTTTCAATCCTCAAGACCCATCTCATCAAAGGCTGACTCAACTCCCCTGCCGAGAGCTCCCAAGGAGTCCTGATACCATTCCAACCCACGGTACCCACCCAACTGTGGCAGGAAAGTGCCTGAGTACAGCAGGAAGGTGGGCAAAGTCCTCCAAACAGCCTTCAGGTCACTGTTTTAACCACTAGGCTACAACTCAGGCAGACCTCAAAGGCCAGCCTGTTCTAATCTTTTCCTAACAATGGGTACAATGTAAGTGTCTATCATGCCACCTGCTGGGTTAGGCACTTTACACTCATTACTTCAATGAATTCTCCCACTGACCTCTGAGAGTCTGAATTATCACTCTTGTTTCACATATGAAGAAATGGCAGCTCCGAGAAGGTGTTGAGCTACAAGTCAAAGGCCAGTTTGGACTCGACCCTGCTCTTTCCTCTTAACAGTGCTGCCCTTACAGACTTCATGCCCACCAGTCTTAGAGTTCAGACTCAGTAAGTGGCTTTTTAGAGATCAGTCCATGCCCCCGACTGCAAGTCACATACCTTGTCGCCTCTAAAAACCCAGCACAAAAAACCTTCTGTGAAGGCATGAATTTATGAGGAGCATACGTGCTAACGAGAACACTAGTGTTAGAGAACAAACCGGTGGGCCAGATTCTGGTGTGTGCTGGCTCGTAGTGGCCCTGTGCGGTCACCCAGAGGAGGAAGGACCAGGTCCTCCTACACCCCGAGGGATCACCCACCCAGGATAACAGACTTGGCCATCACACAGCGACACTAAGAAGCAGATGATGGATGATAAATAAGCTCCCATTTGTTGCCAGCCTCTGTGCCAAGAACTTCACATGTTGGGGAGCGATAAGATTTCAGAGCAGCTTCTCAACCTTGGCACCACTGCCATGTTGTGCCAGATCATTCTTTCTCGTGGGGCTGGCCTGTGCATTGTAAGATGCTAGGCAGCAGCCCCAGCCTCTACCCGCCAGACGCCAGCAGCACCCCTCACATCTGTGATGACAAAAATGTCTCCAGACATTGCCAAATGTCCTCTGGGGGACAAAAGTGCCCCCAGGCGAGAAGCACCATTTCCAAGTCTAGATTGATGTGCCTCTAAATTGACAGAGTGGGATGGCTTGCCTCTCGTTCAGACTTGCACAGAGGCTGAAGGTGCACCCTGTAGGTCATCACAGGCTGTTCTGTATGTCTGCCCTGAGTTCCGGATGACAAGGTCATGCCTGCAGGTCAGCCCACCATGGAGCTGATGCATAACAGTATGAGCCCCCCAAATGAAGGACCCAAAACAGAATTAATGACTCCCACGCCCCTGGGCCTCAGCTTCTCTGGGTCCACTTACTTGGGAATAACTTCTAGTGGCCACACACCCTGGAAGGACCCTTTTTCAAGTGCTGCCTGGCCACTAACTAGATGTGTGGTGTCACAAAGTGACTTCACATCTCTAAACACAGTTTTCTCGTCTGTAAAATCAGAATATGGGGTGACGGTCCTTCAGAGTATTAAACAGATACTAAATATTCGGCTCTGCTCCTGTGAAGGCACACAGTAGTCTTAATGTGTCCAAATCGCTCTCGCCTTCCCTTTTATCTCACTAGACAAAGATGGGATTTTATTTGGAATGAAACTGGCGAGGGGTGTACAACGAATTCCATCAGAGTCCGTGTTATGAATGAGTGGTTGTATTTCCTTCCAAGCATGACGTTAGGGCTTGGCATAATCCAATCCCTTTGTGAATCTCCAAGTAATCTCCCTTTGACTGTGCACACAGACCTGTTAGATCAAAACTGCCATTGGAGCCTTCACGAAGGAAAGGTGTGGGCCCCTCTGCAGGTGTCTGCCGTCCGCTAAGCTTGTCAACGGAGGCTTTTCTGTGCCCGGCTCGTCTGTCAGATGTACAGGTGTGCCTGGGCTCAGCTTACACGCTTGAGTCAGGGTCACGCTCGCCAGGATGGAGGAGTTTCCCCCAGGGACAGAAGCTTTTATCAACCTGAATAACAGTCTACAGTAGCCTGGAGCCCACAGAAGCGAATGAATAGGTTTCCACAGCCCTGCATCTGAAAACCAAGAGCAGGAGCTCCCAAATAGACTGTGTGGTTCTATTTGCTGCAGGACGGGGTCGGGGAGGCTCTTGGTAAAGCTGCAGGTTGTGGGGTGAAAAGAACCAGGAAGGTAGATGGTAGCTACCCAGAAAGCTTCTGTGTCATCCAAGGTATGACTAATTAAACAAAGCCAAGTTCACACCAGCGCTGGAAAGGCAGTCTTGGATTGCATCTGCTTTTCTAGTCATCTGTTTCAGGCATGCATTTCCCTGAATATCTTCAGAGACAGAGATGCAGAGGGGGAGAAGAAGAGAGAGAGAGAGAGAAAGAGAGGCAATGGAATAAATGAAGATGATACACCAGCCTGAAAATCCTTCTAATATTTGCAAATTGAAACATCATCCTGATGGACGAGGAAGGGGGACAAAATGGAATTTGAGGGGTAATTCAGATTTTGCTTATTCACTTCCTCATTCTCTCTCTAAATCAGCAAGGGTCTCCGGAAGTGGCTAGCATGTGTTGTGCGTGTAGCAGCTTGCTTCCGCCCTGGTCCAGGGGGCATAGCTGTTTGAACATTCTCCCCCAAGAGCCATGGAGAAAGCACCTCAGCCCCAGCCTGCCATCCCCAGTGGGGCTCGGGGACCCTGGTATGTGAGGCTTATGAAAAGTGTATAGTTTGAGCATAAACTCACCCAGGATAATGGGGACAGACTTCAGATAACCATGTGACAAAACCACTCATACCACAGAATGATGCCTCTGGGGACAGTGGAGTATATCAAAATGCAAATGTTGAAAATAAAAACTTTGGCACTCCTTCTCCCCTAAAATGAAGCTACCCAGAACTCGGCTTAATATTATCCAGTTATTAAGAGCACAGGCTCCAGCATCAGCCCTGGTTTCAAATCCTAGCCAGCTCACCAGCTGTGTGAGAGCCAGGGCTCTGTGGGGCTCCATACCTGTCTGGACCTCCATCTCTGCCTCCATTAAAATGGCATTTGTATTAGCTTCCTAGGCCTGCTGTATCAAGTTACCACAAATCTGGTGACTCAGAACAACAGAAACATATTCTCTTGCAGTTCTGGAGGCTAGAAGTCTACGATCAAGGTGTCGGCAGCCCCTCTGAGGCTAAGAGAGAAGGGCCTTCCTTGTTTTCCAGATTCTGGGGTTTGCCTGCCATCTTTGGTGCTCCTTGGCTCCTGGAAACATTGCTCCTGTCTCTGCCTCAGTCCTCACATGGCATTTGCCCTGTGTCTGTGTCCTTAATTCCTCTTCTTATAAGGGCAACAGTCACTGGATTTAGGGCCCACACTAATCCAGTATGACTTCTGCAAACACATTGTTTCCAAAGAAGGACCTATTCACAGGTACTTGGGATAAGGACTCCAACATATCTTTTAGGGAGACAAAATTCAACCCACAATAGTTCCCCATGAAGTTGTTGTGAAGATTAGAGAAACTGTGAGAAGTGAGGCGCCTGGGTGGCTCAGTCAGTTGAGCATTCGACTCTTGGTTTCAGCTCAGGTTATGATCCCAAGGTCATGGTATCGATTCCCGTGCCAAGCTTCATGCTGAGTGTAGAGTCTGCTTAAGATTCTCTGTCTCTCTCTCCCTTCCCCATCTCTCTCTCTGTCCCTCTGTTCCCCTCCCCCCACCAAAAAATGAGAAGAACTTTGACCAGCATCTGGCACAGAGTAACGCAAACTATTAATGATAGAATTTCCACACTTTTCAATGAGCTAATGATGGTGGATATTGTTGTCTTTCTTTTGACAGAAAAGGAAACCTAACTGGATGTCAGGGAAACAGGTCCAAGGCCAGAGCCCAAAGTCAGTGGCAGAATCAGAGTTAGTGACTCTGGAACGCATGTGTTTCCTCTTTTAGTCAGTTCTCTGCTTGGTTTTCTACCCTAATCTAGTTCCTTCTCACTTTCCTTGTAAGACTCACTCTCCAACACTTGGGTTTTTCTACGTGACTCCTCAAAACTGATTCACTACTTTAGAACCTAAAATTAAAAAGCACTCGGCTAACTGGTAGTGATTCGTGCATTCAGCATAGAGCTTAAGCCCTTAACTAGGCTAGCAGGATGCTAGATTTAAATACCAAGTAGCATGCCTAGGTTTAGGACACCAAAAATAGACTGTGAGTGTTCTTTTAGGTCAAGAGTGTGTACACAACATATCTCCAGAATTCGCCATCCATAAGCAAATTTACAATGGACCAGATCCTGTTTTAAGTGCTTTCACCAGTATTAACACATGTAACTCCCTAATAACTCTATGAATGAGGTAATTTACAGATTAGAATTGGTAGGCACAGAGAGGCTGAGATCATACAGCCAGAATGTTCCAGAGCTGGGACTTGACTCGGATAGTCTGCCTTTTGGTTCTAGAATCTGTGCTTTAATTTTATGCAGTGTGTCTCGTGTGGAATGGATCCCTTGGACATTAAGGAGATTTTTAATATTTTAGCATTAGAGATGATGCTACAGTACACATCTGTAAGCTAAATCTGTGTGCATATCTTGAACTATTTCTTTGCAGGAGACTTGCTGTGTCCAAGCGTAGGGATGTTATTAAGGCTTTGGTACATAACATCAAATTGCAAGAAGGAGGGAATGAGTTCTCAAAAAGCAAAAATGGGATCAGCAAAAGCATGAAATGGAAAAGCATGGCGGTGTATCTGGAAAATGGCAAACACTCCAATCTGAAAGGAATATAAAGTGCCTGAAGATGGGAGATTGAAGAGCTGCCTCTAAAGTGGTCTGCAGCCAGCTTCTGGAGAGTTTCGAATGCCACATTGTGGAATTTAGATTTTGTCAGCAGCACTCAGAAACCAGCCTACCCTTTTGAACTGGGGAGTGAAATGATCGGGTTCTGTAAAAATAAAAAAATCTCTTGGGGCAGCTGGGTGTCTCAGTCGGTTGAGTGTCCAACTTCGGCTCAGGTCATGATCTCAGGGCTAGTGAGTTCAAGCCCCATGTGGGCCCCTGTGCTGACAGCTCAGAGTCTGGAGCCTGCTTTGGATTCTGTGTCCCCATGTCTCAGCCCCTTTCCCTCTCACACTCTATCCCTCAAAAATAAACATTTAAAAATAAATTAATTAAAAAATAAAATATTCTCAAGAAAAATTTCTTCTGTCTCCTGAAAGAGAAGTCATTCATCTCAATTGCTTTAGTGCAGATGGACTGGGGTGGGGTGGGGAAGGGGCAGCAGGGGGCTAGTGTATATTTTACATATTTTTTTAACATGGTGCGTTCTTGAAATCATCTACTTCAACATCCAGAACACATTAGGGAATAATATAACCTCTTAATTATTATTAATGACATATAATAATCATAATTATTTATTACACTTATATAAAGTATAATGTGTTAGTGCATGATTATATATTATTATATTTTAATATTGCATCATAATTTAGAAATAATATAAGGGATAACCACTCTCCTGACCCTGGAGTTTATCATGCCAATGCATTGTTTTCATACTTTTTACCATGTATTTAAGTACATATACGCAATATATAAGAATAGATAGCAAATTGCCTACTTTAACATTTCATAGAGGGGCACCTAGGTGGCTCAGTAAATTAAGTGTCCAACTCTTGATTTCAGCTCAGATCATGATCTCATAGTTCATGAGATAGAGCCCATGTTGGGCTCTGTGCTATCATGGACCCCACTTGGGATTCTCTCTCTCCTCTCTCTCTGCCCCTCCCCTGCGCACACACACACATGCACACTCGGTCCCTCTCAAAATAAAGAAATAAGCTTTTTAAAATTTGTGTCAATGGAATCATACCACATGTATTTTATTGCAATTTGATTCTTTTTTCCCCATGACATTTTTTATATTCATCCTTATCAATACAAGAGGTTCTAGGTTGCCTTTTCTTTTTTTAACTGTTGCATAGCATTCCATTGCAGAAATAGACTACAATTCATTTTTTTCTCTTCTTGACTGACATTTAGATTGTTTTGAATTGTTGTTGTTTTTTTTCAAACAACACAGTCCTGACATTCTTCATGATTTCTCACATACTTCACCAATGGGAAGCCTTTCTCATTTGGGGTTCCTCCTCTGAACCACAGAAAGCAGAAGATAATTGGAATGACTATTTTTCGAGTTCCCATGGATGGTACGTAACTAGCGCCATTCTAGATGCATTAAATGAGAAGTTAATTCATTTCACACAATGATGCCTCGGGACATTAGGGCTTAATTCTCTGCAATAAATGGTTGAAGACCGCTGGGATCTATCTTAGGAGCACAATGGCTGCTGGGTTCGTCCAATTTCAATTTTACTTGATGGTGCCAAATTGCTCTTCAAAGTGGTTGTACCAATTTATACTCACGCCAACAACGTAAGGGATCTGAGGCTCCATGCCACCACCAACAAACTGTACAGCTGGGTTTGTTTTGTTTTGTTTTGTTTTTAACGCTTTTACACTGAAGGGAGCAAAGTGGTATCTCAGTGTCCTAAACTTGAATTTCTACAATTACCTGTAAGGAAAAGCTTTCTTTTTTTTTCAAATTGTCATGTCCTGTTTGGGTTTCCCCCTTTGTGAACTTCCTGTCCAATCCTTGATCTATCCATTTCTCAAAGAGATTGTCTTATTTCTGTCAACTTGTAGGCACTCTTGACATATTCTGGTAGTAAACCTTTGCTGGTGATCTGGATTGTGGTGAGTATTAATGAAAGTAATTCTTTATGGTGAATTTAAGAGGTTCTGAGTCCCGTTTTAAGGCAAAGGCAGGGCAAAACGAGGTTTCGCAGAGGGCTCGTCAACATGAATTCATTCATTCAATAGGCAAATATCACAATCATCTATGGATTAGACTCGGGGTGGTGGTGGGGGTGGGGCGGGGGGAGGTCTGAGGATAGCGAAATAAAGGAGACAGATCTCCGCCTTTAAGGAATTTGCAATCCTGAGGAGGAAACAGACAAGTAAATATTTAAATTCTATTACAACCCTGTCAGCACCATCATGGTTAGCAAAATCTCATTGGCTATCTTACCCCGGGGAGGTCACTTACGGGTGAAAAAGACACAGTATTTCTGCCGGTCATTATCACATGATCACATGAAGGAGTGCAATGGGGAAGGCATCTCTCTCGAGTGGCAGGTCCCACTTACTGTGGCCAGGGCAGGGGCGTGGCCATACCTGGCATCCTCTAGTGCTAACACACCTGGCAGGGCCAAAGACCTTAAAAATTCCATTCTCTTAAGTGCATCTGTGTTCTTTGTTCCCTCACACCTCTGTAAACAAGACGTCTTGCTCCTGTTTCTACCAAGCTGCTCCCTGCAACTGCGTAGAAAGACTGTCACAACAGCACTTGTCAGGAACTGCAGCAAAGCAAGCCATGACAGCTGGTGGCATGAGGGGCCCGTGCATCTGCTTTCCTCTCTCTGCCAGACCTCCCTGAATAATGCGAGGTCTTGTGTACACAAGAATGATACCATTGATCCACCAACAGCGGGCCCCAAGCTCTGCATGTTTTTTAAATAGCTGGGGGGGGTCACCTAATTCTCCCTGGGATCCAGGGAGCACATTTGTACTTGGTTAGAAGCGCAAAGACCCCTGGAGTCCTTATCAGAACGGGGGTTTGAGTGGCCTCCCTGTCATGTACTAGCTGGGCGGCCGTGGGGAAGCCATTAAGCCTTTTGGAATCTTTCCTCACACATAAAACAGAAAAAAAAAACCCCAATACCTGCCCTGTTTCCGTATGTACCTATAAAATGACTTTTGAAGTTGAATTGTGAACTCCACAGTGTGAAACAAAGATGAGGAATTAAGATTTTTTGCAGAGATAGAGTCACACGGAGGTTGGCTGTGGAAGGCGCGGTTCTAAGGGGCCCATTAATTGGGTCTTGTGGTTTCTGAGCCCGCATATCTGCAGCCCAACCCAAATGGGCACAAATTCTTTTCCTTTGACAGCTGATGCACTCAATGCTAATGTGAGGAATCTGGGAAATCTGAGAACGCTCTTCAAGTACATGGAATCATGGGCTATTAGATCCAAAGAGGACTTCTCATCCTTTGGGGATAACCAGATGGGCCAAATTGGTGACCTCCAAAGGTTTTGTTCACCTTCTTCTAGCAGTAAAGCTCTTTTCTGCATACCCTCCCCATATACGCATATTTATTCCTTTATAAATAATAGATAATACCACTATGGCAATAGATAATGTGTCCTGTAAAAATACATATATAATTAGAAATTTTAAAAGTACAAAGGGAGTTCTAATATTTTCTTCCATACCACTCCGTGGGTCCTCTTGCCCACCTCATGAGAGCATATGCCCATAACTTTGGAACCCACTGGACAAATAAGGAAACTGAGGCCCAGAGAGATTAAGCAATTTGCCCAAAGCCACACAGCTCCTTGGTGCTGGAGCAGACACACCAGCCTGGGCATCTCTGCTTCCTGACAACATGCATGATCCTGGATGTACTTTATATTGCAAATTACTTCCGTGGAATTCTCACACTCATTATGCCGTGTTCCAGTTTATTCCAGATGCATCAAGAGCTTTCTTTCTTTTTTTTTTCCTTAAAACTCTTTTCAAAAAATTTTTAATTTCTGTGAGAACAGACTTGAGAGAGTGGGTATAGATTTCCTTCACATAACAATGTGAGAAATAATAGAGTGGGATTGTATGTCCCAGATGAAAATGCTATATTTATGCCTCATTGTAATCCATTCATTGCTTTATGGATCCAAAGTCCCCTTGGGAGTGTCACAAATCCACATAATGTTCCTGAGTGCCGGATTTGGCATTTGGATCTCTGATTTAGCTGTCAGATATGTAAAATCACATGTAGCCAGACAACTCCCTAGGGACCCCACAGCTGCGAACACTGAAGAGTGCAAGTTATTCCAACAAGGTCGGCATTAATTTACGCACAGATACCATTCCCCTTGAGCTGCCCTTTTGCTGCCCCATCCGATTTTAAGTGTGGCTCTGCCAGAGTGACTCAAGTGAAATTCTCTTCCTGGGGACTTTTCCAAGCCCGACAGAGGTGACTTTCAACGGGGTCACAGGTCTTTAAGAGGGACAACAGTTAGGACACCTGGGTGGCTCAGTCCGTTACATGTCCAACTTCGGCTCAGGTCATGATCTCATGGCTTGTGAGTTCGAACCCTGTGTCAGACTCTGTGCTGACAGCTCAGAGTCTAGAGCCTACTTTAGATTCTGTGTCTCACTCTCTAGCCCTTGCTCCAGCTCTGTCTCTCTCTCTGTCTCTCTGTGTCAAAAATAAATAAACATTTAAAAATATATTTAAAAAGTTTTCAAGAGAGACAACAGTTATCCCAGGGCATCTGATCTGCTGAGGCCACCACACAGCTCTGGTTGTTGCCTGTACCCCTTACCTTCCTGGGCTCCTTGGCGCCATGGCCTCCAAGAAACCCACACAAGCAGTGTAAATGACTGGCTGACTGGCACATGCTCTCTCTGGACCAAGTGACAATTACTTCCGAACCCTCTCCTATCCGGACCGGCTCTAATCAATGGTCAATGAAAGATGTAAACGCCCACTAAATATATTTTGAAAGAAAAAGGTGGCTGAGAAGCCATTATTCCCCTCAACACCAGGGGTGCCCCCAAGAGAAACTATTTCCTGGGTGAAGGGTTGAAGCAAATGATCTCACCATTCCCTTCCAAATCTGCAGTACAGAGAATGAGGTCCGCAGCCTGAGATGGCCAGGGTCTAAAATCTCCCTCTGCCAGGCAGTGACCGAGGGCCCTCAGCTCAGAACGGGTCAGGAAATATCTGTGCAAGCTATTCAACTTCTCGAGGCTCAATCTGTAAACTGGGGATGCCAATAAGGGTTTTACAGGATTGTCGCGTGGTGATCCCTGCTTCATGAGCGTTTGTGTAAATGCACTCTCCAACAGAATTGAACAAGAAATAAGAAATGTCTACATATTTGAATCCACCGATGCTTTGTGACCCTTAAGTAGGAGCAATTCTCCAAGTGGGGTTTCCAGGAGGTCTCCCAGCTTGGCGCCATTTCCAGGCCTGACAAGCCTGGAGGCCATTGCTGTCTTCTTAGGTCCCTCCTGAGGATGACGGATTGAAATGCTAATTGACCTCAGGTGACTTGAATGATCAGTCAGGCCCTGCTTGTCCACTGTCTCAAATCCTTCTGGCCTCACCTCTTCCCCCCGGTCATTTCTGCCATGATCCATCTGTGCTGACCTCACCTTTTCCTCCCAATCACTTCCGCCTTGACCCCTGACCCCTCAGTGCTGGTCTCACCTCTTCCTCCTGGTCACTTCCGCCATGACCCATCTGCATGAAGGTTTCCTGCCTGCACAACCTCATTGTGTCTCACTCTAGGCATGAATCTCATGCCACTGGCCTCCATCCCCAGCTTCTCCGACTCAAGGACATTTGCACAGTCCATTCCATACACACACATAAAACCCAGGGGTGCGGCAGGGCAGGGAACCCCTGGGGCAAACGCTGGTGGAGAGTGGATCTACCATCAGGATTCTCCCAGAGTCCAGGAAGGAAGCCTTCTGATGTCCAAGTGCCGTCATTGTATCAAATGTCTCCACCTGCCCCACTGCAGTGCCCCTGTCTCAGCCTTGTTTCCTGGGATTTTTGTTGAATAAGCCACTCACTCGGCCTGCCAGTCTTTGTTTGAGGCTCTGCCTTTGTCGGGAGCCCAGGCTCAGACATCACTATATGCCCGGTACTGTCATAATCTACTTCATTTTATCCCCTAGAGGGGTCAGCAAACGGCAGCCCGGGGGCCACATCCTGCCCGCATGCCCCCTGTCGTGTAAATATAGTAGTGCTGGAAGACAGCCGGCCTCCACTGATGTATGTACTGTCTTGGAGGCTTCCGACGATGCGGGCAGAGCTGAGTACTTGTGCCAGGGAGTGTGGTCTGCACCATCTCAAATATTTACCATCCGGCCCTTTACCAGGAGAGCCAGCCCGCCACTGCTCCAGGGGCGGTTCCTGGGCCACCTGCATGAGAATCACTGTGTTAAAATGCGATCCACACCTCTAGCTCGTCGAAGCTGGGCCACAAAGGAGGCATCAAAAGAACGTCGGAAACACCGCCTATGACGGGTCATAAACTCAGCGCCTGGAGAAACTGGGCAGGGAGCAAGCGAGCAAGGAGGACGAGTCTGCTGTTTTGGCACAGACGCAGTTTTGCAACATTAAACATGAGTGGGAAGGGCTTTCTCTTCCTTAGAGAAAGACCCTCTTGCCCATATTTCCTGAAATAACTTGCTCTTGTCCCTCTATGGCTTTCTACTTTGATAGAGACACAGACATAGGGAAATCACTTCCTATAAGACAGCAGTGCAAGCTGAACGACCCCCCATACTCGGCCTCAGGGCTGGGCCAATGGAGGCCTCACCTGGGAAGCCTGCCCTGAACATGGGGGACAGATTCTACATGGCTATCACCACGCAGACACTGTGGGCCCCAGAGGCCCCGGATACCAGACCCTGAGATCTGTTATTCAAAGAAAACAGATTTTGAATCTCCCCATTTGGAAGGTTGGCCCACATTTCTTTTTTATTACTCTCTGGATTAAACAAGACTTCAGGCCAGTTTCCATCAAAGAGACTGATACATTGGGTGTTGCTTGGTTTTGTTTTTCTCTTCTTTTTTTTTTTTTTTTTTTACCTCCAGCTAAGCTGTCACCAAGGTAGCAATCGCCAGGGCTGTTATTCAACAGGTGGGCCTGGGTGCCGTTGAACATTGAACTATTTGGCAAGTAGACACAATTCCTCACCCCCATCCTCACTCCCGGTGCCTCCCCACCTCCCCACACCCAGAAGGCCTCCCCCCAGTTCCTGGACTGACTGTTCTCTGGCCTGCCATCCATTCTGACTAGTTGGTGCTCATGTTCTTTGGGTGGGCAGACATGTTTCCTCCCTCCGCAGTAGTCACCGCTGTGTTCCACCAGTGACCGGAGCTGCCAGCTGTGACATTTCACCCTCAGATAGTCGGATAGGACAGGGCAAACCATGCTGTGTGATCTGTGCTTTCTTTATTTTTTTAAACATTTATTCATTTTTGAGAGACACAGAGAGACTTGAGAGACAGAGTCTGCATTGGGGAGGGGCAGAGAGAGCGGGAGACCACAGAATTGGAAGCAGGCTCCAGGCTCTCAGCTGTCAGCACAGAGCCCAATGAGGGGCTTGAACCCACAGACTACAAGAGCATGATTTGAGCCGAAGTTGGATGCTCCACTCTCTGAGCCACCTGGGTGCCCCCATGCTTTCTTTAAATGGACCAGAGGCCCTATTCTGCATCCTTTCTCTTCCTCTCCCTACCTTGGGAGCCCTGTTCCCTTTCCCTACATGCAGGCTCCCAAGCCCTCCTTAATGCTCCAAAAGAAAAATGTCTCCCCAGATGCTTCCCATTTACTAGGGAGGAAATAATACCTACTTGCTATACCATGTTGTTGGGCTTAAACCTTAGCTCTGTTACTCACAAGGCACATGGCCGTGGGCAACTCACTTCTTTCTGAACTTGAGTTCTCACTTCTTTCTGAACTTGAGTTTTCATTTGTCAGGTGAAGAATTATGGGCCCAACCCCCCAGAGGCCTTCTGAGACTCAGTGCCTAGCACTGAGTCCACACCTGTGAGATCATAGAAAATACAAATTGTTCTCTGCCCCTGGTTCCTGGCACCGGGCTCCTAAACCCCTTGTAATTCCCTAAGTGATAAATGTACTAGAAAAATCTTCTGCTCCACTTAGATGACCCTGGGTAGGTTCCCAGATGGTTCCTGGGTGGGGGCTGGAAAGACCAAGCCGCAATTAGAAGCTTAGAATTTTCCGCCCCACATCCCACCTTCCAGAGAGGTGAGAAGGGCTGGAAATGGAGTTAATAATTGATCATGTCTAACTTGAGATACCCTTCAGAAAATCACAATCATGAGACTTCAAGAGCTTCCAGGTGGGTGAACATGTCCATCCACATGGGGAGGGTGACGGACCCCAAATCCATGGGCACAGGAGCTCCTGGCTCAGCAGGCACTCAGTATCTATTTGCATCTGGCCGTTCATTTGTATCAAGTATCATCTCCTTTAATAAACTGATAATATAAGTGTTTCCAGGAGTTCTGTGAGCTACTCTAGAAAATTAATTGAACCTGAGGAGGGGATCGTGGGAACCTCACCCTTCTAGTGGGTTTGTGGAAGCCCTTGTAATGACCCTGGTATCTGAGGTAGAGTGGGAGCAGTCTTGGGAGACTGAGCCCGTCACCTGTGGAATCTGACACTAACTCCAGGAAGGTAGTGTGAGAATTGGGTTACATCATAGCAAACAGCTGGTGTCTCAGAGAATTGGTTGGTGTGGAAGAAAATCCTTACACGTTGGTGACCACAGGGGTCAGAAGTGTGCATGTTTTGTGGGAGTAGTGAAGGCGACACACAGGGGAAACACTCAGAGGAGGAAGAAAGTATGATACAGCACCTAAAAATCAGAGACCTGTCTCTCACCCATTCCTGAGTGTCATCTGAGCCAGGCCTTGTCAACTTCAGCTGGAATTAGTTCCTTGAACTGAAGGAAGCAAGTGGTAATGATCAGTCCTTCCCTGGACCTCCTCTCGAAGGCCAATTACCCTTATAACCATCGCGCCATGTACTTCTCCACTGTGCGCTCATGGCATTTTTAAACTATGTATTTATTCCGGCAGTTCTTTGGTTACTAACTCCCTCTTCACTTGCCTCTATAAATCTGTGAGGGCTAGGATTAGATCTGTGTCTATCACATCCCAGCCATGTGATGCCTGATGCAATGAATGAATTAATGAATAAATGAATGAACAAATGAATGAGTGAATAAATAAGTGAATGAATGAATGAATGGATGAATGGATGGATGGTGGATGGATGATCGATGGATTGATGGATGGATGGATGAGTGAGTGGGTGAATGCATTATAAGGAAATGCCAAGTGTTCGCATCCAGGTATGAGCAGGACATGTTTTTGGATGTGGTCTTTCTCAGGACCCTGGTTCTATGATGTGGAATTTGTAGAGAGATAGGGAAAATATCTTTACTTCCCTTCTTCCACCTTCTCCATCCCATTCAGCTACCAGCTTCCTTTTACCTCTACTGGGTAATCTATGGGGATATTTGTGAAAGTTATAGCAATGCTTCTCCAAAGCTCAGGCATGACAGCAGGGGGGGGCAAAGAAGATACAAAACTAGCTGGGCCCTGCCCATGCTTCAGCTGTTCTTGGGAGTCATAAGAGCCGGTCTACAATGTCAGGTCTACAAGGCCTTGGTCTACAAGTGTCAGGATGAAGAGGACTTTCCTGATTTTTCTTTCAAACTCTGGAAGTTGCCCACCAGTAGGTCCAACTTGCAGGGATCCTGCAGAACACAGATAGGCAATGTCCCATCCAGGTCTCTCCCATTCCTCCAGGGACTGGACCTGATATTCAGGTCCCAACCCAACTCATCCTTTAAAGTCCACATCTTTGGCCCAACTGGCAAGCTCCGACATAACCAAGACATTAGTATGAGCAGACATCTTTGCCAAGTACCTTCCTAAGCTATCTGTAACTTTAGGATTCCCAAGGCCAAGCCCAGGCAGAAGAAAGTGCCCTGTCAGTGGGGCTCAGTGCCCGTAACTGCCCATCTAGAACAGTTTATTTACTCATAAATGTTTTATGAAGATATGCTTTTTAAAAGGGAAGAATGAAAAGGTTGCCCCAATAAATGATTCACTAGTGTTATAAACGTAAAAAAGAATGGCTTATATCTCTAAGCCGAGGTTTATGGAAGGCTAAGAAATGCCCCAACCATCCCGACCTGCCCCAACCCAACACATTTTTATAGAATCAGAATCCAGTTTCTTGAGTCTGAGCAGTCACTCCAATTCCTAGAAGCCAGCTTCCCCATGGACCATATTACCCAGGGATGCCATGGTAACTCTTATTTTATCTTCATGTCTGGGGACAGGATTTTTGTTTTGGTTTATCTATTTATAGGCCAGTGTGCTATTACTGGAGCCCTGCCCCAGTGTGGATATATGAATGAGGGTGTAGTCACACCCAAGCAGGGTCTGGTCCCCTTTCAGCATACCTTATTGCTGGAGAGATACAGCATCAACCCAGAAATAAAGAGCAACTCGGAGACAGGGGCCAAGTCTTCCATGGGTAGATTGACCTGGAGAGGACTCAGAGATGGGAGCAGCAGCCACTGAAGACACTTCATTCCTGTGATAGTTAGCCGCTGGATTTCGACCAAATCCAAACATGATGCTTCATCAATTCTCTGGAACCCCTTCTCACATCCAGCACCAAACCCAAAGTTGAGTGCAATGTGTCCTGTGAATACTTTTGGAGTACTATACAGACATTAAAATAGTAATTATAATGACTTAGGAACATTTGCTAAAAACCTGTGACCACCTCTCTGTTCTACATTTTCCTCATCTTGATTTCTGGGTAAGATGGTGGAGAACTAGGGAATTCCACACTTCCCGCCTGCATCTCTCAAACAAAGAAGGGCTGAAGTCAAAGGACACTGAACCACAAGAGTCTGGGAGGAAAAGAGACAGAATCCACTAAGAAGACGGCCTCCTAGGTGCATGAGTGCGAACTGGGGAAGATAAAAACAGGCCTGGACCCAGAGGCACGGAGGGGAGGGAGCCCCCTCCGCGGAGAGATGAGGGGAAGAGAAAGAGCAGCTACATTTTCCTCATCTATAAAATAAAGAAGTTGAACTGGAGAGACTCTGTCATCTCAGAGCCATGAACAAGGGACCTTTTTATTTCTGATAATAAAAGTAATGTCGATTCTCATTGGGAAATAATTAAGACAATATGGAAAAGTATGAAATAAACAGTGAAATTCTTCCAAGATCCCAGCATCTGGAAATAGCCACTATTAAATTTTAGATGCATATTCATTGAAGTACTTTTGCAAATAGATTTTCTCCTTTTTCATAAAAATGTGATTGCACTGTACATAATCTGTGAACCTTTCAAATACATATATCATGGATATCTCTTCAGGTCAGTGTAGATATAACTACATTTCTTTTTCAATTACCACAGAGCTTTCTACTCTGCACATTCATTTAGATTGTTTTTAATTTTCACTATTAAAAATAAGACATCAGTAGGGGCTCTTAGGTGGCTCAGTCAATTAAGGGTCTGACTCTTGATTTTGGCTCAGGTCATGATCTCTGGTTCATGAGTTAGAGCCCCGCATCAGGTTCTGTGCTGGCGTTGCAGAGCCTTCTTGGGATTCTCTCCCTCTCCCTCTCCCTCTCTCTCTGTCCCTGCCCTGCCCTGTTCATGTGCACATGCTCTCTCTCTCTCTCTCTCTCTCTCTCTCTCTCTCTCTCTCTCTCTCTCAATAAATAAATAAATAAACTTAAAAAAATAAGACATCAATAAATATCAGTTGATATGTATCTCTGGATACCAGTCCACTCATTTCTTTAGGACTTGTTTTTAGAAATGGAATTTCTGGGCAAAACAAAAAACAAAAAAGCATGTACATTTTTTGATGCAAGATGACACACAGCCCTACAGCAAGGCTGCAGTACTTTCCTGTCCCCACAGCTGAGCCTGACAGTGCCTATGTCCCACACCTCATTCCAGACGTCACTCTTCCTCCTTATCTTTACCAATCAAATGATTGGAAAGCAGGAACCTTTGTTTTTGTAGCTGACTCAATATAACTTAAATGTCATTCATTGCCTACTGTGATCCCAAGCAAACACTTCGTATGCAGTTAGTACTCATCAATTTCCATGGACCCTGTTAATTACCAACTGAGCTTTCTTTCTCTGGAAAGCTCAGAGAGAACTGTGGTTTAATTATAAACAAAAGTATAAGACATTGTCCTATGTCTTTTTTTCCTCAGCCTTCTACCTGTTTGGATTATAGACTCTTTTTGTTCCCCTTCAACATCGGTTCTTGATGTTGTTGTTGGTGTGGTGGTATGTGTGTTGGGGTGGGGGAAAGAGAAGGGGTTGACAATCACTTTTAATTATTTTTCTCGCCATGTGCAGTATATGTATTGCCTTAAATTCTAAGACAGAGAATGAATGGGTAGATAAATAAATCAGTTAGATATGCCTGTCAGTGGTGGCGAGTGACAGATGCACAATGCTTTAATCATGTCAGGGAACTCCATCACCTTCTTTACAGCATGGAGGTAGCATCACCTCTTGGGTCTTCCTTTCTCATAGGAACATCATAAATGTAGGAGGGTTTGGGGATATTCAACAGGCCCTTATCCAAATATTTGGCCCACAAGGGAGAATTTTTAGAAGACTTATATGCATAGGGTCCAGATGATTCTGGGAGAAATAATGGAAAGGTCCTAGGGACTGTTGAGGTGGGGGGTGGGTAGGTGTGGTCATAGGGCATTAGGAGGTGAATTTATAGCAAAATTCTGGACACTGTAGGAAGTGTCCCAGATAAGTACAAAACTATGGTTTCTGGTCTCTTTTCTAGGACACAATGCTGAAGGGAACACTTGTGAGTGAAACTAAGGTGTGTATCCATTAAATGTCTCCATTCCAACTCCGGGGCAACTTGATGAATTATCAATAAATGGACTGAGTTGAGTGTAGGTGAAGTAACACTCTCCCCGTCACTGGAAGTATTCAGATATCCTGCAGACCAGGCAGGACAAGGCAGAATCTGGCAGGATTCTTACAAAAGAGCTTGCTACATGATGTGACTAGATGCCAACAGTATTTTTCATTACCTTAGAATCTGTCACTATTGGATCAGTCAATTCAGCTCAACAACTAAGTGGAAAGAAAAAGAGTCAAACTGATTGTTTCACCTTTTTGTAAGAATTGATTATTCAACCCGGACAAAAATGTTGATCCCATTTTGCATGTGGAGATAGTCAATGTAGGAGAATTGTTCTTGCCGGCATTGGCCCAGAGAGACAAAATTAAATCTGACACTACAGCAAAGGCTGGTATGTGGGAGAAGTGAGTGAATCACTGAAATCCTTAGAGTTTTTCTCTCTGGTTCCTCAGTGTTTTGCAATCTGGTGGCTGTGGCAGAACGATGTTAATTATTGACAATCCAATAAACATTAAACAAACATTTGTCATTGTTGGTAATTTGATGGTGCGAAGTGGCCAAGGGATTCTTTACGACCAGAGGACTCATGAGAGATATTGGATGGCGGTTTGGCTGTAAAAAGCAGCCCGGACAGCAAGTCTGGGATAGATATTCCTGTCCTTGGACTCTCAGCCCTAACCAGGAAAAGTGGAAACTAACAGAAATTATTCCTGTGACCTGTGCCACATGGGAGATGAACCGAGTGAGGGGCACAAAAAAAATCTCTCTATATCAGGGGTAGTCCTGGAGAAAATGCAAGGGATAATGCAAAAAGTAGGAAGTTCAAAATGTGAGGGGACAAATTAAAACTGGAGTCATGAGACAAAGATTAGGAAAATGTGACAGAGAGAGTAAAAACCAAGGAAAGAAATTCTCTATCCTTAGAGCAGAGTAGACTCTTATCTAGTGAAACTCTGGAGAAAAGACACTGACCAACCCCTGATGAATGCAAGGGAATGCCCTAATAGCAGAAGACAAAAGGGTCCTTGGAGCTGGGACTCGATGTTGAAAAGTGGAGGGAAGCCCTTAGAAAATGGCCATGACTGAATTTCTTAAATGGAAAAGGTAAGCTATGACAGAAAGCTCTCTGAGGTTTATTAAATTCACAAACCACATCCATCTCTACTCTTCTAACGGGTATGAATAATGTCATTTAAGTGACAAGAAATATATTTTTAAGGGTTATAAAATTTGAAACAAGAAAGTGGGGGACTTGGAAGACCAGGTGGTCTTTCCATTGTTCCTTCATGTCACTAGCTGGGATTGAGGAGGAGAAAGGGAAATGGAGGAGATGAGCATTTGGCTCTGCAGATAGCATTGTGGGCGGGATCTAGACTGCTGGGCCATGGTTTAAGATGCCAAAATGACAGGCTCTTGGCTGAGGGTAAAATGCATTTCATGAAGATAGGAAAGAAAGAATTTTCCCAGAGACTCACTGACCCAATCAAGTGTGTTTTAATAATTCAAGACTGGCAAAATGTTGATGATTTTTCTAGGGCAGACACAGAAATATGCTGACTGCCTCTAAGAAGATTGCTTTATATGACATGTATGTTATTCTTACATGACACTGTATGATACTTATATGATGTACCGAGGGTAGTCAAATCCACAATGACAAAAGTAGAATAGTGGTTTCCAGGGACTAGGAGGAATGGGGAATGAGGAGTTATTTAATGGGGACAGAGGCTTAGTTTTGCAAGGTAAAAAAGGTTTTGGAGATGGATGGTGATGATGTTTGCGCAATAATGTAAATATAGTTAATGTCACTGAATCTTTTACCTAAAAATAGTTTAAAAAGGCAAATTTGTGTTGGGTATCCAACTCTTGATTTCAGCTCAGGTCATAATCCCAGCCTCCTGAGATCCAACCTCTGCTCAGCCTGGAACTTGCCCCTCCCCCACTAGTGCTCCTGTTCCCTGTCTCTCTCTCTCTCTCTCTCTCTCTCTCTCTCTCTCTTTCTCTCTCTCTCTCTTAAAAAAAAAGAGGTTGGGATAATCCTCACTTTAGAACTTTGGTTTGGAGTGAGATCTAGTACAGTGTAAAAAATGTGGAAGGCACTGTAACTGACCTGCCTTCAGCCAAAACAGCGAGATCAAAGATAATCATCATCATCCCTGTTGGGGAGGAGGGGATGACAGATTAGTGCCCTTCGTGAAGATCGAGACAGGCAAGGTGGTAGTCCCTAATCGAGCTCCACTTAATTCACAGTCTGAGCCCTGCAGGAAATGTCTGGGATGGGCCGCTGAAGAAACAGCTGAAATGCCATTTGCAAAGGTCCTCTGGAATGTAGTGAATCATACAACTCTATATGATGCTATGTCCCCAATAGGAAAAATATGTGAGCCAAGGGATGCAACCAGGAGGGGTCTATTACCATCATTCCCAATGACCTACTGAGAATCTTTATGCCTCCTGTCCATGGAATTCTGGGCTTTTCAGGGTTAAAAGGCTTGATTCCCCAAAGGGGAACCACAAGTTAGGACTACTGCTTGGACCCTTTGCACTCACATGTTTAGGGACCAGCAGGAAAGCAGAGCAGTCACCACCTTTGCAGGTTAAATAGTTGACCTTAACCAGCAGGGGGAAACAGAACCACCGTTACACAATGGAGGCAGAAAGGAACATGCAGACCCAGGGCCAGCCTTGCTCTGTTGTGATTGCAAAAGGAAAAACAGCAACTGAGGCTTGAGTTGGGTTGTTTGCTTTGAAGAGTGTGGCCAGCTGGCATCTCTGGTCAGCTGTTAATCCTTCGGGTACATCACACATCATCCCCATCTTTTCAGGGTGGCCTCAGCCAATGACGAAGTCTAAGGGCCCAGCCATGTCTGCCACCACTGGACTCCTTTCACGGTAAGCCTGGCCCTGGACCTCCTGGTGGGACTGTGACAGACTTTGTTGGCTCTCCATCGCCATCGGGAGGTTCCCCCAGCCCAGTCCTGCCTCCTCCCACATCCTTCCATGGGTGTCACTCCGCACGAAGCTTCTGCCCTCCTAATTCCATCTCAACACCTGCTTCCCAGAGGGACTAGCTGACATACTGTTGAAGCCGCGTTATGTCTGTAAAGTTTCATTTATCAGTCTCTCTCCTTTGGGGCATTCTCACAATAAAAAGTTTTAATTAATTACTTTATTTATTAATATTATTTATTTTAGAGAGACAGAAAAAGAGAGAGAGCATGCACACATGAGTGGGGGAGGGGCAGAGGGAGAGAGAATCCTAGGCAAGCTCCACTCTCAGTGCAGAGCCCAACGCGGGGCTCAATCTCATGAATCGCGAGATCATGACCTGAGCCAAAATCAAGAGTCAGTTGCTCAACCAACGGAGCCACGCAGATGCCCCTAAAACGATTTATTTTTAAGAGAAGAGAATTGAAAAGGGGAAGAAGAATGTCTTAAACATGAAGGCTAGATGAGGAGAAATTAGAATGCCCCCGATAAATCCATTAAATTAATTGTTGTGAAAATCAGAAGATATAATATAGCAAACGCAAAGAAGAATGAGCAGTGCCTGACTATTTACTTATTAATATTTTTATCAGAAAGCAATGGAGCAGGGGAGACAGAAAAAAATTGTTATCATCTTAGAAGTCTTATTTTATGCCAGTCAGCAGTGTATGAGTACCAAAATGGATTGGAGATAATTTGGAAGAAATTCTTCCAAGATAGGGCAATAAATCTGACCTTGTTTCACAAAGCTGGGGAAAGAGACACAGAATTGAAATATGCTGATGGAGGGCATATGCTCTAGTCAAGACAAATAGGCCTGCTGGAAGAAGAGATCAGAAAGAATGCTATGTCAAGAAGACAGACATCTTTGCTGAAATCCATAATCGTGTGGATGGATGCACGCCAAAGAGTAAAGAGATAAGGGAACAGAAACAGAAGGATACTGTTGTGGTACAGGTGAAGGTTGCTTAAATCTAGCCAGTCATCCAAATTGTTTAGGGGACCTTTAAGATGCAATCTCCTGAGCCCCTTGTACATCATAAATTCTGGGGTTGGATCCTAAAATTTGTATTCCTGCAACTGTTCAAGGAGTCCTAAGGATAAGTTCTGTTTATGAATCCCTAATACACAGACTGTGTGTTTTTGGGAGAGAAAGAGGCCAAGCACAAACGGGGAAGGAGAAGAGAGAGAGAGGGAGACACAGAATCCAAAGCAGGCTCCGGGCTCTGAGCTGTCAGCACAGAGCCGGACACAGGGTTCAAACTCATGGACTATGAGATAGATTTTGACCTGAGCCGAGGTTGGACACTTATTCAACAGAGCCACCCAGATGCCCCCCCCCAACATGTTTTTAAAAGCCAGATAGGCATGATTTAATAATAGTGATGGGGGGTTTAAACTTTATAAACAAGGACTAGAAGCCTCATTTGGCCAAAAGCTGAACAGCCTAAAACTCGCTAAGTTTCTAAAAAGATCAAAAATGCAAGTGCAGAAACTACTGTCCTAGATTTAATTCTGACCTTCCAGGATAAAATAGTGTTTATCAGAGAGGACGAGAAAGGAAGGTCAGAGAAAAAGTCACCAAGTTCGCACGGGGGGAGACCCAGGTGCAGAGACAGCAAGATTCACAGACCAAATTCAGAGGTAAAGAAAAGCACAGTTGCAAGGCATAAGGAAGGGAGTTTCATTGTACTCAAAATGTTTCATGAACTCAAATATTCAAATCTCACAATGCAGACACAGGTGATGGCAATGATAAAGAAACAGAAAATCACAAGTAACAAAGTAACAAACACAACCCAAGTAGCAAAACCCAGCAAGCAAAAGCAGAAATAATACTAATGTGCCGCTCCCTTATAGCTCCCACTTTGCCTGTCCTTTGTGGGAACTTCAAAACAAAATACTAACCGCCCCCTCACTCCCTGAAGTTTTGACTCAATGTGAGAAATCAGCATAGATCATTTTTTCTTAAATCTTCCCCACATGATCCCAATATTCAATTGTGGTTGCAAACCACTGCTCTAGATACTCAGATTTTATTTTTTAAAAAGTTTTTAAATGTTTATTTATTTTTGAGAAAGAGAGAGAATGCTGGGGAGGGGCAGAGAGAGAGGGAGACACAGAATGTGAAGCAGGGTCCAGGGTCTGAGCTGTCAGCACCGAGCCCAATGTGGGGCTCGTACCCATAAACTGAGAGATCATGACCTGAGCCGAAGTCAGACGCTTAACCGACTGACCCACCCAGGCGTCCCATGGATGCCCAAATTTCAAAGGACAGGATGCAGGGGAGCACACAAACCAAAGGAGTGTGTAAGAAAGTGACAGAATTTTATCAACATGACCTGGGTCTGAGGAACAAACAAAAAGGCAAAATTGAAAACAATACCTTTCAGCTGTGTTTGGGGCACGATGGCCACCAGGGACACAATAGGCACGCTGTTTGGGAAGAAGTCAAGAGAACTTTGAAGGCTGGCAATGAATAAATACCCTTCCAATTTTCTAAAACGGGTAGAAAATGGATTCTGTAAACTACGGATGATTGCCCTTGATACAGATCTCAGAAGAGATTCCAGAATGTGTTACTAAAGCAATGTTATAATAGGCACCCAAATGACAAAGAAGTGATTATAGGACCCAGCGTGAGCTCACAAGAACATGTCCTGTTAGTCCGGCCCATTTCCATTTCTCAGTGGGGGGTTGGCAGATAAAGACAATATACACACATTTCCATTCAGGCATCTGGACTTTAGCAAAACAATTGGTGATGTCTCTAATGATATACTTCTAGTTAAGAGAGAGAAGAAAGCGTTGGATGCTAGAACATTTTTGTGGGTTATTAACTGCTCAGGAGTCATATTTAAAGAATACTCGTTAAGGGATCAGTGTCAAACATGGTGAGAGTTTCCTAGTGTCCTGGTGATCTGCCAGAGAAACTGTTCCTAGCCCCGTGCATCAGCCTTAGTATTTTTATCAGTGACCTGCATGAACCTTCTAGGGCCCCGCTTACCTCTTCTCCCAGAGACACAGATTGGTGTGATGATGTAGTTGTTTTACAGCAGAAACAGAGTCTAAAACAGATTTTTCAGGGACGCCTGGGTGGCTCAGTCAGTTAAGCATCCGACTTCAGCCCAGGTCAAGATCCTGCACTTTATGGGTTCAAGCCCTGTATCGGGCTCTGTGCTGACAGCTTGGAGCCCAGAGCCTGCTTCGGATTCTGTGTCTCCCTCTCTCTCTGCCCCTCCCCTGCTTGCACTCTGTCTCTCTGTCTCCCCAAAATACATAAATATTAAAAAAAATTTTTAAACAGATTTTCAAAGGCCTGGAATAATAGGCAAAAATCTAAAAATAATTAGATTTAATAAAGTGCAGAGTCCAGGACTGAGTCCTAAAATCTTACAGTACCTAGAGGGAGAAATTCAATATAAAGGCAGCTGACATTTCTTACGAGCTTTCAGAGCTCCATCAATGGTGAATTGTGCCTCAAACAAAAACAACACGATACCTGAAAATGACAAAGTGCCACTCTAATCACAGTCAAGAATCTATAACGAAGGGGCCTGGTCACCCTGGATCCCGCTGCCCAGCTCATACCTGGATCTTTGCGTTTATTTCTGGGTTCCCCATTGTAGAAGTGAGGCATGCCACCTGGGATCTATTTCAAGGAGATCCACCAGCAAAGTGAAGGAACATAAAACCAAGCTACACAAAGAACGAATGAAGGAACCATCTTGCTTCCTGAGAAAAGACCTAGAGGGATAAGACGCCTATCTTCTGATCATTGAAAGTCTGTCTCATAGAAAAGGAATTAGACTTATCCCACATAGTTGAACGTGATAAAACCAGAACAAGCACCTGGAAACTTTGGGAGGGCTGAAAGACTTTCTGTATGTAGAACCAAGTGTTAGTAATGAGCTGCCTGAAAATAGATCCAACTTCCTCGGGAAACTGAATCCACCATTGACTTTAGGGCAAGAGCTAGGTGCTCCCTACAAAGGATGCTGTACAGGAAAATGAGGCATCAACTAACACTGCAAGAACCGAGAGCACAGTCAGGTTCTACTTTGTTATGACCGATATGGTATGAATTATGTTGGTCTTCTAATTATTCCTTCAGCGGGCCAGGCTCCTTCATGCCTCAGGGCCTTTGCACATACTATTCCCACTTACCCGGATCATCATGTGACTCGTTTCCCAACCGGCCTCAGGTCTCCATCCAGCTTTCAGACCTCCCCCCCCACCACCTCATCTGCATAGCTGCTCATTTCCATCCTTCTGTATCCTTGGTTCTGCTTTCTTGTTCTTCATTGATCTACTGGGTGAAATCATATTATATATTCAAATGTTACTTATGTACAGCCTCCCCCACCTAGAATGTAACCTCTATGAGGACAGGTGTCTTGTCCATCATGTTCATGACTGTATCTTCAGTGCCCGAGACTATGGCTGCCTCAACACAAATTTTGTCGACCAAATGAACCAGGTTTGAATCCTGATTGCAGACCTTTGTTTGACCTACCGCACCACACGCCACCCCATTCCAGCCAGCTTGTGATGATATAAGAAACTGATTCGCTGTATGTGGGTCCATCTAATCTAGGAAGATAACACTGGCATTCTCTGACAGTGACACTGCTTCCTCTGACACTGGCCCCTGGGTGTCACAGACAAAACACCTTGGCTAATTTGAACAGGACACAGCTACAGGTTTTATTTAAATGAGAGTGTTCTCCTGGTATCTTGGTAAGGAAACTGGGTCTTCTTTGGTGGTAAATTATTTTTTTCTTCATGCTTATTTATTTTTGAGAGAGAGAGAGAGTGCAAGCCAGGCAGAGAGAGAGGGAGACACAGAATCTGAAGCAGGATCCAGGCTCTGAACTGTCAGCACAGAGCCCTAAGCGGGGCTCAAACTCACCAACTGTGAGACTGTAACCTGAGCTGAAGTCAGACTGAGCCACCCAGGCACCCCTGGAAGTCAATTAACCCCCAGTTGCCCACTGGTTCTCTGTCACAGGCCCCAGAACACACCGCAAGGATGGGCAGGGACCCTCCAAAGCCAGTCATTAAGACATGTATCTATCTGGAGTTCTAGGTCAGGAAAAATCATAGAGCCGAATGGGAGAGAGACAGTGAAGTGTGGCCCAAATTAGGTCTGGGTATTATGGGTCTGTTTAATTTACCCAGATTATCTGCTAGACCCACTACCCCAAGTAGTGATCTCCACGCTGCACATTTATTAAATGGTGCTGAATGTGATGCTCGGAGCTAAAATATTCATCACGCGCTCACTGCCCGAATGTTCTTGTTGAATGGTTAGGGCATCCAGGCTGTGATGGGCACCTCTGAGCCCCAGGAAGCAGAAGTTATGGTCCAGGAATATTTGACTCCAGACGCTACTTTAAACCTGGGGTATTTTTTTTAAGGCATACAAACATGAAAATAAATCATAACGTGCTTGTGTTAATTACAGCTTCCATCCACACAGAGAGGAGAAACCGGGCAAACAAGAGTAATAATTACAGATGCTGCTGCTGATGGTGACAAGCCTGCGACGGACACTCCGTGCCGGGCATTGTTTTGAAAGCTCTGCGTGTGATAGTCGAACCCTCACAACAGCTCCGTGAAGTGGGCGCCTCACCCCCATTTTGCAGATGAGGAAATTGAGGCAGAGAGTGGTTAAGACGCTGTCTGAGGTCACATGGGCTAATAAACAGTAGACCTTGGACTTCCACCCAGGGAGTCTTCCTCCGGATCAGCGCACTTGACCTGCATGGCCTCTGACTTCTTCCACATTTCCGGAGGCAAGTCCATAACCCCACAATGGAAATATCGGACTTGGCACAAGTAGGCATTGAGGGGGAGGGGTAGCCTCTCAGGGCCGTGCAGGTTTATTCATGCAGTTTTCTAATTCATTTCTTGGGCAGATCGCTCGGCCTGGGAGTGGTCGGGGGCCCAGGGGCGGGGTGGGGGGGACAGATCCCCTACACCCTACTCATTCTTGCAGCCTCTCATATCTCTTCTTCCACACCCCTGGGAAATGCTCCCATGAGAGAAAAGAAGCCCAACCTGTCCGATACGAGGAGCAAGGAAGGAGTGCACTGGATACCCCACCCTTCCAGCATCTCGCCCCAGCCCCACCCCCCACCCTCATGACATATATCGGGGGCAGGGGGCACCCAGACCTTTGTGACTGTGCACGCCTCCTCCCAACCCCGTGTGCTGTTGACATCATATTTGGTACCTTGAAATCAGCCCGCGGTGGGGGCGGGTTTACACCGTGAAGTCAGCAGATGCCGAATTAAGGGGTGTGCGAGCTCAGGCCCTCCACCCACACACCGTGGGCTGCGTCCCCGAGAGACAGAGTGACAAGCCTTGCGCCCCTCCGCTCTCTGCAGTGATTGCATGCAGGATAATGGAGCGCACACATTCGTCTTCTCTCATGATTCCCTCCAGAGCCGTTATCATCCGCCAAGCAGAACTTTCATTATGAACATTTTCATCCAAAGAGGCACTAAACCACCAAAGTCGGCGACTCAAGACTCCGCTGGTGCCGCGGTGCACAGACCAGCATTTCTTCACATCTGCTGACTCCCTCATTCCCACGTTCCCGGCTCGTGCCTTCAGCTCTTTTGCCCCTCTGGGTTCTGTTGAATTCTCTACGCCTGGTGTCGGTGATGGTCATGCTGGACCTGCCTTCCAGCTCCAGCTTTATCACCGCGAGCTCCCCTTAGGCCTCGGTTTCCTCGTCTGCAGAATGGGGTTATGGTAGTATGCAACCTCATCGAATTTGTCTGAGAATTAAACGTTTAAAGGTATGTAAGGCACATAGCAGCCCCTGGCATGAAAGTAGACTTTGCTATTATTCTACACTCGCTCTGCAAGTAACTCTTAACACTTTTACACCCACCTGCTGCTTGCTCCAGCTCAGGGATGGTGTTGTAGGGCATGGATGCCATCCACTTCCCCTACCCCCTTGATAATGCTCACAGTGCTCCCTTATCCTGAAAGGTCTTTCCCTATCTACCAAACTCCTACATGTCCTTCCAAGCCCGCCTCAAATGCCCCCTTCTATATGGAACTTTGGCTGATCCTTGATTGCGATTAAACTTTGGCTTCTTGGCTCTGTGGGAGGCCATGGGTTCTCAAATAATAGCTTGACCCTTCCGCTATCTATGTTCCTCACTTTGCCTGAATGGCTGGTAGAACTCTACTGGGGGGTGGGCCAAGGTGTCCCCAAAAGCACTGTTACAGTGTAATGTGCACTGTGGGGGTACATGTTTTTTCACTCCGCTGCACTGTTCGGTATTCCTTTTTTTTTTTTTTTGTCTTACATTTATTTATTTTTGAGAGACAGAGAGAGACGGAGCACGAATGAGGGAGGGGCAGAGAAAGAAGGAGACACAGAATCCGAAGCAGGATCCAGGCTCTGAGCTGTCAGCACAGAGCCCGATATGGGGCTCAAACCGGCAAACTGCAAGATCATGACCTGAGCCGAAGTCAGTGGCTCAACCAACTGAGCCACCCAGGAGCCCGTCCTTTTTTTTTTTTTTTTAATGTTTATTTTTTTTTGAGAGACAGAGAGTGAGCAGGGGAGGGGCAGAAAGTGAGGGACACACAGAATCTGAGGCAGGCTCCAGGCTCTGTCAGCACAGAGCCCAATGCGGGGCTCAAACTCATAAACCGTGTAATCATGACCTGAGCTGAAGTCGGATTCTTAACCGACTGAGCCACCCAGGTGCCCCCATGTTTGGTATTCCTTAGTGCTGATTAATTTCCCAGTATTGTGGGATCAGAGCCCTGAAAAGACTTGTAGAGGTCATGGGCTGACCTTCCTATTTCACCAATGAGGAAACAGAGGCCCAGAGACTGACTTAGCCGATGTCACACAGCTGGGTTTAGAACAAGGGTGCTGTGACATGCCACCTCCTCTTCTGGTCATCCCACCAGGCTCCTGGAAAAGCAGAACAAAGCCTGACAGAGGTGGGTAAAAGGACAATGGTTTGAGCATGGGGAGCTTCCAAAGAAGATTGGAGGGGCTGCCAGGAGGGCAGGACCAGCAGCGGCAACATTAGGACAAGGGTCCAACGGTCGGGAGAAAGTCAGGCGAAGGGCTCAGAGGTCCTAGAGCCTCAGGCCTGGTGGGCAATTACCCACCTGCTTCATCCTGTATCCAAATTGGATGCCTCCCCACCCCAGCCCTGGCCCAGCCACAAATGGCCATGTGCACTAGTCATCAGGCTGGAAGCCCATTATCACTCTATTATTTAGGATGTGGGCTTTTTCCATTTCCTAATGGCTACATGGGTTCCTGTCCTTGGAAGAGATGCCGAAGTCTAAAATAGCCACCGCCAACTCGCCACCTTGCCTCACCCTCCATTCCTTGTCTCTGCTGTATGTTTTTCAGTTTCGATGTGCTTCTCTCTACTTGAAATCATTATCATTCATTCATTCATTCATTTTCTTTTTTTATGTTTTATTTATTTTGAGAGAGAGAGAGAGCATGAGCAAGGAGGAAGCAGAGAGAGAGGGAGATGCAGAATCTGAAGCAGGCTCCAGACTCCAAGCTGTCAGCACAGAACCTGACGCGGGACTCGAATTCATGAACTATGAGATCATGACCTGAGCTGAAGTCAGACGCTTAACCGACTGAGCCACGGGGGTGCCCCTCATTCGATCATTTTCTTATGCACTGTCTGCTACCCCATTAGAAAAGAAGGTTAGGGGCTTTGTCTTCTTAGTTTAGATGAGGGGCTCGGTAAATAATGCCTGCTTGAATGAGTGAGTAAAAATCATAACCATACTGTGCCTGTTCTTTTCCTTACTCCTTAAGTTTACTGCTTCTCTCAATAATTTTGATCTTTCCTCCTTTTCTAATATCAGCATTAACTTTCTAAGTACTGGTTTAACCGCATTCCCAAGTTTTGATTTCTAATATATTAATTATTCAGTACTAGGTATTTTTTTTAGTCCCAAGTATTTTTAAATTCTCATTAGGATTTCTTTTTTGAGCCATCAGTTATTTGGACGCCTGTGTGCACGTTACGCATACCGTATATATTTAATTTCCAAATGAATGTGGTTTCTCTATGTCTAACTTAATTTATTTGTGGTATGAGACCGCAATATGGGTGAATACGATCTTTTGAAATCCAGTTTGATGGCCCTAGGACTTGAGCAGTCGGCATTAATATTTCATGTAATTTGAAAATAAGGTATTTTCTTCTACAGCAGGGTGCCATGCTCTCTACCAGTCCGTCTGAGCAAGGTCACTAATTGTGCCTTTCAAACCTCCTATATCCCTCCTTCGGGTTGGGTTATTTATTTTCTTTTCCTGTTCCACTGTTAGCCTCTAGTTGTTTGAAAGCTAAAGGTTGTGACCTATGCCCTAGTGTTTGCTCTTCCTCTTAAACAAGACAAAGACTTTATACAGCCATGATCAAGCCTCTCCACCTCTTACATGCTGTTTGGCTGTAATATTTTAGATTCTTTGGCTTAGTTTTCCACACAAACTAGACGTTATGTTTATTGTTTTAAAGTCTTTTGTTTTGGCTTACTTATGCCTTTGCTCATGATTCCTGCTCGTATCTCAGACCTTTCACTGGGAGCCATTTTTCTTCTAACATCATCTTTCAGAGTCTGCTTTGGTATCAGTTTTCTTGTGGGAAACTCCCTCCGATATGGTTTGTCTATAAATGTTATTGTACCCTTATTCATAAAAGCTAGTTTTGCAAGATGAAGTATTGCAAACTGACAAGTTTTCTCTGAGAACACTGAAAATACTGTTTGTCCGGCAATGTCCACCGATGTTGATGAGAAGTGACCTGGTTTTTGCTCAGTGGTCACTTCATAAAAATCTCCTTTATCCTATTTGGTGTTCTGAGCTTTGCTGATGGTGGGTCGTAGTGTATATTCCTTTCCATCTTGCTTAGATTTCAATAACTCTGGAAAATTCTTGGCCATGATCTCTCTGGAGATCTCGCTCTTCTGGATTCTAAAGATCCCTTCTAAAACTCTGATTTGACAGAAGTTAACCCTGTAATATCCAATATGATAGTCAGTAGCCACAAGTGACTATTTAAGACCTTTCCATCACTGGAGAACATTCTGTTGGACAGCAAGTACAGAGTTCTTCATTCTGCTCTTATTTTCTCTTAACCTTTCTTTCACATTTTCTAAATCTTTGTCTCACAAGACCACAGACCGAGCGATTTGTTTAGATCAATCTTCTGGTTCACAATTTCTCAATTTCTTCAGCCTCCGTCATCATTGATTTTTTTAATTCCAGCTATTACATACTTTTCATTTCTAAACTATCTAGCTATATACTAATATGTTAAAATATATTAAATATAATGCGAAATATACCTAGTGGTCATTCTAATCCAGGATTGTTTTCAAATTACATTTTTATGCTGCGAGATTTTTTTCAACCCACCAATGGAGTGCAAACTCAGACTGAAAACATCTATGAGAATTGGCTTAAGGTTATAGGTTCTCATGGGAAGCTCTTTCCTCCACCCATCATCTAGTGTTGGAATGGAAAAATTTTCTAAAGTCCCTTTCTGGTGGCAGAGTTTAATCTCTCTTTAATCTAACAGGGACTATAGTTCCCTGAGCTCCCAGCTTACCATGTGGGGGTAGAGGGTGGAGGGAGGGTGGAGATTGAGGGGTATACCGTGTCTTCCTGTTTTATTCCTCACCTTGAGAAAGCCTAGATTTTATGTCCTGTTGCATATACCCTGTGAAGTCAGAAACACTGATGCTCAGTGTGTTAGGCCATCACGGTTTGGCAGTAAGTCCTGGAGGTGTTTGTCAGTGCATGCACAAACTCTGTAATCTTAGGATAATCAGCAGGCAAGCCCAAAATGAAGGACATTCTACAAAATAAGTGACCTGGGCTCTTCAAAACTGTCAAGGTCATGAAATACAGGAGGAACTCATGTGGCGTGACAGCTAAATGCAGAGTGGTGCACTGGCCTGGATTCTGAAACGAGAAAACCTGGTGAACTCGGTATGAAGTCCACAGTTGAGTGAATAGTAAGGTACCAATGTTAATATCTTTGTTTTGGCAAATGTACCACAATCATATAAGAGGATAACCTTATGTACTGTCTTGGTGACTTTTCTATAAACCCATCATGATCCAAAATCAAAAGTTTATTTAAAAAAAAAAAGACTCTGGAGGCATCTGGGTGGTTCAGTCAGTTGAACGTCTGACTTTGGCTCAGGTTGTGATGTCATGGTTCATGGGTTCAAGCCCCGCATTGGGCTCTGTGCTGACAGCTCCGAGCCTGGAGCTTGTTTCGGATTCTGTGTCTCCCTCTCCCTCTGCCCCTCCCCTGCTCATGTTCTGTTTCTCTCTGTCTCAAAAATAAACATTTAAAAAAATAATAAAAAGACTCTGATGATTTCTTACTTTTATTCCAGCCAGGGGGTACACTGAAAAAGATGTTTCTTTCTGTAATCAGTATTTTAGCTGTATATGTGGGAGGGTCCCAGAGGGTATCTACCATACCCCCAGAAGCAAACAGATCAGAATCGCAATACCAAATGTGGCCATGATAAACTCATGAAATGTGATGGAACTGGAGTAGGATGTGCTTAAGGACCCAGGCCCTAGAGTGGAAGGGACACCTGAGAGAATGCAAATGGTCACAGTTATAGAAAAGGAATATGGGTTTATATTTATCCCTCAACAAAGGGAAGTCAATCAGACCTGCCACATGTACATAAAAATAACTGAAGTCATGACATATCAATACTTTCTCAAATAGTTTGTAATGGGTTGAATTATGTGCCTCCCCCCAAAATTTATATGCTGAGGTGGTCACCCCCACTACCTCAGAGATGACTTTGTTGGACCAGAGGATCTTATCAGAGGTAATAAAGTTAAAATGAAGCCATTGGGTTGGGTCCTAATCCAGTAGGAATGGTGTCCTCTTTATGAAAGAGGAGAAATTTGGACATGGACACATGCACTTCGAGAGAACACCACATGAAGATGAAGACTTAGATTAGGGCTGTGCATCTACAAGCCAAGAATCACCACCAGACCACCAGAAGCTGGAAGTAGGCATAGAACAGTCTCCTTCATCACCCTCAGAAGGAACCAGCCCTGCCAACATCTTGATCTTGGCCTTGGAGCTTCCTGAACTGTGAGAACATAAATTTCTGTTCTTTAGGACACCCAACCTCTGAAACCTTGCTAGGGCAGCCCTAACAGACTACAACAGCTATTCCCTAAAGCTCGATACGATGTCTTCTCATTAGGAGACACAGCCCACTTGGGTCTGCAGTGTGGAGCTGGTTCAGACCACTTATTCTTGAACTGTCTGGAGTCACCTGGAGGGACAGGAGAGATCCTGTGACTCAGGGTTCATTGCCATCCCCAGCTACATTCCCATCATTGGGCACCAACCTCTTCTATTAATATTTCAGTTTCACAGAGAGGTCCTGGAATATAATCAATTATTCTCTTTTAGAGTGCTCTCTACCTGAAAAAGCACAATGTTCTTATTGACGCTGCACTTTAAAAAGTGTTCTGAAGTAAATATACAGGACACTCTGGCTATTCAGATGCAGAAATGGGTTAACCAATAAGGATATAAAGACACAGAGATATGTTTTGTCAAGATCACACAGCAGTCTATGCCAGAGATTGGAATAGAGTCAATGCTCCATTGCAGCACATGGTCAAGGATCTGAATGACCTCCAACAGTTGACCTTGTCAGTCCCTGGAGGTTATGGGTCAATGGGTAGAATCTCCAGGCCTTGGAGGCTGCTATTGTCTCTTCCAGCCCAATAAAACCCAATTCTGGTCTCTCACAAAGCAAAAAGATAAACCTGTCTTTATGACTTGCCCCCAAAATTACCTATCAAAGACTTCAAACCATGCAGAGAGATAGAGAATCTCTATCTCTACAGAATCCCAGACCCTCCAGCAGAGTGACTGGAATACATCCAGAACCAGATTTAACTCCTCTAAAGAAGGTAGAATTTCTCTCTATTGCCAAGGATGTACACCTCTTGCCTTTCTCTTAGCAGAGTCTCTGCCTCCTCCATCTATGCCATAATATTAGAAGCAAAAGTGAAGATGATCCAAAGAATTCTAAACTGAAGAGGTTCCGATGGAGGGAAAGTATAATTAAAGAGTTGTCACACACTATCCACCATGAATGCCTGTTGACACCACAAGCTTCCCAGGACACGCACAACCCTCCCTTGGATTCCAAACTCATACACCACCTCTTTTCCAGCTAAATTTCCCCCAGGCCTCAGATTAGACACTCACAGCACAGAGCGTAGCACAAAGCACATGTCTGTGGTTGCCTCAGCATCTCCTGACCACATCCCTTCCTCATCACCCACAGGGCTGGTAACAGAGGCTCTCTTGGGCTATTGCAGAAGTGGCCTCCAAACCAGCCCTGTCTAAGAGTGAGACAAGGCAAGCCACATAGACAGAACCTGAAACTTAACAGTCCCTTTTAAGGAAGTTAAAAGAAACACATGAAATAAACTTTAATGATGTGTTCCATTTAACCCAATATATCAAAAATATAATTTCAGGGGCACCTGGGTGGCTCGGTTGAGTGTCCAACTTTGGCTTAGACCATGATCTCATGATTCATGGGTTTGAGCCCCACATTGGGCTCTGTGCTGACCACTAGCTCAGAGCCTGGAGCCTGCTTCAGATTCTGTGTCTCTTTCTCTCTCTGCACTTCCCCTGTTCACTCTCTGTCTCTCAAAAATAAATAAATGTAAAAACAAAACTATAACTTCAACATCTAATCAATGTAAAAAATGATTAATGAGATCGTTTACCTTTTTTTGGTTGAGCCTTCAAATCTGGGTGTGGACTTTACACTTACAGCACATTTTGTTTAGACTAGCTGCATTATGAGAATGGCTGCCATACTTAATAGTGTCCATGTAAAAGTTTCAAGTGACCTCACAGTTTCAAGTCTTGAAAAGGTATATGATTTTAGAGGAAGACATTTTCTCTCACCCATCTTTTACCTTTTCAGTGGGATCAATGAGAGAAGGTCCAATAAATTCTGTTTTGGTCCAATAAATTCTAATTGAACCCAATTCCCTGACTTCACATACCAGTTGTTTGTCTGAAAGGACCTTTCCCCCTTCATTCCCTGTGTGTCCCCGGGAAACTGTTTTTTTCTAGTTATTCCTCTCCAGTTCCAAAGACAATTCTTTAGTTACCCAAAGCTGAAACAAAGATGACCTCCTTGAGATTCCATGGAAGGTTTGCCCATCCTACTTCTATCATACCTAGTACCATTGCACTGAACTTTCTTGAGATCATTTCACTTCCCTTACAAGACTAAATTATTTTAAACACAAGGGAGTTGTCTTACCTCCCTATATCCTACACTTAGCAAGCACAGAGCCTGGCACCAGGCTGCTTATGACATGGCAGCTTGGGTCCCCTAGAGCAGATGGTCCAACAAAGAATGAGGAAAAGCAAACAAGACAAAAGCCACAGTGTCTTTTAAAACCTGACCTTAGAAGTAACACACCATCACTTCATCATATTTTCTTGGTCACCTCTGCCTGGTGTGAAAGCAGATGCACCAAGAATAAGTACCAAGAAATGGGGGTTCTTGGAGGCTGAAGGAATGAAGCATCTGCTTTTAGACCATGGAAACAGTGAACTTGGTCCTCAATGACCCACAAGTCATTGACCTGAAGATACTACACAGCTAGCAAAGTCAAGCTCTCCTCATTCTCTGTACACACATCCGCCAACCACACTGACACTGACGCTCTATGTTTGTGCTGTTGAATTATTTCTTTGCACTTCAGTGAGGCCCCACATGAGCCCATCTCAGTAAGCCCGGCCCAAAGTCTGGTGAGTCGGCAACTTCTGCCAGCCTAAGTGAGCCTTGATATGGATAAATACAGTTCAGCTTACTGTGATGAATGGATTCGTTTGTAAGGGCTTTCTCAAATTTTTCAAGCTCTACTTCAAAGGGGAACCTATAAATGTCTAGGCTCATGGCAGCTGAAAACAATCAACCACCCAGCAATTGCAAAGAAATGTAGAGGAAACAGTTGATTCACAAATTGAAAAAAAAAATCCTGAAAACCATCTCAGTGTGGGCAAAAAGAGTCAGGTAATAACAATATTAATAACGTGAGTTCAAATGTGCTATGTTTTAAAACTCGGAGCTGCTGTCTGGACTTAAAAGTCATGGTAGGCAACCACTGTGTAGATTTCCTGAAAGTTGAAATCAAAAAGAGTTTGATCACCCTATTGATGAATTCAAAAGGGTAAGTAGGCATAATATGCACGCAAACACTGTACCCGAGTAACCCTTGGCTTGCAAAGTATTAAATAGACGGACATGGTGAGGTGTCTGGGGCCTCTGGGGCCTACAGACACATATGTGGGAAATATTGGTTTGCCTACTTTAATAAGACTCTACCACACAAGGAAAAAATGTTTGACTGTGGACTATAACGTTTATATATGTATGTAAAACGTGCATGCAAAAAATGTTTAAGTATGAGATTAAAAAATAGAAATGTGCAACACAGCGACTAGAGTTAATAGTAACACTGTATTGCATATGTAAAAGTTGCTGAGAATAAGTCTTCAAAGTTCTCATCATAAGAAAAAAACTATGTATGGTGATGGATGTTAAGTAGACTTATTAGAGTAACAATTTGCATTACACATAAATATTGAACCATTATGCTGTCCATGAGAAGATAATATGATGTTACACCTCAATTACACCTCAAGAAAATAAACCAAAATAAAATAGAAACTCTATATTCTTATTCCCATACCATCTTGTGAAGCTCACATTGAAGACAACTACCTTAGACAAAATTCTCCTTTAGCTATCCCATTAGACTTGCTGTGGGATATGGCTAGCTAGTGGCGTTGTGGCAGAGTAGGTGAGGGGGCATGACTCTGCCCTGTGCCTATTTACACTTCGACATCCACATGAAAACTACTAAGGAGATTCATGGAAGAAAAAAATGGATTGAATCATAAGAATCCTGGGATTTCTGGAATGTAGACGTATGTGTAATGAATAGTAGTATTCCCAGATGGAGGCTGGGTGGAAAGAGAGAGCAGTGGGTCCCCAAGAGGGAACCCAGAGTAGAGAGTCAGAGAATCAAAGATGGTGGATGCTGGGATGGAGACAGAAGTGTGAGCTGATAGATTACACTGAGTCCAGGCACTTTTACTAGGAAACTCCTGCTGATGTAATCTATAGCTGGCAGTGGGAGTTTTCTCTCTCTTACTGTGGAGACATTGCCTGGACAGATTAACAGAGATCTACTGATTGCCGCTGGGGGTCACTGAATGATGGGAGTCCCTGCAGGTCTGCTAGGGCTTGAGCAGGAAGTCAAAGCTCAACCACATCAGAGTCCGAGGTAAGTTGTAACACAGATAGGTCTGAGAACCTCCGGCCCCAAGTACTCCAACACTGGCACTTATCTTTCACCTCCCAAATGGGACTGACACTCGGACTAGAGGAGATACCCCCATTCCTCTGTCTTTTGGAGAAGTAGAGCCAGTTTTCGACAACAATGCTATCTCCAGCTGCACCCACGGTGGGAGAAAGTTTCTAAATGCAGAATGACACCCTAGTGGAAATTTCCAACTCAGGGCTATTGGGTGGTCCTGGCTTGGCCAACAATGGATTCATGAATGACAAGAGCTGATTTCTGGATTCTAAGGAGAAAAAAGTCTGAGAAGAGAATCCTGGAAGCAATTCCATTTTCTGCAGCCAGGAAGGGTATTTTTATAACCTCGGTTTCACTTGTATGAGCAGATGAGTGAGACTAAGATGTTCCAGTTAAACACCCAAGACTGTCCTGCTAAGGCCACTAAATAAAATCTGAGGAGAGTGCCATAAAAATAGAACACCAAATTCTAGCCACCTCCGTTAGCAAGGTATCCCACTATTGCTAAAATAAATAATGTAATGGTAACTAGAACAATAGCTTCCATTTTAGAACATCACAAAAACATCTGTAGGGAAAATAAACAATCCCATGACTTTGGCAGAAGAGCTAGACCAAGTAAGTGTGGAAACCAAGTAATCAGCTGCCGGTATAGAGGTGCTGACACACCCAATCTTCTCTTCCTGCAGAAACGTCACTAAAATAGAGGCAGGAAAAAAGAAATGGCTCAAATCCACATGGCCAAGGAGACCTGGAGAGGAGATGACAGCAAAAACTGAGAGCTGGAAGGCCACTGCAGCTGACTTAGCAGATCAGAGAAAGCTGAAACAGACCTGCAGTCAGGAAAGCCACAGAAACTAGCCATTTTCTATAAGGAATTGTGGAAACCCAGATGTTCATGCTAGAGAATCTTCAGAGGGCAAGGAAAACAGGAGGACTAGTTGGAAGACGTGTGAGTAGCATCTGGATCCCCAAAGTCTGTCTTCTATTTCATGTGATCAGATGATTAGCTCTCCCCCATTGCCTCAGAAGACTGGATGTTTGGAAAAGTTCAACAAGATAGACTTTGGGCTCCAAACAGCTGAAGGCAGAGTGAGAGCTTATTGCAAAGAGGAAATTTAGGTGAGTCTGCACCCCAAATAATTGGATTCCCCAACTTTTCCTCCACCTTAGCTGGCAGATGGTTGGTAGCCAATGCAGCACATTAGACTTGAGCCATGCAGTATGGTGGCCACTAGTCACAAGTGACTGAGTTTTAATTCAGCAAAATTAAATAAAGTTAAAAGTTACTTTTTTAGCTGTACTAGTTACATTGCCAATACTGAATAGCCATGTGGTAGTGGCTACCATATTGGACAGTGCTGATACTGAAGGTTTTCATGGAACAGCACTGGGTGAGAGAGTCTCTCTCTTGAGGAAACCAACCAGAGACTATAGAGACTGGCATTCCCTGTTCACCCAGAGTAAAACCCAACAGCTAACAAGCCCTACTCATGTGCACAGAGCATCTATCAGAAATTTGGCATTTCACTCTTAAACAGAAGATGGCAAATCTGAATGGCCAAATATCTGAGAAAAGTCTCAATTATGAGAAACAAAAGGCAATAATATCAAGTATGTTGCATCCTTGAAAACAATAGGAATGTATAAAATATGATAGGTAAATAAAAAAACTAAAAGGATTGGATGTAAAGTTTCTTGGACAAAAAAAGGAAAATTGAAAAAAGGAGAGAAAGCTTAAGATAACATATCTGTCCATGAAATTCATCTTTCAACTCAAAGGAGTACCCAAAAAAGAGAACTGAGCCAAAGGGGAGGGAGAAAGTTATCAAAGAAGTAATGGATTTCCCAGAACTTTCCAGATTGAAAAGAGCCGCTGAGTGTATAGCACTATGAATGAAATAAAACATATATCAAGGCATATCATCATGAAACTTTTGAACACTGGAGATAAAGAGGAGACTCCCGAAGGTTTCTGAGAGCAAACACAAGTCACATACAAAGCACTCGGTATCAGGATCACACTGGTGTCATCAGAAGTGATACTGAAAGCTGAAAGGCAGAACATCTCTCAAGTCCTAAGGAAAAATTATTTTCAACCTAAAATTTTATGCCCAAAGGTGGGGGTAGAATAAAGACATTTTCAGATATATGCTGGATCAAAAATTTACTTCTGTGTCAGTCAGTATGGGCAGGACACAGAGGACTCACTCAAACTGAGAAGAGTTTAACTATTTACAGAAATATGGCCAAGGGTAAGGGAATCTAACCGGAAATGATGAAGTACCCTAAGGCAGGCAGGAGCAGGGAGCTGTTACAATGCTAAGTGCTGAAGGCACAAAGGGAGGGCATATTTCTTGAACATGGAAAGACACCTGTAGCTCCCGGAGACAACCACCTCACAGAAACTATGGCGACCATGCACTCACAGCTCAACAAAGAATGAGCGAGGCAACAGATACCCCAATGGTGTCAGGAGAACACCCACGCATCCAGTAGAAAGGCCAAAATGGGGAAGTACTGAGACCCCTCGCCAACAACCAACACCAGCTGGCCATCCATGTGAATGACCTTGAAATCAAGATCCTTCAGCTCCACAACCCCCGAATTCCTGACTCACAAAAACTATAGATAATAAATGTTTATTACATTGTAGCACTAACTTCTACAGTAATTTGTTTTGCAGGAGTAGACATCTGATACATAATTAAGAGAAGAAGAAGAGAGAGGGAAAGAGAGTATAGGGAGTGGAAAACAAGAAGCTAAATAATTAGTTTTCATAAAAGAGAATCGAGAGAGCATAGAACAGTGAAAATCATAAAATAAAGACATAAACATATTACTTGAAATAGAGAAGAAGAAACATCTGAAAAAGTGAGAAGTATTTTCATTGAGGTATCACGAATTGAGACTGGGGCACAGGGTTGCGTCTTAATGACAACATGGAGAGTTATATTTGAATGTTAAACTATATACATGCCAGACTTTTATAAAATGGATTTTTTTAAAAAGCAACTTCCATAGACCTCCTCACAAGATCCAGTGTAAGGCCAGCGTGCCCAGAGAGGAGTAAGCTCTCAGCTCTGATTCAGCAAGAAGAGTAGTAAGAGGGAATATTGGAGATGAAGAGTCAGGGATCCTAGGTGTGGAAATCCTCAGGTAGCAAAGTCTGATGGGCACTCAGAGCTGGATAATGCATCCAAATCTGGTAATGGGACCTCAGAGACCCATAGCAACATGGAGACTAATCTGGAGCTTGAAGTAAGAGATGAGGCCTCCAGGTCAACGTAAAGGACACTGGCCATGAAGAGGACCAGAAGATGTTAGATCAAGCATCAGGATTCCTCCAGACCCCTAGGAAAGATGTTGATCCCCATAAGGTAGAAGTGAATAACCTAACCTATGGGCTATTTTAAGGAGAAGGGCACTGGGGAAATACGTAATGGCTTTACATACCCTTATTGGACATCTAACGTAACTAATGACAAATCTACAAAGTGGCTCTTGTACTATTGCCTTACTACCTTATCCTCTGCATAATAGATGCTGTAAATGCAATTTCTTCACTAAAGACCCTGTACTGAAAAGATTACTCTCAGAAATTCACATTCAAATGACAATTAACATCATTACGATTATAATTATAACAATTATGATTATTCCACTTACTATAGTCTTGACATATCATTTTAGAATGGGAACATATTGTTGTTGCTGTTGTTTTGTTTTGTTTTATGTTTCAGTGGGCAAGTATTTTAAATTGTTGAAATTACATCCCAGGGATTGGCTGCTAAGCCCAGAAGCACTGTGTTCTGAATCAATGCCAAATTCCCATTAAATGAATCACCAGCACTGTAAGGTTTTTAGTGCCTTACATGGGCAAGCCTCCATCATGGCCAAAACAATGACGATTAATATCATAATCAGTCCTAAATCTTGTGTCTTGTCAGAGCCATTTCTCCCAGGAGAAGCTCTTGTTGGTCTGCCGGCAACAGCCCCAGCAACACTCTACCCCGTAGCATGGAGGGATTCCTGAGTTGAGATTCTGAGGCCTTCCTTCCTCTGTTGGGTGGCCTCATCATTTACAACTGCCTGAGACGTGCAGACAGGAGAACGGGAAAGGGCCACCCATCCTGCAAGGAGTGCAACTCTTAGGGTTGACATTCCTTATTTGCTTCACAAAGCTCTTGGCTTTCACTTGACATGCTTTCGGTGTCTAGTCATATGTTCATCATGTTTCCCTCTCTCTTGCCTCATTAAAATCTGTCTTTCCCAGCCCATATCTGATGCTTGGTCCCTGATCTTGCCTCTCCAACCTGGCTACCCCTTCTCCCAATCCTCCAACCCTCCTTTCCTCTTTTTTGCTTCTTCCTAGGTGTGTTTTTCTGTTTTCTGGCACCAAATCATCAAAGCACATCAAACTATAGAAATACAATAAGAACGTTTGGATGCCCTCTTCCTGCACCGCTGCATGCATACACAGGTCTCCCTTACTCCAGGAGTTCCTTATTTCATTATTCAAGACAGAATATCCTATTGAGCCATTCCCAAGCGGATATTCCCACCCTGTGAGGCTTGTTCAACCCACCCACCTATTCCTGTATTGGCTGGTTTTTAAATACAAATATACCCAAAAAATCTCCCTAAATGTCCCTGGTTGATGATAAGTATAAAATGTGTAAATCTATCACTGGAGAATTAAGTGCCTTTCGATACTAAAGCTGCAAGTCAAGCCATAAACTATTTCTACATGACTTGTGTAGACAACAGGCTAGGCCCTGGCCAAGAACCCATCAACAGGTGAGGAGACAGAAGAGCAGAGGGACAGATCCTACCCGTGGGGCTTTCGGTGAATACAGAAAAAGACCCAGAGAGGCAACAGTCAATTAAACTAGTCATCACAACTCACTCTAGAGGTTTTCTGAAAAGCCAAACATCTATAGGAAACCAAGGCAGAGGCTGCACGTTTAGGCTGGAAACAAGTCACGTGAAAGAAACGATCTTTGTGACATGCATGGCCAAACTAGAATCAGAACACAGTGGGACGATTCGGTGAGCCTCATCTTCAGAAAAGGACAAAATATCTTTGAAGACACTTCCATGATCCTCAAGAGAGCTTAAAACTACATCCAAGGGATCAAGACAACAAGGGCTTTGTAAGATATGAAACCATTTACTGCTTCGTCATCTTTGCTACTTTCCTTGAGTTCTGTTTTCCCTCTGTGATCAGCACTAAAAGCCTTAAAACAGAAAGGCCTTTTGTGTTCGTCTTTGGAGAGTATTGAGGGGGCAAAGTCTGAGGGACAGTGGCAGCTTCTGAAGGAAAGGAAAGTGAATTGGTTTTCTGGAGGCTGAGCAGAGGGTGAGAGACTGTGGAGGGCTGAGTAGGATTTCAGTAGAAACCCTGATCTGTCACAGAAAATGCATCGTGACGTTCCACCCACAATGGCAACAGACACATGGGCTCTCCCACCTTGGCACGAGTCACACCACTTTCCCTTGGGTCTTGCTGCTCCTTTGAGGAGCACTGCCTTTGGGTGGTAGGTTGTCTGAAGCCAGCTGGTGACATAAAACTGCTACCAGATGGGTACCTGGGTGGCTTAGTTGGTTAAGCATCCAACTCTCCTTTTCTTAAGTTTATTTATTTATTTTGAGAGAGAGAGGTAGAGGAGAGAGAATCCCAAGCAGGCTCTGCATTGTCAGCATCTGATGCAGGGCTCAAACTCACAAACAGTGAGATCATGACCTGAGCTGAAATCAAGAGTCGGATGTTTCACCCACCAAGCCACCCAGGTGCTCCAAGTGTCCCCAACGCTTGATTTCAGCTCAGGCCATGATCTCATGATTTGTGAGTTTGAGCCCCATGTCACTCTATGCTGACAACACAGAGCCTGCTTGAGATTCTCTCTCTCTTCCTCTCCCTCTACCCCGCTCCCACTTGCTCTCTCTCTTTCTTTCAAAATTAAAGAAAAAAACTACTACAAGAGCCAAAGTCCACCATCCCTCCCAGTTGTTGACCATATCCCTCTAGTAATGTTATAAAATCATCAAAATGCACCTTAAACCCAAGGCTGGTAGTGATCTGTCCAGGGCCAGAGCAAAGTCCTCTGCTTCTTGGTGGAAAATTTACAGCTGAGTACATTGAACATGTAGCACCACAATAGGCTCTATGACAACAAGGGCCTTTAGAACTTATATGATATATAGATATCGATATAGATGTATAGATGATAGATTATTGTAATTGAGCAGTTGCATGGTATAATGGCTAGGAGCACTGGTTCACCGAGCCAGGTGACCAGTGCCCAATGGCAGCTCTGGCACTCACTAGCTTTATGACCTTGAATTAGTTGCTTCATGTCTCTGCGACTCAGCTCTTCATCCATATAATGGGAGTAGGACTAGTACCTCTCTTATGGGGTACCTTTCTGGGAAGAGGTATACTTTGACCTGAGCTTGAAGAAAGCATAGGGCACGTATGAATCAAGAATAAGACAGGAATGCTCCAGCCAAAGGCACAGTCAAGTCTGGGGTAGGAGACAGCCAGACACCATCTGGCGTCTCACAGCTCTGGTCATCTTCAATGTGGACCACAGACGCTCTGGCTATGGAAGTTGTGCCCATGCCTTTTACACTGGGCTTGGAGATTTCTTTTTCCCAGGACCCAGTGTGGCTCAGAAACAGAAGAGGGAAATGTTTGTGTGGATGAATGATGGACAGATGGACATCTTTTCTCTTAGGTCCCTCTTTCTTTCCCCAAGGGCTCACTGAGCATCCTTGGGAGATGGCAGAGCTCAGGACAAATGGCAGAGCTCAGGAAAATTCATAGGACAGCCCTGGTTCACATCCTGCTCTGCCACAGCTCTAACTTCTCTCCTCCAATTCTCGGTTTCCTTAGAGACCTACCCGACTCTCTGACAACACCATGCAGCCTTAGTGCTCAAGCGCACCCAGTTATCTGCAGCTCCCCAAACAAATTCCTCTCTCTCACCATCTTGCCCTGCTGAATGCTGTCCTGGAGCTGGAATCCTAATGCTGATCCATCTGCTCCCACAGTCTGAGCCCTTCCTCACTCCGTTACAGCACCGGGCACATCACCGATGGCCAATGCGCACAGAGCAACTCATCTGAGCTACTTCTCTGAAACCTGGGCACGTGCCTCGTACACACACAGAATCAGATCTGCACCAGCGAATTGCAGGCCAGCTTTCCAAAGGACCAGACACTGCTCCCAACATCTTGAGGAGAGGCTGATAATTGTGCACAGCAGCTCCTGCTCACACACACACACACAATTACCCGGTTTTCACATGCAAATATCCATCTGCACATGGTTTCTTTGGTAAATGCCAACTTTATAGGTGCAATCCAGGTGCCCAAATTTGAGAACTTGGCATAGAGAGGTGCGCTCAAACCCTGAGTCAGTTATGGACTGGGATCATTATTATAATTAGTCCCAATGGATACGTCTGTCACTCAGTAACAATGGTAGATGATTCTGTCTCACTCCCCCATCTCTTTATGCCCCTCCCCCAACTCGCCCCTCTGATAAGAAAGCCAGCCACATCTTGCTTCACTATCCTCCCCACCCCCACACTGCCTTTTAAAATGAAAAGCCCAGATGTGGGTGACCCATCTGTGGCGTGTGTCACGTTTTTAGCATCTTCTTTATTTAGAGCAGGGGAGAAAGGGACTCATTAGACAGGAAGTCCACAATGAAATTAGGAAACATTTGATCAGACCATTGTCGCAACACAATATGTGCAATGAGGGAAATGCTGGAGTTGGCTGCAAACCCTAAATGTGTTTCAGCCTCAATGGCTCGCTCATCACTCACTTCCCTGTGCTGACCAGAAAACAGAGCCCAACAACTCTCTAGGGAGGATCCCAGCTTCTAAGAGGAGGACTGCCATTAAGGGAAGGCAAATTCTCCCTTTGTCTTTTTTAATGACTTTATTTTTTAGAGTAATTTTAGGTCCACAGAAAAATTGAGAGGAAGGTACAGACGTTTCCCATCTATCCTCTGCCTGCACACATGCACAGCCTCCCCCATTATCAACCTCCCCCACCAGAGTGGTGCATTTGTCACAACTGATGGAACTACATTGGCATGTCATTATCGCCATAGTCCATATGTCCATAATCTACACGACAGTTCACTCTTGGTGCTCATTCTAAGGGTTTAGACAAAGTGTGATGACATGTACCATCATCACAGTATCACAGAATATATTCACTGCCCGAAACATCCTCTGTGCTCCCTTCCCTTCCCTTCTCACTAATCCCTTCCCCCGGCCTCCAGGCAACCATTGATGTCTTTACCTTCTCTATAGTTTTACCTTTTTCACAATTCACAGAGTTGGAATTCTACCGTATCTAGCCTTTTCAGATTGGTGTCTTTCACTTAGTAATATGCAATTAAGTCTCCTCCAATCTTTTCCTGGCTCAATCGCTCATTTCTTTTTAGCACCGAATAATATTCCATTGTCTGGATGTACCACATCCAAATTTGCTTTTCCCTTGTGGCGTCACTCTGCCATGACGGCTGGGGCATCTGAAGTCTATGAGAGGATACCCTGGGCCTTCACCAGCCTCAACCCCTCTCTGCTGTTTAGGAGTCAGTGATGGGGAGGAAAAACTCCTCCCAAAGCATCTAGCCTTGGCAGCAGACCTTTACTTCAGCTTCCTGGCATATGAAGGGCAGAGGTTTGCTGCCAGGGACCTATGCCAAGGGCTCGATGCATGAAAACCATTCTTAAACCTCCATTTCTGGTATGCCCACTCTTTAATTAAGCAGAGCAGCAGGTCAAGAATATTCAGGCCCCAAAACAGAGGCACTAATGATACTCCAGCTCTGGGGAAACCATTTGGCTGTAAGTGTGTCCAGTCACATCTCCAAATATTTAATCCACATTGCATCAAAATCAACCCAATACTACATAAGCTGAAATGATGGCACAAAGAGGCAATGTCTACAGCCGTGCTTTAAGAGAGAAAAGACTGGATTTCATAGAACAAAGATGGGCTTTCACATTGACTTGGTCACTAGCTTTGGGCTGTGAGAACCCTTAATCTCACCTGTAACAGTTCAGAGAGGTTGGCTTACCTCCCTCAGAAAGTACAACATGAAGGTAGTTATTAAAGCAATCAGGAAAACGAAAACATTTTATCAAAGTAAAGTGTTTTGTCTTATTACCAACGGTCCACGCAACAAATTCTCTACCATCTGTGATATTAGAATTCATTCCTCATCTGGTATTAAATCCATCGCTTCTTCATCTGTTTAAGTGGCATATGAGATTTGCCATTCTCAAAAGGCATGGAAAATCATTTCTTGGTTTAAGTTACAGAGCACAAATTTAGGATGGAGTGCAGGGACTCGAATAGAATCAGTTGACTAATTCAATCCATGCCAGCAATAAGTCACCCACCCTCAGCATCTGCCACAGAGTAGGTGCTCAGTATACACCTGATGAATCAATTAATGAATGAAAAATATGTATGTCAAGAAAAGTCTCATTAAAAACAAAAAGGTATTTACTCACCCAATACTCAGTGATCATGTCATGTGGACATACCTCTGTTATTAAATTAACACACACGTTTAAGTAGATCTCTTCTGTCCTAAGTCAATCCTCCATCAACTTTTCCTGAAGAACTTTGGAGAGCAACCAAAGGGGGGTTGCGGGTAGGACACATTATGGTCCTATTTAAACTCCTTTAGTTCATGATCCCAGAAAGTTGTCTCCTCACCAGCTATCAATTAAAGAAGAGAGAGAATAAAATGATGACGCATACAGAAAACAATTACAAGTGACAAAAGAGCCACCAAATGAGGAGGCAGGAAAATTAGAAACAACTTTATAAGAACCATGAGTTAGAGGTAAAGACCCCTATATATCTCCCTAAATGCCGAGAACACTGATATATATATTTTTGAAAACGTTGTAGTATACAAAGTCCAAGTTTCTCGCATCATTGCATTCATAATTAACTTCATGGTCGCATTAATTAATGATTACATTGAAACTGACATCATCCTGTCTTCATAACTCACTTTGCATTGTTTAAAAGACAGGAAATGTCCATGGTACATTCCAGTGGAGCCTTATGTTAAACACAGAGCATGCATGAAAGATAGTTCATCATAAAAGCTTCTGTCTTTATTTTCCACTATCCCTTTAATCTGTTCTGTGGGATAATGGTTTCACTGTTGTGGGATGAAACTTCAGGAAATCCCCATGAGTTTTCTGGTTCCCTTAGGTAAAGTTTCACAGTCCAGGGCCAAGGATTGTTTCCTTGTGCCTTCTGCCTAGAGAGATACTTATGAGTCCTGAGTGGTCCCAGTGAAGTTCTTCCTTGCTTTGGGATCCTTGCTTGCCTTATTCTATAACCCTCCTTATAAGATCCCCTTCAACTTAACCACAGCTGGGTGGAGGACCCAGGATGTAGGGCGCCAAAGTTATGCAATAATTTTAAAGATACTTTTTCTCAGCACTTGCATCTCAGTCCCATCTCACACCTCACTCTGCTATCTGACATTTATGGTATCTTGTTTCCTTAGACCAAATTTCCAAAATGTTTGATTACATTGGAAGTTTTCATACAGAGTAATATACATTGGGGAGGGGAATAAAGTCTTTAACAAGTTAACCACTTAGCATGCAGAATTACGCATTTACCAAAGGGTCTGGATACCTCTTTTATGTGTCCCATATTTGGAAACATCCGAATTTTTTGTGAAATGTTTCCAATTTAAATCCAGCTGTTTGAGATCATGCAAGTAGCCAAAAGTTAGAAAAGTAAAGCTCAGAATAACACACGAGCCCTGTTTTTGCTATCATTATTAAGATGTGACCACACCTGGAATTATACCTCAGAAAATCTAATCCAAGTCTATATTTGGATGCTGGATTTTTCTAGCCCTAGAAGAAGCTTACTTATGCCTCTGAACTCAATTTCTCCATGACCATTAAGAGATTTATGTTCTGTATCCTGAGAATCCAGTAATGTAAGTAGCTACCCCTCTTGCAAAAGACTCCTATTTTGTTTGGAACATAATCTACAAATGTAACTTATGCCAAAGAACTGGTGTTGGTTTTACAATATGTCCACACAATTTTTTGATACTCCTTCCTTCAGAAAGTAGACTCTAATTCTCTTCCCCTTAAGTGTGTGCAAACATACTTCTAGCAGAGAATGTGGACAAAGTGGCAGGGTATGACTTCCAAGATAAGGACCTAAATGGTACTGTGGCTTCTTCCTTGCTCTCTATTAGATCATTTTTTCTGGGAGAAGCCAGCCACCATGTCATGAGGACACTCAGGCAGTCCTACGGACTGTCACATGCAGACACCCCCACCCCCGTCCACAGCACAACTGCAGTCTCATAGGGGACTCCACACCAGAAAGACCCAAAAGACCATGAGTTAACAAATGTGTGTTGTCTTTACTCACTAAGCTTTAAAGTAATTTTTGTGCACTGAGAAGGAACTAACACAGCATCGACCAGAGTTTCTTTTTTTTTTTTTTAGATTTTCTATTTTGTCTGTTCTGAGAATCAACAATACTCATGAAATCAGTGATTTAAAAAGACCAACAAACACAGAAAACAGAAAGCCCACAAATCTCACTTTTTTAATTGAAAGAATAGCATTTCCAGATTTTTATCATTGACGTTCTACTTGAAACACGATTCTCGAATCTGGCCCTGTAAATAAATAGCTCATTGAAAGCACTGGGCATATGCAACAAATTCACACAGAAACTAAAATTATTTTTAAATGAGTGGCAAAAGCACCGATTTTCCCTACTCTGTACTGTGCTATGTATGGGGCTGACAATGGAAACCTTAACGATACACTTAAAATACTTCTAGACATGTCGTGTGTTGGAAGACAGTTTTTCTATAAGGCTATCAATTTGCTTTTTATTTATTTTGGAACTTATTTTTTTTAAGTTTATTTATTTTGAGAGAGAGAGCAATAGCGGCAGAGGGGCAGAGAAAAAGGGAGAGAGAATCCCAAGCAAGCTCCACTCTGTCAGTGCAGAGCTGGACTCAGGGCTAGAACCACGGGAACTGTGAGATCATGACCTGAGCTGAGATCAAGAGTGGATTGCTCAACTGACTGAGCCACGCAGACACTCCTGGAACTTATTTTTTAATTTTTTAAATTTATTTTTAATATGTATTTATTTGTGAGAGAGAGAGAGAGAGACAGAGCATGAACTGGGGAAGGGCAGAGAGAGAAAGGGAGACACAGAATCTGAAGCAGGCTCTGAGCTGTCATCACAGAGCCAGATGCGGGGCTCGAAACCACGGGCCTCGAGATTATGACCTAAACTGAAGTTGGACGCTTAACCTACTGAGCCACCCAGGGGCCCCTGAAACTTATATTTTAAAAAGGAAAGCAGATACAGGCTTCTTATGAGATAAAACTTACCTTTCATGAGAATAAGATCAAAAGTTGCACTAACGGCTCTAAATGATGCTTACACAGCGCAAAGAATAATGACAGAGGTATCTGTGGGGAATTTACAACTGCATGGCCATTTCTCATTTAATCATCCCAACAAAATCATGGAGCAGGAATTATTTTTCCCATTTTGCACATATAAAAGAAAGATTTTAATATAAACTATGGACTATGTATCTCCTTTGGCTCCATCTGAGCTATGTGGGAAATCAGTAGAATTTGTTTTTGTTCTTTTTGCCTATTGAAATACTTCTTCCACACATCACTTTAAAACTTTTGGGTTTGGGGCGTCTGGGTGGTTCAGTCAGTTAAGCATCCAACTTCAGCTCAGGTCATGATCTCACGGTTTGTGGATTCGAGTCCCGCATCGGGCTCTGTGCTGACAGTTCAGAGTCTGGAGCCTGCTTTGGGTTCTGTGTCTCCCTCTCTCTCTGACCCTCCCCTGCTCACACTGTCTCTCTCTCTCTCTCAAAAATAAATAAAACATTAAAAAAATTTTTTTAAGGTTGTATACTCTATTTGAAAGAAAATAAAAATAAAAATAAAACTCTTGGGTTTTAAGGTGGCACATTTGAGAAGGTTCAGGTGCAGAGTGTATAGACAACCTTCCCGAGAATCCAGATCTCCTAATTAAATCAAGCGTTCTTCCCTCTTTGTCACTTGGCCTTCTTGTTCATTCACTCATGCAGCAAATAGCCCCTGATCACGTGCTAGACCAGGCACTATCTTAGGCTTTGAGGAAATAACTTGGCTCGAAGCTGCAAAATCTGTCTTTTTGAATCTCAGTGAAACAGTGAGAGACCTAAATTCAGTCACCCTTGGGCCTGATTGCTCCCCATGTTTGGAAGAAACAACCTGGGTGGGCCCTTTAATTATCCAAATGGAAAGCAAACTCACACCTGTTATTCAGAGCTGAAGCTTGGAAATGACGGTAATATCATGTTTTAGAATGGGAACAAAAGCCTCCGCTAATTGTAAATTTTTACCTATGGTTGAGCCAAAGCTTTTGTTGATTCGCTTCTTTTATTGCTGTTCTCTTTCTTTCTTTCTTTCTTTCTTTCTTTCTTTCTTTCTTTCTTTCTTTTTTCCTTCTTTCTTTCTTTCTTTTAGAGACTGAGTGGCAGGAATATGCCTTTTCTCTTCATGGATCTGGTTGTACCCTGTGCCAGTAAACCTTTGTTTCCTGTGACGAGAGAAAGACATTCAGGCGTGATCCTAACATAAGGATAAAGGAAGGAGCACTATTGAAATGGGCTTCTTGCAGTTCAGGCTGTTCTAAGATGTGAGTGTCTTGCACACTGTGTTATTTAAGACCAAATGAAACACACCTTGCGAGATTCGTCAGTACAATACCGCGTTCCATGTGCGAGCCTGTTGGGATCACCCTACTGCCTTAGAATTCAAAAAACGAGAGCCTGGGGGCGCCTAGGTGGCTCAGTCGGTTGAGCGACCGACTTCAGCTCAGGTCATGATCTTACTGTTTGTGGGTTCGAGCCCTGCTTCGGGCTCTGTGCTGACAGCTAGCTCAGAGCCTGGAGCCTGCTTCGGATTCTGTGTCTCCCTCTCTCTCTGCCCCTCCCCTGCTCACGCTCTGTCTCTCTGTCTCTCAAAAATAAAAATAAACATTAAAAATAAATAAATACATTTTTTAATAAAAAAAAAAAAACGAGAGCCTGAGAAGTAGCCCTAGCCCTAGCATTCTGCATTCCACTTGCTGCTCCCTTGATCTTGAAATTTTCTTTGGGGTTCTCAAATTGTACTTTGTTTTTGGTTCTCCTCCTACAGCACTGGATGCTCTCACTCAAGCTACTTTTTTGGCCCTCTTCCTCCACCCAAGTTCAATGACCTCAAGACTTCGTTGCCGATCTTTTTCTCTTCTCTAGTTGCACCCTGCCCCTCTGTGACCTCATCCACTACTAGGGCTTTCACGATCATCTCAATTTTGATGACTCTCATATTTATATCTCTAGCCCTTAACTTTTCCTTGAACTTGAAACTTTCATATCTAACTGCCTTCTCGACCTGGACGTGGGGCTACCAAATAGCCATCTCAACTGGAACTTCTAAAAAGGCCCTTGACCACTTGTGGGCAAGAGCACTGGGTATTATGTGGAAACCAAGTTGACAATAAACTATTAAAAAAGAATAAAAATAAATAAAAAGGTCCTTGATTTGCTTCCATAGACATTCCCCTTCTAATGTGAAACAGTGCCCATTCATTTGTTCCGTGAAACCTGGGGGTCAGGTTGAATTCTCCCCTTTTCTCCTGAGGTCATAACTGGTCAGAAGGTTGCCTTGGTTCCATGTCCAATGCACACCCACTCCGTTCCGGGTCCATTTCCACTGCCATCACACAAGGCTGTTCCAACAGCCTCCTCCCGGCTTCTCTGCTTAACCACTTGGCTCCTCGTTCAACACCAGAGTAATCTTTTAAATAAATGTTATCAAATCATGACCTTCTTTGGGCTCTCCTGCTGCATTTGGAATCAAGGTCAAACTCGTTATCATGTCTGCAGGCCACCTGACTCTCAAAATTCATTTCCATTTTATATCACTTTCCCCTTCACTTGCACCATAATGGCTTCTGTGTAAGGGAAGGAAAACCTCACCACCGCACCCCGCATGTGAGACTCACAGTAACAACACTGTCCCAAGGGGAATGGACCCTGTTGGGAGACTACCGTGAAATCTCAGTGCAGATCCTCATGAAAGAGAGACCCAGGCAACATCACAGATTCACCTCAACTGGGCACCTTGGACGTGGGACACTCTGAGAAACGCTGGGAGAACTGGAGAGGTCAGGGGACCCCAGAGTGTGGGTAGCAGGTCCTACCTGCTGTAATCTACACAATTAATAGAAAGGTGACCTCACCACTTTGTGACAAGCACCTGAGACATTCCATTTTTGCACCAATGAATCAGATAAAGCCGCTCCCCGTAGGACTTTCCAGCCCAGTTGGAGAGACAGACAGATAAACAAATAATGACAATACAGTGTGAAAGGTGCTCTCACGGGAATAGCTAATAAGAATTATAGCGCAAAGGCAGCAGTGGGTAAGACTTGCTCCAGGGGGGTACTAAGCAGACACAGCTATCAGAGGATTACTCCACTGTGGCTGGAGTGATGGCGCCTATGGGCTTTTCTAGAGAAAATTTCCAAATGATCATATTTTAGATTTCAGTATTAAAAAAAAAAAAAAAGACTAGTGCTGTGTTTAGAGAGACAAAGAAGATCATCTTTACTAGATGGTACTCTTGATTTAAAAGTGCCACAAAGGGGCGCCTGGGTGGCTCAGTAGGTTATGATCAGCTCAGGTCATGATCTCATGGTTCATGAGTTCGAGCCCCACATTGGGCTCTGTGCTGACAGCTCAGAACCTGGAGCCTGTCTTCAGATTCTGTGTCTCCCTCTCTCTCTGCCCCTCCCCTGCTATTCTCTGTCTCTCTCTCTCTCTCTCAAAAATAACTAAACACATAAAAATTTTTTAAAAAAAGATTTTTAAAAGGGCCACAGAAAATGTGAATTTGCGATTTTTACCAAAGGGGGAAAAACCCATGTAAGTTGCATGTTAGGTTTTCTTGGTGTACATTTTCTACTGCCATGCCGATATTATTACCTCTTTAGGGATATGTTTTTTATCACGGTGCCTGAAAATTAGGAAGCCACCAAGGTGAGCAGTGAAGGTGCTTTAATTACTGCAGAACAAACACCGTCATTTTGAGGGTAGCGTGCAGGTAGTCACAGGACTGCTGACAACTGTTTCAAAAGCTGAGAGAGGCCAGCAAAGGTGGATTTCTACCCCCCTCTGGGGTCCAAAGGACGCATGTGATTCTCAGGCCAATTTTCCCCTGCTGGGAAAGTTAAAAGGAAGACTTCATCCTGAATATTTGCGACTCTTCTCCTTTGGAGGTGGGAGATATTTTTCCTAACACGACTGTTGGGCGGTTTCGACCCTTGCTTCCATTCCAACTGTCCTAACAGAGTAGCTTTTCCAACAGACTGATGGGTCATCGTTTTCATACACCAACCATTTGCTGATGATAAGGAGCACAATTAGATTCATTTTCTGGAAGCAGGAATCAATATCCTGGTGCATGTGGACCTGATTAGCCATTGCTAATTAGAGCTCTCAGACATTAATCAAATACCATATTTGGGGCCAACCAACCAATGTGGGATGCAAAAAAAAAAAAAAATCTATAGTCTCCCCTTGAATTCTCCAACCTGGTTCTCCTTGAAATCAGATCTGAAGACAGAAATCTTTGTGTTAGGTCTGCATTAACTGAGCAGGGAGGCTGTGTTCTTTCAAGGATTCCTGGGCCTTCTAGAGCATAAGGCCGATGACGTGATGTCATCAGGCTCCTTCTTAAACAAACACAGACTCGGTCCTGCAGCCTGGACTCACTTCTCTCGGACACTGTGGCCACTATGGATACGTGACAGCTTTAGGCTGGACCCGGGGAGTCAGCCCAGCCCTCCTGGGCCTACACAATAAATAAAAAGAAATGCTCACTAATATATTATTCATGAAATAGCCCTAATTGCCCATTGTGGCATGGACTTGTACTCCTACAATTATCCCTGTGTGCTTAAATAATGAATGTTATGTTTGTGTTTACTAACACAATTCGCTCATTAATCCATATTCGAACCAAACCGTGCCTTATATGAACTCTCTGAAGACTGCATTTGATCAGCTCGCTGACCTCAATCTGGGGACAATCTCCGTAATGCTAATTCTAAGCCATGTGATGGAACCATTGACTTTGACAAAACCTATTGGATAAACCAGGCTTGAATAAAGATTCTGCTGATAATGATGGGCAAATCCAGATACTTAAGATATGGGGAACATATCACAAATATATCCAGCACCTTTGTTCTTAATCCCTGATTTTTTAATGCTTCTAAATGTTACGTTGCAAAAAGCTATTCATTGTCCCATGAGGGCTGTCGATGTCTTCATAATCTCTTTTAGAAAGATACTTTGCTAGAAAGCTACCATATGTATGCATACTATCATTGTAATTTCTTCCTTCAGAAATAGAGCATCAGATGTGAATGAACTCAAATCCCAAAAGGCTCACGTGAGATATGAAATTCACAATCTACAAAAACCGATCAGTTTTTAGGCTCAAAGAAAGCATGGTTTTCCAACCAATCTTAACAGGATCAGTTTTAGACTTCATCAGTGAGAGAGAATTGGAATTCCTAGGACTTAGTTTCAGGGCAAACTAACAGCCCTGGAAGAAGGAATGGTATCAAATAATAAAAATAAGCATGGGGTCACATCTTGCCTGAATCCCAGTGGGCAACATATCGGTTGTGTGGCCTGGACACATGGCGAATGTCTTCTGAATCTCTAAGATGATGGCAGCTATGCCCAAGGTCACAGTGTGGTCCTGAGAGTGATGTGAAGTAATACATGTGGGTGCTTACCACAGGTCTCCCTAGGGATAGACATTACTAAGGGCCACTTCCCTTAATTCTGGTTCTGAAGCAAGAATTCCATCTGTACATTGGGTGCCTGGCACTATAATGCACATATTAGACTCAATAAATCATTGAGCCAAAATGAACTACCAGAAAAGCCACCAAAAGGACATTTAGGGGACATGGGAATGTTTCTTTTCCCTCTCTCCCAAAGGTCAATATTACACAGATTCTCTAAGGCAGTAATTTCCAGAAATCAGAAGAAATATTCCAGAAGAGCCAAAGCAAATCCCTCCTGTAATTTCAGGCGTTGAAAAGTGTGGTTATTGGGGGAAAAAAATCTTCTTTCATTTCTCTGACCTCTTCCTCTCATAATTTTGGAGATGGATATTCATGCATGGAAAATGTTGGGCAGAGCATGGAACACAAATATGATGGGTATCCAAACTATTTATTTTAGCTCTGGATAGACTGCTGGTAAAAACATAGAAGTATATAAGTAAGATGCGTAGATATTTGAGAAAAGGCAAAACTTAAACAAGAGAGGTCATTCATATCTGATGCAATCCTCAAAATAAATACATCCAATGGGAAGCATCTTGAGTGTTGATCAAGAATACACCATGAACTTCCACCTAATTCAAGTACTGAGAGGAGAGATAAAGTGGTATATCTTTATTATGTGCCTCAGCCATTGAGGGAAAGGCAGTGTATCCAGAAAAACAGGGCAAGCAGTCATTTATCAGACACTTACTGAAGGGACTGGCTTTGAACAAGGTCATGGAATGTAACAAAGGGCATGCCTTTCTATTAGCAATTATATGTCTATTTCTTAAAGGAAACAAGCTCGGCACAATGTAATTTTTAAATTGAAATTTATATTGTCCATATGTCATGATGGTGACTAGTCAAGAGTTGAAAACAAGTTTACAGAAGTTAGAAATGTGTTACCTTATCTATCATATATTGATTATTTCACATACTATTTAGCATTGCCCCTGTCCAACCAAATCCCTCTGTGACACTTTTTTGCAGACAAATTGGGAAGGAAGATGGCCCACCAAAGAGATCTCTTCTGCCAAGTTCTGCATCACTGTTGGTCTCAGCTGAACTGTCAGGGTTTTTCCCCCCACAATGATTCTCAATTTAGTAAATCACAAGTCTTTATTTATAACCTAAGAATAGCTCAACTGAATAGTCGGCACCAACTCTTTCTGTGTGCTTAGGAATTAAATCTCTGCCATTTGGAACCAAGTTTCCAGTTCCAAAAATATTGGAGTCCCCACATGAGCCCAGGGCTCTCCCAGGGACTCCAGAGAGCGGTAGAAATTCAACTGAGTCACATCAGAGAGCATCTGGCAGTTAAGCTTTTGCTACAGTGGTTGTTCAGTCTTTATTCAGATGGATATGGGCTCTGCGAGCCACTTTGTGTTCTAGAAGGAAAACAACAGATGCTGACGCACAAGAAAGAGAAAGGGCTGACTTTCTCCTTAAAAATCCAAGCCTCTGAATTCATGTTTTCATCCCCAAGCCCTTTTCCAGTCCTCCCCCTGCCAGAGCTCTATTCGTTAGACTCCATCATCCCAAGTCAGTTCAAAGAGTCCAAATCTCCTGTAATGAGGGACTGTTGAGCCACAAACACTCCACATCCATGTTAAGTCTCAAGTCTCAAGTTTATAGTATTGGCATAACTTTAAATATTAAACAACCTTCCCAGCCTCTGATTATTGTCACTCACTGCAGTAGACATATGTCATATTATCTGGCCCACAGTGTTGCTCCTTTTCAGACAGAAGCACCCCCTTTTCCTTTAGGTAATTATCTTTTGTGCCAATTCATATAATTCTGGGGTATCTGGGGAGATAATAGCTGCCTAAGTAGAACCATCTGAGACCTTCCCCAGATTTTATATGTAGGCACTGAGAGAAGAGAGTCTTTTTCTTTGAGTGTCACTCTCTATGTCTTTAGAAAGCCTGGAACGCTCTCTGCAGCCTTGCCCACCCCACACCGAGCCCCTGGCCATTTGAAGGCCAACCAAAAAGATTAAGTAGAGACCTGATAATATCAGCTAAATCCTTGGGTCTGGTCATTCTTGAGGCCAGTTTAGTCTCTGCACCTCCAACTTACCTGGGCCATTATAAAACTTTCTATAACTTAGAGTCTTTTCTGTGACACACACATTTTTTATTCCACAGATCCCACTTTTAGACTCCTTAATTTATTACTCAACATATCTCCTACCCACAAGGCTGGGTTGAAAACTTCCTTCCCACACACCTAAATACAGAACATTGGTCTTTTCTTTCTTGGATACCGATCCTGCCAATTTTATTTCATGATAAAAGTGCTTGCCTTACCAATTTAGCTCCTATCCTTAGGGATTCGTCCCCCTGGAAAGTTCTAGGGAAACTTTCTTCTCATTAAGGCACTGGGTTCTTGTTTAACTTCCCTGATATAACTGTCTCTAATTATACCGTCTAGATTTTCCCTTCTACTACTTTCTTGGCTGGTCTTATTTTCTTTCTTCCTTCGATGTCTTTTCTTTTAATGCTTTCCTAGAGCAGGTTTATTAACAGGGTCCATAGATTATCCATTAAAGGGCTTCAGGGATTTCTCCAAGTCTCTTCAAACTGTGTGCAAGTTTTGCACAAATATATATATGTACACATATTAGTTATCAATTGCTGTGTAACAAATACCCCATAAATTAACAACTTTAAACAATAAAAATGACCATTTAACAGTTTCTGTGGATCAGAAATCCAGACATGGATTAAGTGGGTGCCTCTGCCTCTCAAAATGCAATAATCAAGGTGTTGGTCAGGGATCTGTGTCGCACTCAAAGACTGCAGTAAAAGAAAACACACTTTTAAGTTTACTCACAAAGTAGTTGGCAGGACTCAGTTTCTCATGGGTTGTTGCCTGGGGACCTACCAGTTCCTGCCACTTGAGTCTTTCCCAGGGCAGCTCACAACATGGCAGAACCAGCCAGGGACAGTAAGAGAGGGTGAGCAAGGCAGATGTCACAGTCTCTTTGTAATCTGATCTCAGTAGTGACATCCCAACCCTTCTGCCATATTCTGTTGGTTAGAGGCAAGTCACCGGGTTTAGCCCACAGAGGAGGAGGTCACACAGGATGTGAATGTCAGGAAGTGGGGATCATTGGGGGATGGTCGGGCATCTTACAGGCTGCCTGCTGCAACATGTGGTGAAGAGGAAAATAATTCATACCTTTCATTATATCTTTTATTTCTGAATCAATGTTTATATTTTTTCTTTGTTTCTGTCTCAAGCATTGGTTTCACCCAAAGTCTTCTACATTTTCACAAGTTACCACAGAGTATCTCTCTGCACCAGGCTGGCATTACTTCCCTTATGACAGCCTCTTGACAACAGTCTTTATATCCCCTTCCCTTAACATTTTTTAAGTTTATTTATTTATTTTGAGAGAGCTCGAGAGACAGAGTATTTGAGTAGGGGAGGGTGAGAGAGAGGGGGAGAAAGAGAGAAAGAGAGAAAGAGAATCCCAGCCAGGTTTCACACCATCAGCACAGAGTCCAATGTGGGGGTCAAATCTGCAAACCGTAAGATCATGACCTGAGCCAAAGTCAAGAGCCAGACACTTAACTGACTGAGCCACCCAGGCACCCCTCCTTCCCTTAACACTGTTATGATGCAAGATCCTATGTTGTCACTCATCTCCCTCTCTCTCTCTCTCTCTCTCTCTCTCTCTCACACACACACACACACACACGCGCGCGCACACATCTTAGTCCATTGTCAGTTGTGAGAAACGAAGTGTTTTGATTAGACAGGATAAGACTCTTGTCTTGTAGAACACTAGTTCTCACACGTTTTAGTCTGGGACACCTTTACACTCCTAAAAATTATTGAGGACACTAAAGATCTTTTGTTTATGTAGATTATAACCACTGTGTTAGACATGAAAACTGAGACAATTTTAAATATTTATTCTTTTAAAAATAATAGACTTGCTATATGCAAGCAAATATTTTTAAGAAAAGTAAAAATATTTAGTTTTTTGTGTAACAAAAAATATTAAGAAATCTGACAATGTTTTACATTTTTAAATACTTTCTAGTGTTTTATTTAGTTTTGAGAGACAGCATGCAAGTGAGGGAGGGACAGAGAAAAAGTGGGATAGAAGATCTGAAGCAGGCTCTGTGCTGACAGCAGCAAGCCCAGCACAGGGCTCAAACTCACAAACTGTGAGATTGTGATCTGAGCCAATGTCAGACACTCAACCAAATGAGCCACCCAGGTGCCCCATTATCTTACATTGTTAGAACGCTCTTTCATGTCTGGCTACATAGAAGACAGTTGGATTCTCATCTCCTTCTGTACTCAAACTTGATATGTATTTTGCTTTGGTGCAGGTATGTGAAAAAATACCTGATATACAGTCACATAGATGTGCACTGTGTCACTGCAAAATAGAGAGATATTTTTAATAGCCTTTTGACGTGATTATAGATATTCTCTTTTGATACTTTTTTGATACCCCCAAATTTGACAATGGTAGTTTCTTAAATGCTGCAGAAGGTAATACGAAACCATAACAATGACTTCTGTTCACATCCTATTACATTAAAATCTACTGGTCTATCTCACTCACAGAATGGATCTTTTACCAATGCATTACTTGTAACGTCATGCATTGGCCATTTGGAAAAAAAATATATAGATAGATAGATAGATAGATAGATAGATAGATAGATAGATAGATTCACTGAGATACACAGATCTTTACATGTTGACATATTTTGTTATGAAATATCAAAAAGCCACATGCATAAATATCACAACCAATCTCATCATGAGCCTGAAGGGATTAGAAAGCAGCCAAGCAGCTTCCCAATGCACAACATGAGGTTTCCAATATTCTAATTTCCACTTGAAGGCTCACATTTTATCACAGGTTAGAAACACTACTAGTTCTTTTCCTTGAAGGAACAGGCCCACTTCATTCATTTCTGAGAAAATATGTACACTGCCACATACCCAGTCTAAATAAGAATTGTTTTTCTGTCAGTAGTTCTTGCAAATAAAAATTGTTCCATGCACAAAGGGAGCTAATTCAACTCAGAATGAGTGCTTTTCCTTGAGACATCCAACAAACTCAGGTAGACAGAATGCTTGATTTGTCCATCCCATTTCATTACATAGAACAGTGAAAGATGCAAAGTGTTGAAATTTAATGAAATTAATCATTTCTACTGTTTTATCAAGGCCACTTTGAGTGACACTGGCTTTTCTTTTTTTCTGTCCAAGTAGGAAGTACGCAGTCACCACTAGTGCAATCTGGTGTCAACGTCTAGAACCATCTTCAGACGCCAGCACCCCACCCACCATGTTGAACCTTTTGCATCAACAGTGGAAAGGTCCACAATTGAGAAAAGTAAATAACACCTTATATCATTTTGAAAATAGTTTTGACCTCATGTACTCCTTCAACATGTCTTGGGGAACCCCAAGAGTCTATGACTATACCTCGAAAACCACTATCATAGATCGTCTTAATTCTAATACTTAGTATTATACTGGGGGAGTAGAATTTGAAATATTATGCGCTCACTTCTGCTTATCTAGATCTGATGGGAGAAGAGAGTCCTCCAATAAAATTAGTTTTGATTGATTGAGCGTGAACCATCCAATATCTCCCAAATGTCACTAATTCACAAGTTTTGCCAGAGAAATATAGTCATTTCTTATACTTCAATATTTTAAAAGACCTTTTATCAAGCTGAATATGAGTACCACAAATGGAAGAAATATATTAATACCCTTAAAATAAATATATAACTACTCAAATTTTTAAAGAGTTGTTCATCAAGTATACCACCTCAGATCATTCCAGAAACCACCACGGACACTTTTGAAAAGCCCTGCACTAATCCCTCCCTACCTTTGAGCTCCCTTACTTTGCCAGATTCCATTGTATGCAAATTTATTTCCATATTTCTTTTAGATTCTTCTATCTACAGATTGCAAGTCACTCCTGTTGGGAATAATTAGAAAAGAGGAAACTGGGGCGTTGGGAAAGGCAAAAGATAGGTAAAGCAGATGGCGTCAAAGAAATAGAAGTTTGGGCATGAAGGTCTGGGAGAGATAAAAGGAGAGGAGGAGAGGGAGTTCCGAGCCCCTGCATTGCCCTCCAGGGACTGGGAGGCAGCAAAATGAGTGTGAAAGGAACTAGTAAATGTTCTTGTGTGTGACAAGTGTGGGGCTCTGGCATAGGAAAAAAAACACCTCCCCGCTGTGTTAAGTAAGGTTCACCACAAAGTTTTTCCACTCGAACTATCCAAATATTTTTGTGTCTGTGAGACTGAGGCAAGATTCAGAACACAGCCATCCCCAAGTCTCAGTTGTACAATCAGAAAAGCATCGGGGTGCCCGGCTGCCTCTATCCAAGGAGCATGAGACTTTTGACCTCAGGGTTGTGAGTTCGAGCCCCTCACTGGGTATAGAGATTATTTCAATAAATATAACTTGGAAAAAAAAAAGGAAGGAAGGAAGGAAAGCATTGAGCATTTGAAAGAAAGGAATGCAGCTATATACATGCGCACACGCGCACACATACATTGTGTCTTACTGTATGTATTTTCTACAATGGATCCAAACAAATTTGCAAGCAGTTTGTAACTGTGGGGAGAAGAGATCATGAAACATCTTCCTTAAGCAAGAGAATGTAATGGAAATTGATAGTATAATGTCTATTACAACCCACTGAAGTTGTGAAAATGCCTCTCATATTCTTATTTCTCCTGTTATCATTATCACTTTGTGCTAGCAAATATTTTATAAAGTACTTATGAAGGCTTTTACTGGTTCACTTGTTACCTTGGATCTTAAAACCTATCTTTGCCATCAGGCAGTATTTAAGTTTGAATGGAATGCATTAGGGGTCAAAGGAGGGAAAGGATCTGAGCCCTTTATCCATCTTTCTGTGAGAACTTCTCTGCTTTGACTTACTTTGCATGTCCGTCTTCTCCCAAAGATTTTATCTGAAGATTGTGCTCTGCTGCTATAAAAGAAAAAAAAATTTTTACTTAAGAAAGCCAAGTTCATAGAGTCTAAAGTCCCTCAACAGGAATTCTCCTTCCAACTTTCAGCAAAATGACTAAATGTTACAATGCCCAAATGATATGCAAAATAACATATAAAGACCTGAACAAGCACATCATAAAAGACACCTACAAAGTCAATAGGCACATAAAAAGTGTTTGACTCCTTTAGATGTTAGGAAGATGCAAATCAAAACCACAAAAGGAGACACTGTGTACCCACCAGAATGGTTAAATTTACAAGGTGATGATATGAGGGTGTTGGCCAAAAATGTTTTAAAACTGGGGGAGGAGGGAAACTGGAATGTTCACTGAATGCTGGTTGGTGTGCAAATTGGTATAAGCAATCAGAAAATTGGCAATATCCACTAAGGCTGCAATGTACATATTCTGCAATCATGCAGACTCCTAGGTATATACCCAATGCCCAGGCATTAAAGAAGACATTCAAGAATATTCATAGCAGCACCATCATTAACAGGCAAAAACTAAAGACAAAACAAATTCCATCAACAACAAGGCAGACCATTAAATAGCAGCATATTTCTATAATGGAAAACTATACAGCAAACAAAAGGAATAAACTACTGCTAAATGTAATAGCGTGGCAAGAAGAAGTCAAGTTCAGAAGACAGTATACTGTTTGATTTCATTTATACAATGCTCACAAATGGGCAAAACTAATCTATAGCAATGGGAGTCAAGACAAGAATTACCTTTGTAAGGGAAGTGAATGGAGGGACTCCAAGAGGGGGGCTTTAATATACTGTCAGTGTTCTGTTTCATGATCTTCGGGCCATCACCCAAGTTCCCTTGGTGAAAGTTAATCAAGTGGCATACATGTGATTTGGGCACATGGTTGTATTTCAATAGGAAACTTACTTGAGGAGAATAATATATAATTTAATTTTTAATCACGTACAGTTTAATTTTTAATCACATAGAATCTCCCAGCATCTCAGTATTTCTATTAATCCCCTCCCCCTTTTTTTCAGTTTTATTTTCTAGATTCTGAACCGATTAAACATTTGCTGGCTATTTTTCAAAAAACACCATTATAATGAATTTCTTTTTACTCTAAACGCTGAAAAGCTTGCTCTCCTCATGTTTGTATGCCTCCCCTGAAAAGATGAATTAATAAACTAATTCAACACATGTGTTCCGAGCACCTACTTGGGTGCTGGAAATGGGCAGGTGAGAGAGGCAGACACAGTTCTGCCCAGAGGGAGTTCACTGTCTAATAAGGGAAATTCACAGTTAAAGCTATTGTTGGGGAGCATGTTAAGTGCCATGGGGATGCTAGGGGATCACGCTGCAGGAAGGATGTCTCTTCTCACGTCTTGGGGACCACATTTTCCCTCCCTATCTCAGAAGGTTGGTTGCACTTACAGGGAGTACCACAAAGTGTGATGACTCACACTTTTTCCTCTAATTGTTTCCTCTTGTTGACCTGTCACCCAAAATTGAGCATAGGGAATGGATCTGATTCTGTATCTCCTGTTGGACTTCATTCTGAGCCAGAGCTAGACCCTCTAAAACACCTGAGGAGAGGAGGAAGGAGGGACTTGGGAGTAACATCTATAAAGAATGAGAATTTTCAGTAGAAAAGTCTGGGTGGGAGGGCATTGCTAAGACACAGGCAGAAGTGGGAAGCATCTTTTGCTGAAAGAAGTCAGAGGGCAGCAGCCTGAGGATGGTGGCAGGCAGTGGTCTGGTGTCTAGAGCACCTGGTTCCTAGACACTCAGAATCTACAGAAGGAAGGTTCTAGAACTTACCTACCTGCTCGAAAACCAATTTAAAAAATGACTCTGATTTAACTTTTCTACTGTGGAAACCAGGATATGTTTGAGGAGAGAAGAGGATTGCTCCAAACATGTATCTATTGCATTAGAAATGCCCTTGACCACTCATCTGTTGTGTGGCTAATGCTTTGACGTCTTCCCACCACAGGGATTTGGGAGATGGCGCAGGGCTCACCTGATAGGATACTTGCAAGGAATGTGCCCAGTGCCAGGATTCCCAGCAGCAGAACGCTCACAGCTTAGGCTCCAGAAGAGAGAAAAATGGGGGTGTGGGAGGAAGGAGAGAGAGGGAAGAAGGGAGAGATTGGTTGCCACAGCCAGAAGGCATCGGGATGCTGAGAAACAAAGGGGCGGGGGCAGTGGTCAGAGGCCAAAAGTGACTCTTCCTTCATCTCTCAAATTACCAGTGAAAAAGCCCGATTCCAGCTCTCCATCTGATGACCTCACTAGAACATTCTATACCCAGCAGGGCCCCCATCAAGCTGGGGTTGGGGTGGTTATTATTACTGTGTATTATGTTGTGACATTCTACATCTACATTGGACAACCAATCCCCTCAAATGCCACATTCTAAATAAATGCTTCCCAGAACAGCGTGTCTCATGTTCCTTGTTTATCAACTAATTATATAGTAGCCCAGGTCCACCTACCTCTTTGCCATGATATTCAAAGCAATTAAGTAACAAACAAAACTGTAGACATCATTTTTTAATTCCTATGTAATAGGAGTCAAAGAAACATTAAGTGCCCCCCAAGGTTCACAAAGTTGTGGTTCCTGCCTCTGCATTGATTCTCCGTGGCAAACAGCATGAACCCGGATCCCTAACAAGCATTAACTTGCCACTGCATTCAGGTTCCTGGGTTGCACATTAACTCCATATTACAGATCCGGAGCCTGCAGCCCCGAGTCCTTCATATGGCAGGATCCATATATATAATTCATGCTTCTCCATTGGTTTCCTTTCCAGGTCTCAGTGGGCTGGTACTTAAACAAAATCTCTGCCCACATCACGCACATGCTAGTCCTTCCTCAATTAATAATTAATAGTAATGATGATCATCGTGCGCAAATTTTTAAAGAGTTTATCTTTTGTCATTTATCTAAGGGTCATGTCTTTCATTGCTTTGGTGGGGGGAGGGTACTACTGAGGCATAGACACTCGTATATCCTTGAACGTCACTAGCTAAGTTTAACGTTGCAGTTAACAAAACAGCGCAGAGAGCCTGTGGCAGAAATGTGGGGAGAGAGTTTCTGTTTGGCCACCACTATTACATTTTGATTTGAAGGAGTGTTCTCCCCCATGCCCTACCCCAATACTCCACTTTTATCTTCATTTGAATCTGAGTCTATAGTCAGGCTACAGATATGGAAAATACCAACCAGAAGCTCTGGGCAGCTCAGTCGGTTGAGCATCTGACTTGGGCTCAAATCATGATCTCATGGCTCCTGAGTTTGAGCCCCGTGTGGGACTCTGTGCTGGCAGCTCAGAGCCCGGAGCCTGCTTCAGATTCTGTGTATCCGTCTCTCTCTCTGCCTCTCCCCACCCCGCCCCCCTCTCTCTCTCTCTCTCTCAAGAATAACATTAAAAAAAAAAAAAAAGAAAGAGAAAGACAATCCCACCCAGAAGTGCCTGGGTGGCTCAGTCAGTTAAGCAGGACTTTGACTCAGGTCATGATCATGTGGTCTGTGAGTTCAAGCACCACATAGGTCTCCGCAAAGTCAGCAAGCCTAGCCTATATCCTCACCACTCAAGGTGTGGTTCTTGGATCAGCAGCAGCACCGTCACCTGGGAGGTTATTAGAAATGTAGAATTTGGGGCACCTGGGCAGCTCAGTCGGTTGAGCGACTGACCAGATCAGGTCATGATCTCACAGTTCTTGGGTTCTGCCTGTATCCGGCTCTGTGCTGACAGCTTGCTCAGAGCCTAGAGCCTGCTTCAGATTATGTGTCTCCTTCTCTCTCTGCCCCTCCCCCATTCATGCTCTGTCTCTCTCTGTCTCTCAATAATAAATAAGTGTAAAAAAAAATTAAAAAAAAAATAAATGCAGAATCTCAGGTCGCATCTGAGACCTTCCGAGTCAGCATGGGTCTTTTAAGAAAATTCCCAGGTGATTCTTAGGCACATTAAAGTTTAAGAGGCAGGGGTCAAAGTCCCCTTCACAGTCATTGTCCCAGAGATGACAAAATAGGTCAACTAGGACCAAGGAGATCTATTTCCCAAACATTTATGTTTTCAAATGGGGGAAGTAGCTTCTCACAGGGACTGAACTTGAACCTGGAAGCTGTACTTCCCTGTTGTAGACAGAAAGGGAAGGCCTGCATGAAGAAAGAGACCAACAAGGCCCTTAATTACACCATTAAGCCTCTGTGTCCACCTAGGCCTAAAGTGACATCTGTAATGAGACTATTCATATACCTGAGACACATACTTCCCTCTTTTAATGAATGAAGAACAAAAGTGGTTTTCTGTCACTTGCAACCAAAACAATCCTACATGATTCACAACGTAAGTAGCTCCCCAAAGGAATTTATCCGCTAACTATGAGAGCAGTTTCTGACATCCTGAAGGCAGGTCTAAGTAGTGTGTTTTTTTGAATCTGTTCTTTCAAAACATCTCCTAGGTTAGGATTTTAAAGTATGCACCACCTCATTGGAGGAAAAATTCTAAAAAGGCCAGAGAGTACCAAATTGCTTAAAGGTTTCCTTTCTGCTTTTAATATATTAGATAAGACCCTTGCCTTCTCTTCTCTTCTTTGAGATGAAAGACTTCTTAGAAATGCCATGCACGCATCTGTCACTTGGAAATGACAACCAGCTCGGAGAAGGTTAATGCTCTCATCAAAAATGCCCATCCTCTGTGTTGGTTAAATGGATCTTTCTGGTTCGCCTGACTGCTTGTCCCTTTTCCAGAAAGCCCCGCACGTCAATGTGTTATTCTCACAATTTCACCACCTTCGCCCAAGTGCAAGGAGCACCCAGGTGTTTCCAAGGGTCCCAGGTTTAAGAAAACCCAACTACAGACCTATTGAGCACATGCCAAGGAAGGTAGATCAGAACACTCGTCCTGGGATTGTTTTCTAATTCCACAGGAACAAAGAAAAGGGGACCCGAGAGGGGTCGCCATGGAGAATTTGTTTGCAAACATGAAGATCGCAACTCTTTCCTTCCACTCCATTGAGCTCCCAGTCTGGTCAACATTTCTCAAAGAGTAGCCCACGTACCACGTGTCTCAGAATCGCTCGAAATATGTATTTCAGCTGGGGGGGGTGTCCCTGGGCCCCATGACTCCTGCTCCAGACTGTCTGAGCCCCAAGTGCATTAGTTCACTGGAGCTGGAATAGATGTGTCTAATAAAGGTCCCTTCTAACTCTGAAATCCAATGACTCTGTCAAGCAAGAATGATAAGGGCATCTCTGAGAGGCGGATGTTAAAAGGGCATGGTTTACATGACAAGGAGGGAGCTCGCCAGGAGGGGAAGATGGGCAGCAGTTCGGACTCAACTACACAGATTCATGATTCAGGGAGCTGTTCGCACCAGCCTCTCAGCAAATGAGACACAGAGCCCTGTGGCTGGATGAGATGTTGAGGAGTGAGTGTGGACCTGCAAAAAAAAAAAAAATGACTATAGAAAAGGAAAGGGAGGCAGGACGGCAGCTCCTGCGGAAGCTCCTTACCTCACCAAAGCACAGACACTCCCAGGGAACAAATAAATCCAAGAATCAATATGGACAGAGTGTGCAGGGTTAATGAGGCATCTTTAGGTGTAGTTGGCTATGAAATGTCCCGCTGGCCCATCCAAAACGTTTTAGGGCACTCTGCTTTTGTATTTGGGGAGAATTCCCTGGTATTATTAGTGTTACAGGTAGATTTGTTTCTAAGAGAGGTTTGAACAATTTCATCTTCCACCTGGACCGGTGGAGTAAACAGATCACCCCCAAATACTGATGTTTTCTGTCCGCTCAGTGCTGCTTTATGCTCAGCAGGGCTCTCCTCTGAGAAGTGGTCCACGTGTGCAGGCTGGGAACATGTGCCTTTGTCTCCCCCCAGAACACGTGCTGGGGTGTTTCCTGTGCCTCAGGTGGCTTGTCAGTGAGTCCATAGCAGCCAGATGAGGACCGGGGAGCTGTGTCCCCTTGCTCGTAGCAGATCCAAAGAGAAGAGTGTCCTAGTATCCTATTCACCACAAACTTCATGATTTAGAGACAACAGGAACTGATTCTCTTATTGTTTGTTCCTACTCTTATTTATTATTCTCTTACTTTATTATTAGTATTATTATTGTTGTTGTTATTAATTATTCTGGGGGCCAAAAGTCTGAAAGAAATCTTGGGCTAAAGTCAAGGTATTGTCAGGACTAGATCCATCTAGAGCCCCCCGGGGAGAGTCCTTTCTTGCCTTCTCCAACTTCCGGGGGCTGCCAGCCCACCCTGGCTTATGGCTGCTCACTCCAAGCTCTGCTACCTTCAATATAGCAACTTCCCTTCTGTAGTCAAGCGTCTCCCTCTTAGAAGGACCCTTGTGATTATGTTTCCGGCCCACCTGGACAATCCCCTCCCCACCCCCCCCACCTCAAGGTCTTTCATGGATTTCCGTCTTAAGAATTTTGCCAGGTAAGAAAACATTCACAGATCTGGGGGTTGGGGTATGGCTTTGTTTGGGGGCCACTATTCAGCCTACCACAACCAGGTCTGGGATACGTGAGTTCTGCAGAAGGGGCGGGGCTAGCATGGCATAAGCAGTTCCTGGGCAGCATCTGGGAATGCAAGAGCTTCCCCATCCGCCATCAGGCAGCCACACTGGCTACAGCTCATCTCATGGAGCCAGAACCTCTAAGAGCCTCAGAGTCACATATGTGAAGGTGACAATGGGGTTGCAACTGGACTCCAAGAAGCAGAGTCAGGAAAGAATCCATCACCTCCAACCTCATTCTTCACAACATGTGTCTTCTATTCTGGACCCACCAGAGGTGGGTGAAAGACATGAGTCCACTCTACAAATCAGTAGAGGAAACTCCCAAAGCTAAAAGAGTTAACTTAGAACTTCCTCTGCTGCTGGCCCATCTCAGAAGACCATAGTACCAGGAGGGAGAAAGGGAGAAAATCTACTTTGCAAGTTTTCAGTGGCTGCTGAGAGATGTGTCCTGTGTGCTTGAAAGAGAAGGTTTGAGACAGTCTGACTTTGTGGTCAGAGCAGGCATTTGATGGTGGGGCTTTATGTCTTTTTATGTTTGCCTGGGAGAAGAATTCTTTGTAAATCAATGACATTAGCCATATGAAAAAATTACTGATGCTTTGAACTGAATTCCCACAAAGTAAAACAGAGTCTAGTCTAAACACATTTTCTGAAGTTCTGACATCATTTCATGACTCTCCACCATGTTGAAAACTTCAGCTGGTATTCAGACAGTCTGTCCCTTGCTGCCTTGCTTGCTGTCTCAAAACCACAGGTCAACGTGTGGGATGAAACAGTTTACAGTCTCCTGGGAGGCACTTCCAAAGTCCCAACATGTTCCAGTGCACACGTCATTGCCCCCCAGGTCCTCTGGCTCTGAAAAGCATTGGTTCCAAATACTGGCCTCCAAATGATTGTAGATTACTCAGAGCCCTGGCAGCCATTGTCCCTTCCCTCCTCTGTCTGACCTAGCCTCCTCCTCAAGTACTTGTTTATTCTCTCCTCCTTCTGTCTCCTGGAAAGCTAAACCTTGCTTTTCCCTCTCTACTCTCTATTCTAGCTCCTTCTCCCTCAGCAAAAACTCCTGGTCCTGGGATATTTACTTACACAGTCGAATAGCCTTGCTTTGTGCCAGAATCCCATCCTGTGGAATTCAGGGTTGAAATCATTTCATCTGCAGCTTCTGGACATTCAAATTTTGGGGCAAAGTTAGACTAGGAAAAGCCCAGAGGTAGCATGATTCCTTTGAGATGTGACAGCTAAAAAATGGATACCTCTAGTTGAAGAGCCATGGATTTCCAGCAAGACCAGGTTCAACTAGAGACAGACAAACAATCCTATAATTTATCCTACATAGAAGGTCAGTATGAGCAGAGCGATTTGGAGAAATAAAATCCACCTTCAAAACCCCTTGACTTTCAGCACAAAATCCCTTCAGAATGGTCCAGCAGTCCAAAAGGCAGACTGTACAATTGTGTTTTTTTTTTATTTTTTATGTCTTTTATTTATTTTTGAGAGACAGAGAGAGGCAGTGTGAGCAGGGGAGGGTCAGAAAGAGAGGGAGACACAGAGTCTGAAGCAGGCTCCAGGCTCCGAGCTAGCTGTCAGCACAGAGCCTGATGTGGAGCTTGAGCCCATGAACCATGAGATCATGACCTGAGCCGAAGCCAGACGCTCAACCGACTGAGTCACCCAGGAGCCCCTACAGTTGTGTTTTTAAGCCCATCAATGTGACTTTACAAGCCAGCAGAGCTGTTAGAAGTTAATTGGCTCATACCAATGCTAAAGTGTTTTGAAACACCTATTACAAGGGGTATTTTCAAAACTGACTTCTCAACCCAAAGTGAAGGTAATCAACACCTAAAGAGAAGCAGGAAATTAACTACACAGATCTGGCCTCAGTGACATAGACCTGAAGGTTCTGAGTTGTTCCTGTCATCATGTGACGGAACTCGATCCGCACAGATCTGCTGGGTCTGTGCAAAGAGAAACCTTGTCCAGACCTCCACACAGCACCATTAAGAGGAGACCCGGGAACCCCATGACCTGGCTCCCCCATTTATCATCAGACCCGGCCTATGGAAGCACCTGATCCTTGCCTACATCCCTATCACGGCCTTGAGGCCAACAGTTAATGTCCACAGCAACCTTGTGTGTATTGATTATCGATGTTATTTTCCTATTTACTAATGAGGAAGTGGCCGCTCAGAGAACTTCAGTCGCTTGCCCAGTCACAGAAAGTGGCAGAGCTGGAGCCCAGGACCGTCTGGTCCAGGAGACGGAACAACCAGGCAATGTTTCCTCACAAAGGGATGTCTGAGGACGTTTGGCCCGTGTGATCGCTGGGTGCCGCCAACAGCTGCTTCCCGATTCATGTCCTTGTTCAATAAGGACTGATGAACTTGGGCTGTTCACTAGCGGTTTTGCTATTCTGGTTTTGTCTTCTCTCCAGAATTTGTCATTTCTGCAAACTGCCTGTCTTTCTTTCTTCCTTCCTTCCTTCCTTCCTTCCTTCCTTCCTTTCTTTCTTTCTTTCTTTCTTTCTTTCTTTCTTTCTTTCTTTCTTTCTTTCTCCCTTTGTCTTCCTTCCTCCCTTTCCTCTTTCTTTCTCTCCTTTCTTCCATCCCTCCCACCTTCCTTCCTTCTTTCTTTTATTCATTCTTTCTTTTTCTTTCTCTCTCTCCCTTCTTCCTTTCTTTTTATTCTTTCTTCCTTTCTTTTTCTCTCTCCCTTTCTTTCTTTCTCTCTCTCTTTCTCTCCTTCCTTCCATCCCTTCCTTCCTCTCTCTCTCTCTCTCCCTTACAACATCTCTTGCTCTCACTCTTACTATCTTCACTGGAAACAACTTTCAGGCCATTAAGGGGAGTATTTATGCAGAAAAAAGCCCAGTGTTTAGAGGATGGAATAGAACAAAGACCCTGGTGACTTTTGCTACTTTTTTGCCTTCTTGTCTGTTTTTGTTTTGTTGTGTTTTGTTTTACATCCAGTATCTTTTTTCAGTCTCCCCCAAAACCCTTCGAGGTAGACTATTATTACCTCATTTTACAGATGAAGAAGTTGAAGATCCAAGACATTAAGACACTGGTCCAAGTTTACATGACTAATTAAATGGCAGAGACAGGATCTGAATCCCATTCTATGTGACCTCACCACTATATTCCTTCATTTCCATGGTTCTGTCCTTCTGGCTCCCAGAAGAAGGGAGGTAGGTGTGGCCCCACCCCTGCCCTGACTCAGCAGCCCGCACGTGGCCCAGATGCCCTAGGCTTGTGCCTGGCTCCCCCTGGCCAGCCATTGGGTGTCATGGGGTCTCCATTTGGCCGTCTCTGTGAGGAGTTTCCAGATCAGAAACACAAATCTCCCTGAATGCAGTGGCCTAGCCCTCCAGCTCATTTACAACAGACATCACAGGGCTTTGGACACACCTGATGGAAGAGAGTCGGCCTGTCCATCCGTCAGAGGACTGGCAAACTCAGCCGCTGCCCCACACTGCACTCTGACTCAGCTACCCTAGGACTACAGAAGAACCCTCGCCCCGCAGGTGGGTGAGCTTCGTAATGCAGGCGAGGCAAAGGGAAATGCCGAATGCTTACCCAGAGGACGCTAGGGTGGCAGCCTCTTGTCTCCAACTCAAAGGAACCCCAGAGAGTGTTAGGCTGGACCAGGGGTCATGAGGGCGGTGTGGCCAAGCCTCAGGCTTCCAAAGGCCTCTGTGATTTATTTGGGACTTATGTCCGAGTGAATACAATGAGACTAGCTGACATGAGTGGAATAAACCGCAATGGTCAAGCAACTTGAAATCCATCTCATTACAAGGCCACGCTACTTTCTAGTCTACAGTAAATGAGCATTTGTAATGCACCCTATGCTTGTTTATAATTCAACGCCACACCATTGCCTTTTTGTGATAAGAAAATTCATTGGTTATCAAGGGTCAGCAAACTTTTTCTGTAAGTGCTAATTAGCAAACATCTTAGACTTTGTGCGCACAGAGTCTCTGTGTCATATTCCTTTTTGTTTGGTTTTGGGGGGGTCACTTTTTATGACCCTTTTAAAATGTAGAAGCCATTCTTAGCTCACAGGCTGTTCAAAATCAGACCACAGGCCAGATTTGGCCTGCAAATCATAGTTTGCCATCCACTCATTTCAGACCTATAAAATAGATTGCAACCTTTTTATTATAGATTCATTTTCTGTGCCAGTTGCCTCAAAAAATTATATAAGTGGCCGGACTTGAGGCCCAGAAGACCCCAGCCAGACCTCGTGCAGAAGGGTCTAGAGTCTTCTCACTGTCCTAGTCGATGCTTTCCATGTACTCTGTGGACACATGAGGCCAGTGGCTGGAGGAAGATTTGGGAATGAGCATGACCAACACTAAACTGTGGATTTTATTGTTGCCTTTGGATGGATCTTTGGAAAGCATCCATCTTCAGTCACCCCATCTACCCAATGGGTACAATAACACTGGCATGGACCCCAGGCCGTAGAGCTAATAGGTTACTTGTGTTCCTGTGGTCTGGCACATTCTGCTCAGAAACAACAAGCTTTTAGGTCAATTCCTCCTCTGTGGCTTTTCAGTGAAAGCCTCCACTATTTCCTTTGGCAACAGCGGGAAATGCTGATGGGAAGGTGAGTGATTCTGAGTCAGCAACATATTTCAGAGTTGGGAATGGCATCAGCTCTGAGACTCATGTCCCATCATGTCCTGTTTACTGTGCACCAATCTGAGGTGACCCTTGATCATACCAGGCTCCTCTCTGCCCTGACCCCTCTTCTCTAAACACACCAAGGACATTGGAACCAACCTCAATGCCCAGCTGGCCAGAAATCTCAGAGGGCCTTGACCAGTCTCCTATAGCAACTCTTCCCAGTTTTGTGCAGAACAGCCTTAAGTCCTCAGGGATGTAACCAGCATCCCCACCTGGGAGCCAGTAGACCTGAGTTCGAGTCCCTGCCCTGCTAACTCAGCAACACATTACCTTAGGAATTTTCTCAATCTCTCTGAACCTCATCAGATAAAATGAGGGCTCTGAACTAAATGATCTTTCTACTTTTTTTGTATGTGAGAGAGGGACGGCACAAGTGAGTTAGAGTCAGAGAGAGAGATGGGGAGAGAGAGGGAGAGAAAGAGAAGCAGGGGTCCCCCAAAACAGGTTTTGAGCTCACCCGATGCGGGGCTCAAACTTATGAATCATGAGATCAGGACATGAGCTAAAGTCAGATGCTAAATCCACTGAGCACCCCCCAGTGCCCTGAACTAAATGATCTCTCAGGAACTTCTGCCTCTAACTTTCTAAATCCAGCTAAGCCAACCCACCCCAACCCGCCCCCAGGAGATGCCGTCCTATAACATCAGTTCTTTCCTCCTGTTTAAGTCTTCGAGCTCCTTCTCTATCTGTCTACTCTCCTTGCTATGGTAACACATCCCAGTGGCCCCCTTCCTAAACCACAGAATCCCCCTCTGGACCCTGCCTCCCCATCTAGCTGATAGTGAACAGCCTCCAACGGCTCTTTGGCAAGTGGTTCTGAAGTAGTATGTTCCTGACATCTGGGGAGCCTTCCTCTGCTGTGGCCAGAGCCCTGTGAGGGATAGTCCCTGAATAGTCTGCTTCTCTGTTTAGCTCACCATAGCCCATGCTGACAAATGTCCCCAGAGGACTCTCCTCATTTCCATGTCTCAGACCTTGCCACAGCACTTGGCACATGGTAGATTCCTTGTCACGTGTCCTAAGTTATAAGGAAAGGCACCAAGGACAGACGAAGGGATAATCACTTCTGGAAAACCACACCCTCCCCCTGCTTGGAAAAGCTGGACCTTGCAAAAAGGCACGGCTTCACTCCCCCCAATGATCGGGGCTCTGGGGTCATTATCTACTGGAATCCTTATCACCAGCCTGCAATGCTGATAGAAAAGGAGGCTTGCATGGTACTTGTGTATTTCCGGCCATGGTTTCCTCTTTCTCCTCCCTCTTAAAAAAAATAATAATAAGGGGGGGAGCAATTAAGAGGCTGAGGTTTTAAACCTCCCCAGAGGTCAAACAAATTGCATTTTTGCTACAAAGAGAGGGAGGAAGAGGGGAGGGACAGGTGGTAAATCGGCTGCAGAGACCCTTCCGGTGATATCTTTCTCGAGAAGGGGGGTGGCATGCCCAGCGGGCCAAACCGCTGTGCACAGAGGCAGCCCCTCCAGTGGGCAGATCCAGTCACAAATAGCGAAACAAGACGTGCCAGCAGGAGCCTCGCCAGCTGGGAAATTATTTCCTAATAAAACTACAAAGGGAAGGCCGATAACTGGGCACTGCTGACAAGTATTGTTGTCTTGTATCAAAATCTCTTTATAAACCTGTTTGAAGAACAGAGCTGGCTTCTCTTTGAAGTCCTAGTTCAAAGCCGTTGACTTGCAGGGTTCCCAGCCACGGTGGGGGGATGGCGGAGCAGGGGGAAGACGTCAGGAGGAACTGAACAAACTTAGTGTCATTTCATGGCTCAACAGTCTAGGGCAGTTTGGGGTGAGATTTTCTGCTGAGCTCCTAATTATTATTGAGGAGCTCCCACACCAAGCCCCCCCAATACCACGCCCTGTCTGTAGACTATCTCATCTAACTCAATGACCCAAGGAGGTAAGTATTGTCACCCTCATCTCACAGATGGGGAAATGGGGGCTGGATTCTCAGGGTGTATTCTGACCCTTAGCTCCTCCTCCAGTCCCTGAAGGTCTGGGCTTCCAAGACCTTGCACGGACCAGGTTGCCGCATGGACCCCAATGGCCAATTCTGTAATCAGCAGCTCCAAGCCCCAGGAGCCAGGACTGGGATGGAAAGATCCAGTAGCAGCACGGTTCTGCGTCCCAGCAACCTGTTCATCCAACCTGCACAAGACTTCAACACGGGCCCCGTGTGCGGGTACAGGCAGAGAGCTTCTCTCTTCCCAGGAGACAACGTTCCACCTCAGTTTCCCCACAGCCAGGGGAAAACCAAGCCCCCAGAGACAGGAACCTGGGCCCACCCCAGAGGAGAAATTCTACTCTTAATAGGTTGAACTGTGTCACCGCCCTTCACTGAGGGTGAAGTCCTAACCACCAAGACCTATGAAGGCAGCCTTATTTGGAAATTGGATATTGACAGATTATCAAGGCAAAATGAGGTCCATAGAGTGGGTCCTAATCCAATGACTGGTGTTCCTACAAAAGGGGGAAATTTTGGACACAGACACATATACACACACAGGGAAAAGGAAGTAAAGACACAAGGAGAAGCCCGTTATAAGCCAAGGGAGGCCTGAAGCCACTGGAAGCAGGAGAGAGACCCGGAACGAATTCTCCCCCACAACCTCAAAAGAAACCAACCCTGCTGACCCCTTGATTTTGGATTTGTAGCCTCCATCATTGAGACGCAATAAATTGTTTCCAGGTACCCAGACTGAAGAGCACCGAACAACTTGGGGATTAGGGATCCCAGCCACTTCGGCAGGCAAAAAACTGAATATAACATTTCATTCCTCCAAAACTTAACTATTCAGACCCTACTGGTGACCAAAAGCCTTCGAGATAACATAAATGGCTGATTAACATGTATTTTGTATGTTGTATGAACTCTAGACTGTATTCTTACCATCAAGCAAGCTAGAGGAAAAAAATATTAAGAAAATTATAAGGAAAAGACATCCACAGGATTGAATGATATTTATGAAAAGAAGTCCATGTATAAGTGGACCCCTGCTGCTCAAACCCGTGCTGTTCAAGAGTCCACTGTGCTTTGTTACAGCAGCCTTAGGAAATAAATACACTAATCCTCGGAATACCTGCAAGGTGCCGGAAGAGGAAAAGCTTGTGACATTTCTGGGGTCTTGAGAGTGAAGAGCAATTCCCCGTAGGGACCGTTGCTCAAGGGGAGAAATATAGAAGGTGGAGGAGACCAACTCACACCCAGAATGAGGTCAAGAGTTATATTTCCAACCTGGCCTCACCCTCATTTACCAGCTCCGGGTCATGATCGGGCTCTGAATTCTCTTTATCTGGATGCCACTCTCATCACCTGCCTCCCTCTCCTGGTACCTCCTGTGTGCCCAGCCATGTGGGCATCACCTGGAAAGTTGTTAGAAATGCAAATTCTTGGGCCCCACTTGAGACCGTCTGCATCCAAAGCTCTGGGAGAGGGGCCCAGCAAACTGAAATTTAAGGAGACCACCACAGCATTCCAATGTTCGAGAATCACTGTTGAGCCAAAGGTGGCCTGAAGTTGGGTGTTGTTTTTCCTAAGATCCCAGTAACAGGACGTGGGAGCCAGGAACCCATGGTTTGCCTAGATGTGCGTGTCTTGTCATAAATCCATGGTCCAACAGTTTAGGAGATTAATAAATTTCAGCAAGATTGGGGTGCCTGGGTGGCTCAGTCGGTTAAGTGTCTGACTTTGGCTCAGGTCATGATCTCATGGTTCATGAGTTCAAGCCCCTCATTGGGCTCTGGGCTGACAGCCCAGAGCCTGGAGCCTACCTAGGATTCTGTCTCTGTCTCTTTGCCTTTCCCCTGCTCATGCTCTGCTTCTCTCTTTCTCTCTCAAATATAAAATAAAACATGAATGTTTTTTTAATTTTAACAAGATTAATAAATTGCATAAATTTTGAGGACCTCTTCGGAATGTCCCCTTGAGGACATACTAGGCTGATTAAAAGCTCAGAGCTTTTTCCTTCACAGCGCAAGGTCATGCGTCTTATGGTCTTTAGACTGTCCATACTTAGCTCTGGAATTAGCTCGTGGGATCTCTCACAAGGCCTCTACAAGACAAATCAAGTGAGTCCTCCCATCTTAAGGAGACAGAAGAAATCATGCTTTATTCTTGTGTCTTCCTGGTATAAATCAGAGTGAAACTGTTGGACTCGAGATGTCTTCTGTGTTACCCATATGCATGTAACTCGGATAATACTCACCGCACGGTGCAAGTCTGTTCTCTCTTCCACCTTGTGGGAAGGGGAATCTGTTGCAGGATTGTTATGTTCAACTAACACCCAGACCAACGTGGGTCAGTGCTCTGTGGCCTCGTCATCCAAGCGTGTGAGTGTGGTTGGGGTGGGGGAGGGAATAGGTAAGAGCAGCTGTCCTCAAACATCTCCAGGATTAATCCCTCCAAGAGCTCACCTCTGTCTTGCACTTTCCCAATGTTGGCCTCCGATGGGCCCCATTTGGGCAGCTCTTTCTTTCACTGCTGCCTTGCGCTCTGATAATTGGCTCCTCTGCTTTACTGCCCCCGCCCCGACACATTCCATCTCTGAACGAGGAGTTTCTTGTTCAGTACATCCCCCCTCCCCCAACAAGAATGTCAGCGCCATGAGCCCATGATGTGGTCCGCGCGTTGCCCTTTCCTCCTACACCTGAGCAAAAACGTTGTAGGCGCACAATCGTCCCCAAATGTCCCTATCTTCCGTCCAACAGTCTCCGCCCATCCCACTCCAGAAGAACAGCCCCATGCTGCCATGTTTTTGACCTTCTCTGAAAGAGAACCGCCTGCCAGACCAAAGCTGTTGAGGGTACAGAGCGCTCCTCAGGGCTAGAACATTAGAATGCTACCCGCCATGAAGTAATCCAGTCATCAGCTTGTTACATATGCAGCTTTCTGACTCATAAAAATATCACCTCACACAGTTCCTCAGGAACCTGCTGCCAAGGGAGCAGAGGCTACGGCTTTGGGGCTGACAGAAAGACGTGGCAGGGAGAAGGCAGGGCGTTGAGACCGGCATCTGTCGTCCCCAGCAGGTCTCCCCCTTGGCAGAGAATCCTTGAATCTGTTCTACTTCGTGCCATGCAAATGAGGTGCTGATGAGGTCACCGCATTCTGCCGGATTATTATCTCTGACATTTTATTCATAATAATTATAGAGCCTTTCCACCTTCAAAGTGCTTTGCAAACAATAATTAATTAATTAACACTCATAACACCCTGGCGAGGTAACTTAGTATTATTAATTTATCTCTACAGTATATTATTATCCACCGTTTCCTCCCTCCCCACACACGCACACAAACGACCGTTGTCGAGCTTCTGTGCTGGGTTTCCAGTCCTTTCTGGGACAGTCCTTGCCATTTCCTACTCAGTCTTCTGCTCTGCTCAGCAGTGAGATGCATACACATGTCCCGTTAGATGTCAGACCAAGATTGCTACAAACAATCACCCCACTGGTCCTGACATTGAGTTGAGGTCATGGATTTTGTTTTCTCTTCAATTCCAGCATCTTGTATTAATGCAATTCTTCCCTCCCTCCCCCCACTACCTTGCCTGTGTTTCTACCTTTTCCTGCTGTATTTCTCCCAACTCCAACTTCATGTTTGTATGACTCTAGTATAAATGTTATCTCTAATCCCCATTCTTGATCTTGTCTTGGCCTTTGTGCACCCACCAATCAGCTCCCCATCCATCCTCTTAGTTATTTGGATTTGAATTATGTAAATTAGACTTCTCTGAGGGGTGCTTCTGGGAAGGCTATCTGTTAACTCCTTCTCCCCTCCCCAGCTCATTTTTTATCTCATTTTCTTCTTGGGGCATATTGTCCTCTGTCCAATCCTGCCGCCCTAGCCCATCCCTTTATTTATATGCTGGTTCCATGCCAGGTACCCAGTGCCTGCTGCAGGCAGGGGAGAGGACGACCCAAGTAAATTGGGATCCAGGCTCCATCCATCTTCGAAGAAGGCAAGATAAAACAAGAGCACAAGAGGACCTGAGAAGCTCTATGAGAATACAAGGCGATGATTAGTTCTAATTCTGCCTAGGAGTAAAAAGAAGGGAGGTGGCACAGAAACTGCCACAGGAGTGAGGGCATTTGAAGACTGAGTGGGCTGGGTGTTGCCAAGAAAGAGGGAAAGGTCATCCCGGGCATTGGGAACCGTGGGAACAAGGGGATGTGTCATGGATTTGAATTACTCAGCCTCTGATTTCACCTCGAACCTTCTGTAGGCAGGCACCTCACTGCCACCTGTGAACGGAGAAGAAGGAAGGAGTGGGGGAGGGGGGAGGAGGTGGGGGAAGGAGGGACAAACACCACAAGCATAGAAGTGGGCAGTGTTTCAACCAAAAATTTTATAGGGAGAGCAAGCGGTGACACTTCATCTCTTGGAAAATCGCCCCTCAACATTTTGGTCCTTCTCTCCAAAGTACCCTGAAAACCATCCCACATGGTTCCTGCCCTGGACCACACAGCCCCCGGGGCCCACATCCCCAGCCCTGCCAATTTCCCCAGGCCAGTTATATACTCCCTTTCACAACCCAGAGGCATTTTATGTACCATTATTCCTCTGTTCTGCGTCCTCTCTCACTCCTTTACCTCAGCTGTTTTCTGGGGTACAGAAGTCCCCACAAGCAAAAGTGAGCTGCAAGGACTCAGATCATAGCAGACTGGGAGGAATAATTATAAATATCAAATTAACTTTGTCTTAAGACAAATTATTTTTTAGTCACATCTGTGGGATTGCAAATAGTCTGGTGTGGCATCGTGTGCAGCTAAAGCATGCATGTGCATGTGTGTGTGTGTGTGTGTGTGTGTGTGTGTGTGTGTGTATGCATATCTGTGTAAATGATAGTGAATTTCAAACACCAGGCTAAAAAGTTTGGTTGGTTTCTGCCCAACAAAGTGCCACAAACCCGGATGGGGTAGGGGTCGGTGCTTTAAACAATGGAAAGTATGGTCTCACAGTTCTGGAGGCTGGAAGTCCAAGATCAAGGTGTCAAAGGATTGGCTCTTTCCGGGGGCTGTGAGGGAGAATCTGTCCCATGTCTCTCTCCTAGCTGGTGGTAAAGACTGGTGATCCTTGGCCTTCCTCAGGTTGTGGACACATCACTCTGATCTCTGCCTCCACTTTTATATGGTGTTCAACTTGGGTCCCTGTGTCTCCATATGCCCACCTTCTTTTTTTTTAATTTTTTAATGTTTATTCATTTTTGAGAGAGAGACAGAGCATGGGTGTGGGAGGGGCAAGGAGAGAAGGAGACCCAGAATCCAAAGCAAGCTCTAGGCTCTGAGCTGTCAGCACAGAGCTCAATGCAGGACTTGAACCCACGAACCATGAGCTTATGACCTGAGCTGGAGTCGGACACCTAACTGACCTAACAGCTGAGACACCCAGGCACCCCATTGTATGCCCACTTTCTTATAAGGACACCAGCCATATTGGATGCTCCAACATGACCTCGTCTTAACTAATCCCATCTGCAACAACCTTGTTTCCAAGTAAGGTCCCCCTCTGAGACTCTAGGGCTTACAGCCTCAATGTATCTTTTCAAGGGGACACACTTGAACCCCCTAACAAGAATCGATAGCAGGTTGTTAAGTCAGGCAGTCGCCTGACTAGATCCACATTGAGTTAGAAAGGCAGCAGTCATCTGTGGGGCAGATGAGATGTGAGAGACAACCAAGGGGGCAGTCAGGCCCACTGCTTGGGCCGACCCCCAAGGCACACCCCACCTCATCTCTTCCATGCAGGGGTCAACGTCTAAACATTATAACAGTAAGAGCAGCCATTAGTGTTTATTATGCATCAACTGTTTATCAGGCACTGTGCTACGTCCCTATGAGCAACATCTCATTTAATCCCCAAAATTACTTTTTGAAGTAGATGCTTACTTCACAATTATACAGCACCATCTCCATGCCAGGCACCGTTCCAAGTGCTCTTCAAATGTTGACTCATTCAATCCTCCATTGTAAAAGATTTCTAGACCCAAGACAGAGGTGCTCCTGCCCAGTGTGCCACGTCAGCAAACAGAAGCTTAGCCTGGAGAACTCCTGTGTCCCTCTTAATGCTGAGCTTGGCCAGAAAGGCGGT
>NC_043706.1:14153147-14155647 GCF_006229205.1 Suricata suricatta | reverse complement strand
GCAGAACCCCCAAAAAAACACAGGAGATGCATCTGGGGCAGACATGGGGGCTCACGCAGCAGACCTGCTCCACACCTCCTCCACTCTGGATCCTGCCACAGATGAATTTATCTGGGGGTGGGTGGGAGGGAGGGCAACATTCATTGTTCTGTCCACCTTTACCCCAGGTCACCCATCTGTCACCCGGTGGTCCTTGCTGTATGACCACCTAAAATATGGTTGTGGGTTAGTATTTCTTACTCACAGATGAGCTCCCCACTTCCAAATTCTTTATTCCCACTTATGCTTAGAAGGAAAATGGGGGGCGCCTGGGTGGCTCAGTCGGTTAAGCGTCCGGCTTCGGCTCAAGTCAGATCTCACAGTTCATGGGTTCGAGCCCCACATCGGGCTCTGTGCTGACAGCTAGCTCAGAGCCTGGAGCCTGTTTCAGATTCTGTATCTCCCTCTCTCTCTGACCCTACCCTGCTCGCACTGTCTCTCTCTGTCTCTCAAAAATAAATAAAAAGCATTAAAAAAATTTTTTTTAAAAAAGAAGGAAAATGGGTGGTGAGACCAAAATGTCACAAGGGAGAGAAACCACGGATGTCCCAAGACGGTCAAGCTGTTATTCATCCCCGCAAATTTCTGAAAATGCCTGGGCTTGTGCCCCTCAAACTCAACTTCCGCGTCTTACCATGGTGTGGATATAAGGATAGTGAGTCATGCTAACAAAACTTATAAGAGACTGATGTGTAATATCAAAATGAATTATTCTTACAATTACCGTCATTACTGAGCACCTGCTATGGGGTAGGCATTCTGCAGAGTGCCTTTCCAACTGACATATTGTTTTCCTTGTCCTCACACTAACCCTAAGAGATGGGGATTCTCCCCCTCCCCCATCTTCACAAGTAGATAAACCCCCATGGCTATAGAAACTTATTCCACGTTTCACATATTGTAAATGGAAGAGCTGGTTTTCCAATTCACAAAGGACTCCCATGTTCGTGTTCTGACCACGCCTCTCTGTGGCTAAGACAAGTGTTCAGTGCCAAGCGATGGCCGTGTCACCTTGTCGTCACTTCTGCACGCAGGCTGTGTAGAAAGTCCGATTTTCAGAAAGTCGGTCACAGTCAATGAGATCAGAAAAGGGGGAGCACTGTGATTTATGAAGGTCAATACTCCCTCGGTGGCTCTGGTCTGCCAGGCCACGCCCACAGAGCACCGCCCTCTCCAGGCTCGGGGGTCCTGCCCAGGCCCCCATTTCTGGTTAGCCGCCGCAAGCCATCACCTGCTCTGAGCAACACTTCGCCAACACGGCCACGTGCAGGCTTCTGTCTCTTCGCAAATCGGAGGAGTCCTTGCAAATCTGTGGTTTCCAAAATAATCTGTGTTAAAAATGAGGGAGAGACTGTATGATTCCGGCATGTAGGGGTATCTAGAATAGGCAAATTCATAGAGATGGAAAATAGAAGCGTGCTCACCAGAGGCCAGGAGTGGGCGGAGAGGAGTTACTGTGTAATGAGCACAGCATTTCGGATTTGGAAAAAGAAAACGTTCTGGACATGAATAGTGCCGGTGGTGATGCAACATTGTGAGTTAAGTGCCACTGAACTGTCACTTAAAAACGGTTAAATAATGGCAGGGCGCCTGGGTGGCTCAGCCGGTTGAGCTTCTGACTCTTGGTTTCTACTCAGGTCATGATCTCCCGGTGAGGGAGTTCGAGCTGCATCCCCCTTGGGATTTTCTCTCCCTGCCTCCCCACCCCCCCACCCCTCCCCTATTGCTCTGTCTCTCTCAAAATAAATCTATAAACTTAAAAAAATGTTTTTTAATGGTTAAAATTTTAAATTTTACCTTAGGTATGTTTTATTACAATGAAAACATCTTTTTCTTAAATGAGAAAGAGGCTGCATTGTTCAGCACACCCCCTGAAAGGAGGCCCCCCAACCTGAGAGGACCAGGAGCCCCAGTGCCCAAACATAGGCGATGGGCTCCCCTCCGCTCTCTGGGAGGAGCTGCCCGCTTTCCCAGGGATGGAAAGGCAGGACCAGGCCGGGCACAGAGCAGAGAGAAGCGAGGTTCTCGGGGGACTCCCAAGGCCTCCACTGTCTACGGGACCCGCTTGCCCATCGGCCCTCTTTCCGGAGCCACAGGCCTCCGTTGCACCAGCTCAGTCATCCGGCCTTGGAAGCTGTCAGGGCACTACACTTGGCTACCTTGTGGTTCCAGAAATGTCCACAATCTTGTTTCCATTCCCACTATCTTGCTTTCAGAAAACTCAGTGTTCCCTACCCGAAATTTCCAAACAGGTAAGTCACTACTGCGCTTCCTCAGGGTTCTTTCTGGGGAAAAAAAATGAACTTCTCTTCTACTTAAGATCTAACAATACACATTTTAAGAGACCATACCGAACTCCATTTCTCAAAAGCACGCACCTTTCCTCAAGGCAGATGTATGGATAGGAGCCCAGGGCCCCAGGCCAGCGGTGGCCATGGCCTATTCCAGCCTGGGGACAGAC
>NC_043706.1:14091552-14153047 GCF_006229205.1 Suricata suricatta | reverse complement strand
GGGGTGGGGAGGTGAGAGGGAGTGCCATGGGGGAGGGGGAGAGGTTAAGGAGTGGGGGAGAGGTTTAGGAGTGAGGGGCAGGGGGAGGGGAAGGAGGGGGGTGGAGAGGGAGATGGAGTGGCATGGGGAGGGGAGGGGATAGAGAGGGGTGGGGAAGAGGAAGGGAGTGGCATGGGGAGGGGGAGGGAGTGGAGGGGGTGGGGAAGGGGGAGGGAGGGGCATGGGGAGGGGAATGTTAAGGAGTTGGGGGAGGGTTAGTAGGGGGCGGAGCAGGGGGAGCCCGTGGAGTGGGGGTGGAGGGGAGGGGAAGGGTTCAAGGAGGAGGATCACCTCACTTCCCCTCCTGCAGCAGCTCTCAGAGCCTGGGTGCCCCTCCCCGGGAGGAGGGGGCTCCCAGTGCTCCCGGCAGGTGAACAAGACTAGTGCAGGTGGCCATGGATCTGCAAGTGACACAAGGAACCTACAAGTCCACTAGGCCCACTTGCCAAGTTAAGAGTCGGTGGCCGGCGCACTGGAGACAGGAAGGAGGACTTGATCTCTGAAGCCTGCCCAGGACGGCGTGTTCAAGTCCCCCTGTAGTCGCCACCCCCCAGGGGCTTGCCTGGGCTCCCAGCCTCCGGGTACCAGTGGCCTGTTTGGCTGGTGGCTGCAGCGGGGCCCCTCCGTCTCAGGTCTCCCACCGCCCGCCGTCTAGAGCTTCAGAGAGTGCTGGTTTTATGACTGGAGCTGACGGCTGGAGAGACACATTTTAAAATTCATGACCTTTCCCATCAGGGTTCAGAAACAGATCAGACTCCAAGATGAAAGCTTAGTTTACTCTTTCACGGGCCCTGCCAGCCCCCTCCCACCTGCTACCGCCACCCCCTTCCCTCCGCTTCCCCCCCAGCTTTCTTTCCCCCTGGATCTTCCGCACACGTTGCAGTTTTAATTCCCTGCCTCCCACTCCACAAACCAAAGCAAAAGGAAAATTCTCTGGTGTCCAAACGGAGCGTGCACTGGGACTGGCCATGCACACGTGGCTATCAAAGGTCTCTCCCTCCGTCGAGTGGGCAGGGCCACGGCTGGCCGGTGGAGATAGAGCAGAGCCTTGGACGCAGAGGGGGTGGGTAGCAGGGGGAGCAGGGGGGCGAAGTGGGGAGCAGGTGGGGCTGCGGCAACCTCATTTTTCCAGGAAAGGCATTTGCGGGGTGGGGGGGCATCCACCTGAGGCTGGGGGGAGGAGGGGGGTGCAACTCGGCCAGGCAGACAGGCTGGCAGCCGCGGGCCTCAGACCCTGCCAAGGAAAATTAAAGAGCATTATGTTTGCTTCCTGCCACCAGTATAAACAACAACAAAACTTCTGTGGGTGGAGTTCTTGCCTTGCCATTCGGCGTCCTCAGCCGCCCCTTCCCTGCAGTATTTCCCTTCTTGGGCCCTCCCGAGGCCGTCCCTGGGAGGCATTGCCGGGGTCCTAATTTATCCCTGGGAAACAGGATACATAAATCTCCTCCCAGACATGGTGGCCACACAGGAGGCGTTCAGACTCTACTGCAGCCGCAAGAAGCAAACGCGAGAGACCGCAAAACGGCTGGCTGCCGGGGTGTCGGTCCACTGACAGAAATGACCTGTCTGAGCCAAAGCCAGAGACAGCACGTGCATTTCGGGGGGAGAAACAGCAGGTAATAGTAGCTGGAACTTACCCAAGCCCTCTATCTATATCAGCTCCTTGATACCTCACTTTAGCTTTCTGAGACAGATCTTATTAGCCCCATGTGCTGGCTAATTCCATATGTCAACTCAGCTAGGTCACAGAACCCAGATGTGGGATCAAACACCGGTCCAGATATGGCTAGGAAGGTACATTTTAGGTGAGATTTGCGTTTAAATCACTAGACAATGAGTATAGCAAATTCGTAACATGGGTGGGCCTCATGCAATCAGTTGAAGGTACTAGGAAAAAACAAAAAGAGGTTCCCCCCCGCCCCCAACCGAGTAAAAAGAATCTGCCTCCAGACTGCCCCCAGCTGCAACATCAGCTTTTTTCTGGGTTGCCAGACTTTTAGAGTTGTCACCCTCTGTCATCACTGGAACCAATGCCTTAAAATAAATCTATTTTATACATACAAATAGGATTGTGTGTGTATTTTATATATGTGCACACACCCACATCCTATCTGCTCTGTTTCTCTGAGAAGTCTGCCTAATACACCCTTCTTTACAGATGAGGAAACTGAGGCACAACTTAGTTCCCTGGCCCAAGGTCTCAAGGCCAGTAAGTGGTGCAGGCAGGATAGGCATGCAAGTAGCCTGACTTCAGAATCTGCTTACATCCCCAGACACTCACATACAGGAAGTCCTAGCCCATCATCAGTGAGCTGAAGGGGGAGGAGGGCGAAGCAGAGTGGAAAATATATTCCAATAAGACTTAGCTGGGCCAGTGGACGCGAACAGGACAGACTTTGAAATCCATGAGGTTTGTTTTTGATCTAGGCTTCAGTTTGATAGGCTTCAATTTGACGTCTGTGACTTTGAGTGTGTGATTTACATCTCTCTGGGCCTCCAGTCTCCTGATCTGCAAAGTACCATAAAAACATCATAAGGTTATTGCAGGATTAAATGGGATAATTTTGTGTGCAAATAGTTATTTCCCGGTCTGCGAGTGAAATCAAGTTCTAAGCCCTCGCCAGCTTGACTTACCAGAGGCTTCTATAGAATTCTCTCCCAGAGTTGTTCAGTTCCTCAAACACCATTTAATCTGAGCCCCTGTCTCAGGGGCAGGGTCCCTGCTGGTGGAGATCACCCTCCACCGCGAGTTATCACTGCCGTGCCCCCTGCACGCACAGGCCGGGTTCCAGAGTGGGGGTCCGCTGTCCCACACAGTTGGGTTTCCTGACGGGCCAGCTGGACCCCTTGGACCCCTCTTGCCCCTGGGGACCACTCATGCAGGGCCCTCCTTCACTGCCCCATCTCCAGCCACCCATCTACCACCTCTGTCTCTCCCTGCCCAAAGCCTAATGGGGAGCGAACAGGGCTCCTCTGTTTCTCTCTTAGAGGAAATAACCATGTACATTCCCCCCCCAGGAAAACAAGATTACCCAAAAGGCTGTACGAGAGGAAGAAACTTCACCAGAAGAAATGTCACCAGGAACAAGTCTGCTCCCTCCAGCCCAAAGAACCAGGAACCTAGTTTAGACAAGTTAGTTCGCTTCTTGGTTTTGTTTTCATTGTTACGTCTGGTATATGTTGGGGAACATTCATGTGCTAGGGACCGCAGCAAAGAATTCGACCCACATCATCCAATTTAAGTCTCCCAACCCCTCACTCATGGTACCATTATTGTTTTACAACATGAATGAGAAAGTTAGGGCTCCACGCTCCCCTGCCTCACACAGTGTCAGAGCCGAGATCCACACCGAGGCCCGTCTGACTCTAGAATCTTCACCTTACCCATCTTTAATGGGCATGTCTCTCCATTTCCAAAAATAATGAGTTCTCGTTTCTGGAAGGCAAGCAACATTCTGTCCCAGCTCTGTCTCTTAGAAAGCAAATGGCTTTGAACCAGTCACGTCGTCAAAGGAGAAGAATAGAATAGAAGAAGCTAGGGGCGCCTGGGTGGCTCAGTCGGTTAAGTCTCCGGCTTCGGCTCAGGTCAGATCTCATGTTCGTTGGTTCGAGCCCCACGTCAGGCTCTGTGCTGACAGCTAGCTCAGAGCCTGGAGCCTGCTTCTGGTTCTGTGTCTCCTTCTCTCTCTGCCTCTCCCCCTCTCATGCTCTGTCCCTCTCTGTATCAAAAATAAATTTAAAAACATTAAAAAAAAAAAAGAAGAAGAAGCTAATGGTGTCTTGAAACTCCAAACACATCGAGTTCTGAGAAGGAGTTGCCAAAGGGCCTGAACGAATGCGTTTATACCACATCCTTCTCAGTTAGTACTAGGTATTAGAGAAATTTCTTAGAAACAGAAATAAAAACAAAAATATTAAGTATATGCTATCTAGCAGATTTACAAATTTTATTGCCAAATTGGTTGTGTTCCTCTTTCTTCTCTGAATGGGAACATCTAGGTCTAGGATATATGGTATAATATTGCTGGGACTGGAGTTAATCAGACTGGCCAAACATAGTTCCAATTCCAAGAATCTTCTCTGAAATCAGACTTGATAATGCTAATATGAAGATCCGCCCCCCACCTTCACCCAATAAACAATGTGGAAAAACATTTGTCTTTTGTATTCCAAAATAAACGTTGAGAATCTCTCTTCTTTAAAATGCTGAAAATTGGGTGGCTTAGTCGGTTGAGCATCCGGCTTCAGCTCAGGTCACGATCCCACAGTTCATGGGTTCGAGCCCCGCGTCGGGCTCTGTGCTGACGGCTCAGAGCCTGGAGCCTGCTTCCGATTCTGTGTGTCCCTCTCTCTCTGCCTGTCCCCTGCTCATGATCTGTCTCTCTTTGTCTCTCAAAAACAAATAAATGTTTAAAAAAAATTTAAATGCTGAAAATAATCACAGAGATAAGTATAACCAAAAACAACCTTAAAGAAGAAAACAAAAGAGAGAAGGAGGGGGAAATTTGACGTAACATCTTTCTCTTTGTCCCGGTCCCTTTTCCTTTGGCATAACGCCCTGTTTTTCATGAGTACAGACTCAGAACCCACAGTGGATGAGGTCTCACCTGCGTGTACGGACAAGGTACTTCCCACAATAAACAGGGAAGGAACTGGGGAGATGCTGGTGAGACCATTGAAATCAGTTCACCTCCACATGCACATCGCTCTGTTTTATGTCCTTCACCTTGACATTGGACACCCTTATCATAATTCAGTAAGGAGTTTATCATTTTGATCCTGCACGTGAGGCCACCAGCCTGAAGAGGCCCCTGGTCCCCTCACAGGCTAGTGCACACACCCCAGAAATCTTGTCTTTTTACTGTTTCATTTTCAACTCTAGCAATTCATTTGGGTATTTATTTGCGTGTTGTAAATGCACACCAGAAGCGTTCTCCCAGAGCCCTTCAAACTACAAAAGAGAGTTAACCTTTGTTCTCTCTGCAAATATTTACCAGGTGCCCATCACATCAGAGGTGTCTATACAGACACCAAAAAACACGGTGGGTGCCCTAAGGAACCACCTGTAGGATTCAACCCAGGGACCATCTCCTCCAAGATGCCCTCCCCACCACCCAGGTCAGGATGAGAAGCACCCCCTTAGAGTCCCAGGACCCATGGCCTTCATCTCCTGAGTGTTCATTGTCAGCTTGTTTGGGCAGGCTGTCCTGGCCACAGCATGAGTGGACAGGTTCAAACGGGATGCATCTATCTGACAGCCCTCTTGGAAAAAAATTGCAATAATGATGCTGATGATGATGAAGACGTTTGCTGATGATAAGCAAAAAACCAAAAACAAAAACAAAAGTAATCCCTTTTTCAGGAAGGATTGCTTGCCTATCTCCCTCTGTCCCACATCTCTGGCTGTGCCTTCTTGCACCCTCACAGGGGCTTGGCACGCGTCTGAGGGGATGCAGAGATGACACCATGATGTCAGTCTCTCACGGGGCACTCCCCTCTCTGATTTGTCCTGTCCTACCTAATAGACTTCAGCCGTATCGAAATGAAAAATGAATAGGAAGCAGATCTTGCTGCTAAAACATATGTGTCAGAAAATCATTATACGTATTAAATTACGGCGATAAAATGAACCAGAACTAATTTTGCAAATTAAGATCCAATAAATTTTTTCACAGCCACACCTTTTCTTTAAAAAAAAAAAGTAGCAAAATAAGATTTAGCCTAACGGTATTGAAATTGAGCTTGAGGCTTTTGCGGATGGGGTGGGAATTTGTCCGGAACCAGAAGTTTCCATATGACAAACACATTGACACTTGTGAGGGTAGCAGGGCAAAGGGTGTTCCCCCCAGGAGGACTGCTGTCCCCGTGCCAAACAACATAATGATCAGTTTTTAAGCTGACATACCTATGTATTTTACATGTAAAATTTATGTATACGATTCCTCTTCCTCTCCGCCCCGCCTCCCTCCTCCCTAGACAAGGTTCTGCTGACACAGACACTAGTACATTTCTAAATTTCTGACAACCGCTTATTTTTAGAAGAGACTATTGCTGTCGGTCAAATGAACACCGAAGCTATAAACAAACCTTTAGAGCTCTGCCCGTTCTGGAGAATAACAGGATGTCTCTCTCCCTCCACCCTGCAGCATGAGAAGGAGCCTGAAATTAGCTCATTGTCCCTGAATAGGCACAAAGGAGGCCGGACCCGCACGCCTGTTCCCTTTCAACCTTCCCATAGGAGATCCTGGGGCAGATGTTAATTAACTAAGTGACTAACTTCCACCATCTCCTGGGAACACCGTTGCCCACGACTTCTCCTTCCAAAGGGGACTGCGAGGAAGAGCATGAGATGCCCTCCTGGCCGAGGACTTGCAGAGAGGGTCCGCCAAGAAGAGGAAAAAACAGGACGAGTCACTTCCCGGCTGCCGCTTCCCTCCTGGCTCTGGCGGCCCCCGCGCCGAGCTGTGAGCTGTTTCATACACCCACCAAACCAAAGTATTTATAGCCACACAATCATTATAAATAAAGCTGTTTATAACACCGAACCTTGGCCCTGCATGACTTAAAACTGTAGACTGGCAGCTATAAATAACTGTTACGCGTTCAAGTGTGACTACTGACTGATACTTCCTCAAATTGTGACAAATAATGACAAGTTTGTTTGACAAACATCCCACTGACATTCATCTGATTTTGAATAAGTGATGCTGCTTTTTTAATTTGGTCCCTGAGGCCCGGGATCTCGGGAACTTTCTTTATTCTTTCCTCCTCTCACCTCCTAGCCCTGAAAACTTTGTCCTGTGGATTGTTGTTTCTCTGCACACCTCCCCCCCTTCCACCACCAATCACTAGGAGGGATTTGGGGCCATTTAAGGGAAAGCTTATTAAATTCACCATTGCTCTCATGGGATGGTTCTGCTGTGAGGGCTTTGCAAAGGTCTGGGGAGGTTTCTTAATGACACAACAGCACTTGTGGGGGGACGCGGGAGGGGGAGATGGGGGCCAGCCCCCGGTGCTGGGTTAAGTTGGAAAAAGGATGGCAAGGGAAAGACAGAACTGGACAGAGGGATTTACCTCCCAAGGCACCTGTTCTGAGACACCTCGACTGACCCTACCTTGGGTCCCCAAGCTGGGGTTCTTCTCTCTTTAGGTGAGCTGATATTCACATATGTCAGCAGTTCCAAGGGACTTCAGAGCTCCCGTGGACACTCGGGATGCAACTCACCCTGCTACAGGTAGAGGAGCCGAGCCAGAGTCCCCCGCAGCTCCCCATAACTCCTTTTTTAAAAATGTTGATTTATTTTTGAAAGACAGAGACAGCATGAGCAGGGGAGGGACAAAGAGAGAAGGAGACATAGACTCCGAAGCAGGCTCCAGGCTCCAAGCTGTCAGCACAGAGCCCAACGTGGGATCAAACTCACGGGTGAGCCATGAGACCATGACCGGAGCCGAAGTTGAACGCTTAACAGACTGAGCCACCCGGGCACCCTGCCACAACTCCTTAAAGCAGAGCTAGACTAGAACTCGTCCACCAGGGCTCCAGGCTCAGGGGCGCAGGGATGGGGTTCTCTGGTCATCATGAAATGGATGAATGTGTGGAAAGTGTGTGGAACTATTCTGGGCTCCCGGCAAGTACTCCCCGAGTGCTAGCTATTTATTATGGGAGTGGTGATTATCATCTGTCTGAATTCCCTCTTCGGCAGGAGCTCTTATCCTGCTCCCCACCTCCCATGGGCCACGTCTTCTCTGTCTGATTTAACTCTTAATTATAACATTTGTACGATCTCACCTCCCACCCCAACTTCTTCCCATCTATCTTACATGGAGCCTGGAGAGCAATGGCTTAAACGAGAGTGAGCACCTCCTCACATCTGCACCTTGCACTTGAGCTTCCCAGCTGCTTTCCCTTAGTCCCGCCCCTGCTCCCTCCTCCCCCAGAATAAAAAGCCCACCAGTGGGTTCCATGCTGGACAGAAGAAGTACAGACTTCTCACCTTGGGTGCCAACATCCTTGGTCACTGGTCTCACTTACTTCTCCCGTTCCAATCCTGTTCCAAAGCACAGTCTTCACTCTTTCGAGAACACACACCCTTAGAGCATCTCCCATCTGCTTTGGCAAGGATGCCCGCCTCATGCACTACAAGACCATCATCACCTTCATCTTGAGACTCCTTGCAAATGCCCCAGGAAGCCTGTGCTGACCGACCAGGCAGCCATGGCCCTCTTTCCTTGGGATGCCTGTTACCTTTACGTGTACTTCTCCTGCAGCACTGACCCGTCTGAAGCCAGCGTTAAGGTTACTGTGAATGTGCTTATGTCTAATCTGCTCCAGTGGTGAGGTGAAACATTTAAAAAGTCTGCTTGCTAAAAGTGCAAGCGAAAACCAGAGACAAAAACAAAAAGGCTTTGCAAGAGATTCATGGCGTATTAACCAGTGAATATTTGCTAAGATGTATAAATAAGTAGCCAACCAGGGCACCTGGGCGGTTCATTCAGTGGAGGGGCCAGCTTCTGCTCAGGTTATGATCTCGTGGTTGGTGAGTTCGAGCCCCACATCGAGCTCACTGCTCTCAGCACAGAGCCTGATTCTGACCCTCTGCCCCTTTCTCTCTGCCCCTCCCCTGCTTTCGGTCTCTCCAAAATAAATAAAAAACACTAGACAGACTTTAAAAACTAAGAAGCCAGCCTATAATAGAGCCACGTGGCTTGTACGAGCCCAGGCTTCTGCAGGCCTGGGAAGGGTGCGTGAGGGATGTCCACCTGGCACGTGTGTGCATCCTTGGTGCTAACGACAGAGGCAGATACTAGAAAGATCCAGAGACGAAAGAGATTGGATAACTGAGCAACCCAGGCAGCTCCACAGGCTGGAGGACAAAGGGGCAAGTGTCTCATCAACCCATCAGTCCGAGGGCCGTCACTCACTTATTCAGAGCCTGTGATGTTCAGGACACAGAACTACCCTTAGAGAATAGATCTTTTCCCTGCCTCGGAGAATGAACAACCACTCCACTCTCTACATTTACTTCCCGTACCTTTCAGCTTGCATGATGCCAAGACCCTTGCAGCTCCAAGTCTCTTGTTGACCCCCCTCCCCAATTCTTATGTTTATGAGGAGAGAAGGGGCTGAGCTCTGTCCATCCTCCCTGGAGGGCTCCCCATCCAAATGCTGGCACATCAGGGCACTAGGATCCGGAGGTATTTGAGACCACCCCCCACCCTTGATACGCCGTGGACATACGGCAGAACTCAGCCATCAGCCATCAGGACCAACCTGCCTCCAGAGGAGAAGCAGATGAGAAAACTTCAGCCGACGAGCTAACCACTAACGAGGAGAAGCACAGACCGAACTTTCCTCCAAGAGCCCTTTCTTCCTGGGGAGCAACACACAGCAGGAGAGGGGTTGGATTCCTTTGTGCTAACACAGTCACACTTTGCTCTGCAGACGCCACTTTCAATAAACACCAGGGCTTTCTCGGGCCCGGACTCTAATTAAAGGGATTGTCACTATTGGTGAGTGGCTGAGAAATTAATTAATGCAAAGCCAACCACTTCATAAATGCCTGCTTTGGGATCGGTCTCAGAGTCCTGGGAACCTTGGTCCTGTGGTCAGCGCAGCCCCAGGACCCCGGGACTCCCTGTCGGTCAGTGATACTTATTATCACTGTCAGCTGTGGTCTAAGACCCCCAGGGGAATGAGGGGTCACCGGGAGGCTGGTGGACATGGCCAACTAACCTCTGGTTTCTCTAGAGCTGAGTCCGAAGCAGGGAACCCCACCCCCACCCCACCCCTGCCAAATGTTCTGGATTTTTCCACACACCACCTTACTTTTTGAAGAAAGCCCTCGACCGCAAGTTAAAGATGGGAATAGGATTGCAAACAGATAAAAAGGCTTTTCCCAGCCCAGCTCATTCTTAAACAGGTGACTTGAACCCTACGGAGGTAGGAGACACCCGGGTGCTTACACACGCCCCCTTCACAATGTCGCACGCACAGGCAAGGTGTTTCCAGTCGAATTACTCAGTCTTCGCCTAGTTTAAAAGTCAGGGGGCGCCTGGGTGGCTCAGTCGGTTAAGCGTCCGGCTTCAGCTCAGGTCAGATCTCACGGTTCATGGGTTCGAGCCCCACGTCGGGCTCTGTGCTGACAGCTAGCTCAGAGCCTGGAGCCTGTTTCAGATTCTGTATCTCCCTCTCTCTCTGACCCTCCCCTGCTCGCACAATAAATTAAAAAAAGCATTTAAAAAAATTGAAAAAAAAAAAGTCAGTTCCAGGGGCACCTGGGTGGCTCAGTCAATTAGGCAGCCGACTTCAACTCAGGTCATGATCTCACAGTTCTTGGGTTTGAGCCCCACATCAGGCTCTGTGCTGACAACTCAGAGCCTGGAGTTGCTTCTGATTCTGAGTCTCCCTCCCTCTCTGCCCCTCCCCCGCTCACACTCTGTGTCTCTCTCTCTCTCTCTCAAAAATAAATAAATGTTTAAAAAAAATTTTTTTAAGTCACCTCCAGTTTGAATGAACTCTTCACATAATGTGCTTCCTAGGAATACGGTGTAAAAAGGAAATGAGGTGGTGAGCCTCACATCCACGCACCTCACTGAGTACACACAGGTGGTGCTTTTATTCTTCTCGCAGGTTCTGCTGACAGAAGCGTGTTCAGACCCCACTTGTCTGTGCTGTGGTGGCTGAGCAGTCTCCTCAGGCCACACTGCCACAGTCTTGACATCTCCCTTTAAGTTCAAAAAAAAAAGACGCACCAGGATGATAACAGTGCTGGGATTGAGGACAGGTTTGCTTTTTATTCTTTATACTTTGTTGCAGTATCTGAATATCCTACAGTAAGGGTCTCTGTTTTGTATTCAAGGAGGGAAAAAAAATGCCGGGTGTAAAAAAAAAAAAGGAAACTTAGTTTTGTTTTATAACGTCCCTCAAGATTCTGAGGTTTGCTTTGGCAGCTTTATCTGATTTTTGTGGAAGGGGCGTTCTGGTCTTGAAAATTAGCCCAGATCGTAAAATAAAAAGACTATGACTGTCCCTGAAATTGGATCTTAAACCACTGGTTTCTTTCTGAACATAGTGAAAAAGCAGTAAGTAAAGGAAAATTTATCTTTGGAAACTCCATCCTTCCCTTTCCATGTTCTTAGCCCATTGCCCCTCACCCCCACACCTTACAGTTCCCATCACTTTCCCTGTTTTGCTTTGTTTCTTCCCTTTACCAGTCTTAAAACACACTCCAAGGATAGGACCTGGTGTCAGTCATTTACATCTTAGTATGAATTAGAATAATCAGGCTTGATTTAGCTACACTGTAAGTGTATATTTGCATTTTAATTCTAACTCCAATTGTATAATGAAAGGTGTGGACTAATGAATGAAAGAGGTCATTACCTCTCTGCATTTCTGAAATTAGACACTGCGGTTCTCAGCTCTTCTGTTTGTGGGTAAGGGCCTGCCACTTTATAGCTATAGAATCTCACCATTCAATGTCTGTCTCTTTAAAAACAGCATACACCCCAAAGAGCTTGCTGAATGTAGGAATGGTTGAAATAATATGCAGCCTGAAAAAATATTCAAAGGCCCAGGGCTTTTCAAACACTGTATTCTATATTAGTACTTGGAAAATTATATTTGCTACCCCAAAATATTAAGTGTATATATATTGAATATCTGATCAATAAAAATGAGTAATGATTTTGAGTGCTGGAGTTTGGAAACAGACGAGGAAACTGTATCCCAGAGAATTTAAATAACTGCTGAAGGTCTTTCACTGGTCAAGGTCGGACTTGGCTGAGAGAAGGGGGTTTCTGGTTCCTAGCCTGGGCTCGTGTTCCGACACATCATCTCCCAAACCACCTAATTCAAGCCCGCAGATAAATCCGATTACTTCGTGCTGATGGGAAGCTTCAGACTGACCCTCCGAATTCTCTCTCCCTTTTTGGGGTAGAGTTCTTGACAAGTTGGCTGAGAAATGAGGCTGAGTGAGCAAACACCATGCTTCTGACCCTCCTAAGCATTCCCCACTTCTTAGACTGTCCTCTGAAGATGAAAGGGCAATGCAGAAGGAAGAAGACACCAGAAAGAAACAACTGCTGGTCCTTGCTCCGACTTCCATCATTCTGATCCATATCACAGTAGAGTCAATCCCTGGTTATCAACACCCAGCCTGGGACCTAGAGAGAGAGGCAGGGCCACTGAGAAGTTTTGCCAGGGTCTACCCCTGAGGCAGAATTTGGCAGTGGAAACCCACCTCCCAGCCAAATGGTGAATTTGCAAGGGCCTTGTGTTAATCCCAATCAACAGTCAATTCTGTGCCCGTGCTTAGATCTGGGGTCACTTTCCACCAGGCCCCACGGGGATAGCACCCAGATCCCCCAGGCAACATGTTCCCTGTATATTTGCCACATTACCCTGTCTGCTGTCACCTAAAACCAAAATAAGGTCTTGACCTTGACCCGCCAGTGCGTGCTGCCTAAAGAAGTTCAGCGCCTGCCATTTATAGATGCGTTCCTTTATTCGGCTAAAATATGGTAAGTGGCTACCGTACCCCAGGCACTGGGCCAGGCTCTTGCTATATAAAGAAACCAGACACCCAGCTCTTGCTCTTGACAAGCTCATGTGAGAATCAGAAAGAAAGGGACCAATGACAGAGAGCCAAGTTAATTTATACCCAAATCGGCAAACGCCTCTCTACTCTTAAGACTCAGATCAGACGTCCCCCTCTTCAAAAGGCTTCCTGCTCATCTGTAAGCACTGTCTTTCTTCCTCTCCTGTGCCCTGATACTAGGTGGATTGTTCCTCAACTTCAGAAGTTTTCATAGGGTTGAAGTTATTTCTAAGTACGTCTACTTGACTTTTTTAGACTGGATGTGAAAAGGCAGGAGATGGAGAGAAGAAAGGCAGACATTGTTATTTCACACCTCAAAACACCCACAGTATCTCGGGCTTTCCAGATGGATCGATGGATGGATGGATGGATGGATGGATGGATGGATGAATGTTCAAGCTTTCTTGTCCTCTGCATAGATTTCCCTGACCCAATGTGCGCCCACCAGTCCAAACGAAATCGATTTCCGCGTGGCTCCTTTAATATGTAGAGCGTGGTTATTTTCAGTTCACAGAGCTAACTTACAGAATTTGGAGAAGTGAAAACCTCATCTCACTCAGCCAAGAGCTCTAGTTTATTGTCTTTGTTTATATTTCTCCAGGAGCAGCATTGGAGTATGGGTGCGTACATGCACGTGTGGGTGTGCGCCAGTCTGCACGTGATTGGGTGGGGTCCTCGGTGACAGGTGTCCCTCCAGTAGGTCTCAGTACTGATGAAGGGCACGGAGCAGTGTGCCAGGAAGATGGGGCTCCGCCGCCTGCCAAAACCAATCACATTAAATCTTAGTGCTCATTCAGGGCTTGTCACAGGAGGAGAAATCTGATGAACACCCGAATGTCAGGGTGGTTATAGCGTCTGTTAAATGGCTTGTTAATGTGATTGTTGAGGATTTTACACAGAAATGACACCGGTTACAACCAAAGCAAGGCGGGCCTGGCTCCCAGCCAGCTTCTACCGAGCCCTGCTACCACGTCAGGCCAAGTGGATGGGGGTTCTGAGGCTACCTGGCCTGGCCTCCTGCCACCGTTTGGGCTTTCTCTCTGTCTTGGAATCTGTTTCTTCTAAGAGGAGGCTGGCAATCTCCCCCCCACCAAAAAAGGATGCCCTACTGTCATAAATTTTACCTGTTCTTACACATGGAATAAAGATTGTTTACAGCACACAGAAGAAGCGCTTGGAAAGAGTTCATCCGTTCTATTTGTGAGACGGGTAGCTGTCGGAAAACAGTTCCTATTTGATTTGCTTCAGTGAGAAAACCCTTCCACAAGCAGACTCTGTTTCATTCAATATCCAGGCAGAAGTCATGGAACCAATATCCAGGCAGAAGTCATGGAACCAGGGGTCATAGACCCTGAAGGTGACCCAGCCAACTTCAAGTTTCTCCTGAAGAGTAAGTGAGCTCTAGTGGGGTGGGCGGGATCCTGATGGCCAGCCCACTTTCCGCCCACCCCCACATGACCGCAAAGTCCAACGTCTTCGCAGGTGTCTTCAATAGCAGGAAACACCAGCTGATGTCTTAGACCCTGCCCTGGTCCTGGGGACATCTCTGATCTCTCCCTGCCATGTAGTACAGGGAGAGATGCTTGGCCCTCCGAAGTGCCACGCAGGCCCTCACTGCCCGAGTGTGTCAGGACTGAGTCCCCAGTAGGCAGGCTGGCCCCAGGCGGGCAGCCCGCAACATTCCCGGGAGCAGATGAGCCAAAGCAGCTTGTTACCATGACCTACTTGGGAAGACCAGACTTTCTCACCCGGGTCCTCTTCCTGCAACCCTGGGTAGTGGCAAAAGATGATTTCTCGAAGGCCTGGCGTACCCCGTACCATATCCTGTTTTGCATGAGGCCCTTCTGTCCCCTTGCGTGCAAAGCCTTGACATATTTTTCTGGTCAATTTAAGTGCATATTGCAGGACGTGTTCTGGGTCTTAATTATGCAATTGTCCTAAAAGACAAGCCCCGGCTATTCCAATTCTTTAGCCCAGGTTGAAACTCCCATCAGTTCCTCAAGACCCATGGAAACAGAGATGCTCCTAGCGTCTCTGGACAATTCAGTTCCTGGTCCCCAGGCTCCACCAAAAGGACCCCTTCAACTATCCTTCCCTCTGTCTCTTCCTTGCAGTGCTATGAACCGAGATCCATGCATTGGTTTTAATGGCTTTTCTTGAAGGCAGGTTACCCTCTGTATTCATTTCCTGGAGCTGCCGTGACCAATTACCATCAACTTGGGCGCTTAAAACAACAGAAATGTACTCTCTCACTGTTCCGGAAGTCAGAAATACAAGATCAAGGTATTGCGGGGGCCATGCTCCCTCTGAAGGTTTTAAGGGAGAGTGCTTTCTTGTCTCTTCGGTTTCTGCTGGTTCCAGGAGCTCCTCGGCTTGTGGGTGAATGATTCCAATCTCTCCTTCTGTCTTTGCATGGACACCTCCTCTTGCCTCACTGTGTCCTCCTCTTCTGTCCCTTTAAGGACACTTGGCATAGTGGTTAAGGCCCACCTGGGTAATCCGGGGTGATCTCATCTTAAAATCTTTTCCTTAGTTACCTCTGAAAGGATTCTTTTCCCAGATAAGGTCACATTCACCGGCTCTCAGGGTTACGATATGGATATCACTGTTTAGAGAGCACCCATTCAACCCACAACACCCCCTTCTAGCAATGCAGCTCATACACCACTCCCCCTACATCAGAACTGAAACACTGTACCTCCGAGTCACTGATGATTCAACCATTACTGGAGGCTGGATATCAGTCTGGCATGAGACATAGAGATGAATAAACTACGGTTTTTGCCCTCGAGGAGTTCTTAATCTAATAAATCACAGAACAACTTGAACCAAAAAAAAAAATTTTTGGAAAATCCCATCACTTGAGAATTCTATGGCCCAGTTCCCTGATAATTCCAGATTCCAGGCTGTGTTGCTCACTTTTTGTTCATGGGCCACTGATATCTGCTTAACCATAAAAATGAGAACTGATAGGAGGGAGGTGTCACGGTGACAAGGGAGGCTTCTTCCCTGAGGAACTTCCTTTAGGCCACCAATATGTCTGTCTAGATATTAAAAGGGCAGACAGTTGGCAAAAACAGTGCATGTGGGGCATAAGGCTTCCGATGTGTGAGTAGAGAGCATCTCAGAGTCAGAAATGGCTCACACATGGACGGGAGTGACGGCTCCCTGAAAAGTCTTCTACGTGTTTATTTGTACACAAATCGACACCTTGGATGGATGCCAAGGAGCAAGCCTGCTCTTTCACTGTTGAATAGTTTAAGCATTTCAATACTTGAGCGACGCAAGGCCATATCTGAGCCCCCATGTGAAACTTTGTGTGTTCAGCGCCCCAGTTAGGAGATGACCTGGCCCACAGACAGAGAAATAAGCCAAGAAGAATCTGAAAACCCTCTCCTAAATTCCTAAGGGACAGGGAAGGTGGGTGGGGAGGGTGGAACATTATTCAAGATGATAAGGACACCAGGGGGAGAGAAATCAGAACCATACCTTGTCAAGTGGTTCTGGAAGTTCCCTCTCACAGCAGAGATTTCTTTCTCTACCAAAGCCTTCCACAATTTAGGAGGCAAACTGCGGATAATGCTTATCCTTGAGAGCTGGTACATACAGACATAAAAAAGACAGGCAGCTAGACAAAGTACAAATTGGCTAGAATACTGTGATTTGGAAATAATCTCTCGCTAGAGTGATTCTTTTGCTCTGTACTTTTAAAAATGAACGTAAGTAGTTTCTTATAGTAAAATGACTTTCCTGATTTTTTCATAGTTGCGACTCAATGAGTAAGACATAGATAATTATCCGAAACCAACCGTTATCTTCAGTGCTCTGCCATTATCTTTGAAAAATAAATTATGTCCTGGAACAGTTCTAAGAAAATTGGCAGAGATCCACCAGCTGTCCAAAGAAAGTTAAAAGTCAAACTGTAAAATTTTCCCGGAAGCCATGTTTTGATGACTCTGCCCAGCAAAGAACTTTTCTGCCCCCACATCATTGGCCACTTTGAAAACACCGTGTTGTAATTCCACTCTTTGCTCTTAAAAAATGACTCATGTTAAGCCCCAGGTGTAAAATTTTGACCGATAAAAGCAATAATGTGTATCATTTTAATTATATTCTCAGAACTACAAAGAATACCTCCATACACCTGCTCACGTAGCTGAGAAATATTATGAAGTTGGGGTTGACCTGGCTAACTCCCAGATTCTTCCAGCTTGCCTTCTGACCACAAGAGGACAATTTAAGCTGACTATATCTAACTCTTAAAGATCAGGGTGACCTCAGATGGACACTGAGTTCCTTTATGCAAGTGGGTTCACCACAAAAATCAGTTCCAACCCATTTCTCATTCCTAGTTCAGTCTACCAGAAAAAGCAAGAAACTCCATCCTTCAAAGAACAGAGAGAAATGCAGGTGGTGAATTTTTGTCTACAGATCTCACTTATGAAAGTGTCAGCACAATGCACTCTTTATCAGCCTAGCATAGCCATCCTACAGATGCTTGCTGCCTCAGACTGTGTCCATCGTGCCCCTGCCCCCATCTCCCTCCTCTGCCCCTCACCAATGTGGCTGCCCAGGGCAAAATGTAGGCACAGTAAGACCAACATGAAGATCACCTATAGGACCATCCAATGTCACATTATGTAGCAGGGTAAAGGGAGGCCTCCTTAAAGATATGTCCATGTCCTAGACTCTGTGAATGTGACCTTATTTGGACAAAGGGTCTTTGCAGACATCACTAAGCTAAGAATCTGGAGATGAGACCATGCTGGATTATCCAAGTGAGCCCTAAACCAATGGCAAGTTTCCTTACAAGAGACACAAAGAGGGGCACCTGGGTGGCTCAGTCGGTTAAGTGTCCGACTTCAGCTCAGGTCATGATCTCACGGTTCATGGGTTCGAGACCTGCACTGGGCTCTGTGCTGACAGCTAACTCAGAGCCTGGAGCCTGTTTTGGATCCTGTGTCTCCCTCTCTCTTACCCTCCCCTGCTCGCACTACCTCTCTCTGTCTCTCAAAAAAAAAAAAAAAAAAAAAAAAAAAAAAAAAAAGACACAAAGAGGAGAAACCCATGAAGAAGAGAAAGCCACAGGAAGACAGAAGTAGAAATGGGAATGACCAGCTCTGAAGAACACCTGGAGTCACAGAAGCTGGAAGGTGCAGGGGAGGATTCTTCCCTAGAGCCTTCCAAAGGAGCACCAGGCCCTACCAACACCTTGATCTTGGACTTCGGCCTTTGGAAAGGATCAATTGCACCCAAGTTTGTGGTGATTTGTTATAGAATCTCTAGGAAAATCATACCCCTTGCTTCCTTTGCAAGGACAATTACATTCTCACCATCCAGAAGGCCACAGCATGCTATTACCAAGCTCATAGGTTTGACTTGAAACCTCACTTTTTTTCATCATATCATTGGTCATACCCCTCAAATTGATCAGTGAGCAAATACACTCAACATCTACTAATTTGAAAGCAAAGTACAAGATGAGCTAGCACATAATGAGGACACATGCTTAAGGTTTTCACTACAATTCAGGATAAACATACATGTGACAACTGAGGTTGTCTGTCCTCAACAACTGAATCTCCCTTCTCTAAAAATCACGCCCCACACTCTCAGAGTTGAGTCCAAAACAAGTAGAAATTGCATGACTCTTCTGCACGTCCTATTAGACCAATTATAATTGATGGGAGCAGGGACAGACCTTGACCCAAGCTGGACCAATCCTGCTATCTCTCCGGGGGATTTTAAGTCACAGTAAAGGTAGTTGGCTACGTGAGCTGGCTGAGCACAGAGGAGAGACGAACTCGGCCCCCATCAGGAGGCCATCTTCCTGCATTTTGACAATCACTAGTCAATCTGGACAGAGAAGGTGGTGACCTATGCCAAGGAAAAACAGAGATCAGAGACACAGAGAGGGTCCTCTCTGGGTTCCTCCTGGCACCTCAAGCCCTCACCGTAGTTTCTCCAGGGGCCCTGCAGCCCTTAACATTCCAACAGCACCCTTACACCCTCTTTTTAGCTTATACCAGTTCTGGCTGATTTCTGCTGTTTGCAACCGGAAGAAACCAGCTTGAGACCTAAATGACCTCCAAATAAAATGAATAGATAAAGATGCACATTTCACAACAGACATACGTAGAGAGAAACTGATCTATCTATCCATTTACCTATAGATACCTGAGTTTCTTAATCAATATCCAATACATACAACATTCCTTAACCAAACAGGTACTTCTGAATGCAAAAATGGAAGGAACCCCTAAGCTTAGCATCCTTACTTTAAAGCAACTGTAAATTTTATCCCACCCATTATGTATTATATTAGAATTTCCCTTGAAGTCCTCATGACCTAATTAAGAAGATAAAATACACACTGTGACCTGGTGCTGGTATCTCTCCTGGTCACAATTCCTGGTAGTTTTCAACTTTCATTCATCGAAAACATCTCTGTGCCCCGACCACTTGCACATTTTTACACTGACGCCTCTCAACTGGCTTTTGTGTGCCAAATTGAGATCTTTATAAATCAGCTGAGAAATGAGCATTTTGAGCTATTGCATGGTGGTGCTGTCAGCCAAGAGTTGAGTTCTGGGGCCGCTGCCATTTTTATCTGCCCAGCAAGGCTTCTGCAATTATTTGAAAGTTTTTCTTACGTTTTGCCCCTATGGCTTTATAAAAATAAGTGGGGAAATGGAAAAATGAAAGCACTTAAATGCAATTCTCATGAACTTAACACAATCAAGACAAAGGTGGAAAGAGGGCAGCCTGATGTGGGGAAATACTCACCGGATTGAAACCGGTGAAGGAAAATCGCAGAACAAAGGAACTTTTATGGAATGCTGCAAATGTATCTTCAAAGAGTGGATCTAAAAGCAGAGGTACGATTAGAGAGTTGATCATTCCTGCAGCCTTTTGGGAGAGGAATGCCTTCTTCTGTCCTGTTCTCACACGTCACTTACAGTTGGAAGTTTTGGGGAAGGCATTGCCGAGAGGAATGAATGGTAAACCTTAGGTAGACTGGCGGAGGGGACCGCGGGGGCCCGAATCTGACTGCCCCTCCTACCTCTTTCCTCCGCTCCATGGTAAGGTAAGGAACGCATCAACAGACTAACTATGTCTTCCCCTCCATTTTGAGTTCATTTATTCTGTCTAGCATAATGCCTGTGAGATAGCACACAATTGGAGTCTTGGTCCAGCCCCGTGGTTCTCAACCGGGGATATTCTTGCCCTCCAGGAGACATCTGGCAACATGCGAAGATATTTTGATTGTCACAACTTGGACTAGGGAGGAGGGCTTCTAGCAGGGAGCGAGTGGAACTCTGCGATACTGCCAACCATCTTACACAGCACAACCCTCACCACAAATTTGCAAATAGTGAGAATTTGAGTTGAGACAACCAGAAGCTCCTAAACTCTGATCTTAATTTAGGAATTCTCTTCCCATGTTCAAGTGTCCTGAATCCAGTTAGCTAACGTCCCTCTGGATCATGGCTTGTCCTCTCTAGTTTCCATGGGATAAGATGGAGGTGGGGTTGGGAAGGAATTAAAGAGCCGCCATTTACGGTGCACTCACTCTGAGCTGGCCAAACACGGTTCTAGGGGCTTTGCATACATGACCACATATAATCCTCAAAACAGCCCCATACGGTAGGTCCACTATGTTCTTCATCTTTCAGACGAGAGATTCTGGGCTAAGAAAGTTGAGTGAGGTATTCAAAGTGACAGAGGTCTTGGGATGGCTGGGTGGGTCAGTACGTTGAGCGTCTGACCCTTGATTTTGCTTCAGGTCATGATCTCCTGGTTACGGGATGGAGCCCCACACTGGGCTCTGCTCTGAGCATGGAGCCTACTTGGGATTCTCTCTCTGCCCCTCTCCCACACTATTTCTCTCTCCTCCCCAAATAAATAAAAGAAACATTAAAACACACATACACACATCCAGGTGCCTGGGTGGCTCAGTTGGTTAAGCATCTGACTTTGGCTCAGGTCATCATCTCACGGTTCATGAGTTTGAACCCCGCATCAGCCCCTGTGCTGACAGCTCAGAGCCTGGAGCCTGCTTTAGATTCTGTGTCTCCCTCTCTCTCTCTACCCTGCCCATGCTTGCGCTGTTTCTCTCTCTCAAAAATAAATAAACATTAAAAAAAATAAAACACACACACACACACACACACAAAGTGACAGAGGTCTCTTTTTTTTTTTTTCCAAAGTGACAAAGGCCTTAACTGCCAAACCAGGGCTGGAAGGAGGGAGTCTGATCCAAGAGCCAGAAGAACAGACTTGGAGGATGCACAAAAAGGCAGAAACACAGATAAGTTTCCAGCACAGCATGTAAGGGAAGAAAGAGGAGGAGAGTCAGGTAGAGACACCCTTGGGGAGACCCCATGGGTCAAGAATAAGTCCACACGCGTCCTTGGAGGAGTCCCCTGTGCTGGCCCCGCTGCAGAAGTTGTTCTGAGCCCTCGGACTTGGACATGGGTTCGAGGGGCTGCCATCCCGTTTGGCATCCTCACACCGTGGCTCTCCCAGGACTTGTGCAGAAGGGGCGTTTTCTTCTGCCCTGTTCACACTCATCACATCCTGTTAACCCAGAACTTGCTTTGTGCACAGGCTGCGGAACTGTGAAAAGGAGCAGAAAGCATGTGATGTGTTTAAATATGCCGGAGGAATATGCTGACCAGCGAGCTTCGTTTATGAAAATCTGTGTGTGGGGTGAAGCTCATGTGAGCTTATGTCAGCTGGTTTACGGGGAGGGTGTGTTTTCAAGATCGAGCCGCTGTTTGTCTTCCTTACGGGGCTGACAGCGGACATGCTGGAGAATCCATTATGCCAAAAACATCTGTATTATAGAAAATCAACAATGAAGAGCAACAGCTCCAAATGGAGTTAGTACTTTGAAAGGCTTTTATCTGTCAATAGATTAAACCGTTATTTTTATCTAAGGAGGAGATTAGAGGAAGTGTAAACCTCTGCTCAGAACAGCAGAAACTGGCCTACTCTTTTTTTTGCTATTTTTGCACACCAGGGATGGAATAGGGTACATTTCCATCTTGTTTTAATCTATGTTTAAAAAAAATAGAGAACTACCCTTTCCCAAATTAGAATACTCGGGACTGACTTTCTCTCCCCTCTGTTATTTCCCCACTGGAATGCAGGTTCTTGAATGAAACACCAGGCTATAGGATTTGCCTCTAGTGAGGCACTGGACTCCCTCTATGCCTTCCTATTTAAAAGCCCTGGAGTGTGCAGGCGCCTGGGTGGCTCAGTTGGCTAGGTGTCCAACTTCGGCTCAGGTCATGATCTCACAGTTCATGGGTTCAAGCCCCGCATCAGGCTCTGTGCTGACAGCTTGCTCAGAGCCTGGAACCTGCTTTGGGTTCTGTATCTCCTTCTCTCTCTGCCCCTCCACCACTCATGGTCTGTCTTTCTCTGTCTCTCAAAACTAAATAAATGTTAAAAAAAAAAAAAAGTAAGCCCTGGAGTGTCAAGGTATAGCGAAATGTGACTAGAACTAAATTTGTCACCGATACCATCATGAGGGTAGGAATGATAGCAATAATAAATTGCTAACATACATCAAGCACTTACTGTGGCTAGGTATTTTCCATTCATTATTTCAGTCCTCATATCTCTACGAGCTTGGTACTGTTATGATCTGGCTTTTTTTAAATTAACTTTTTATTAAAACGTAACAGGTATATGGAAAATGTCACTAATTTTGAGTGTGGAACTCAGTGCATTTCACAAACTGTACACACCACCACACAGAACAAGAGAACATCTCCGGCCCTCTCCTGTCCCCACCCAGTCACACCCCTCGAAGGTAACCACTGTCCCAACATCCCGTAACAGGGAGCAGCTTCATGGAGCTTTGAACTTTATGTCAGTGGCATTATGCAATAGGCACCTTTTTGTATCTGGCTTCTTTCCCTCAACATTATGTTTGTGACAATCATTATCTATAGTCTTTAGTGCAGGTTTAGTGTGCAATTGCTCTGTGTATCGTATGTGGTTACAGTGTGCAGCTGTATCCTGTGTTGTGTCCAATTGCAGTGTGTAGTTGTATTGTGTATTGTGCATAGCTGTGAATTTCTCATCCTCCCAGCGGCAAAATATTCCATTGTGTGACCACGCCACAATGAATGTTTCCATTTTATTGTTGGTGGGTTGTATACACATCCTAAGTTTGAGGTTAGAGTTCAAGGTGACGGCTGAAGGTTAAGGATATCAAGACTCAAAAGGTTAAAAAACAGAAACGTTACCCAAGTGCATGAAGCTAGGAAATGGTGGGTCTGGGATTACAGCTGACATTGGCCTAACTCCAAAGCCCACACTGGTCAGCCCCATGCCGTATTGCCTTTCAGAAAAGCTACATTTGCAGGAACCCCTCCCTGCTGGATGGAAAGGTCTTTTGTATAAATAATTGGGGGACCCCAGGGGAAGAGGCCCTTTGGGTACTGTGACATGAATCCAGATCTGTCCATCTCTGCAGAGTGCACTGCCTTTAGGACCTTTTGGGTCCCATCTCCATTTCCATTACTTTGACTGACTGTTCAATAGCCACAGCCCCCCTACCCCCAGAACCTCACGCACGGCAGGACTTGACAAAGTAACAGACGCTGGAAACACATCATTGCACCTGAGACCAAGAGAAGATGTTGAGTGTATGGCATGTGCTTAAAGAAGCAACCACAGAAAAGGTGAAGCCTTCAATAGACGTGTAAGCAAAAGAGGGTGTGGGGCACGTCAAGTTTGGTGTGTGCACACAGTTTGTATGTACCTCTCTAACTCATGTGTTGGCTCTCTCTCCTCCCTCTCTGATAGTCTCCAAAAAACAACTGATTACACTGTTTCCAGGTCATTCCCAGGGTGAGCATCAAGAACACATCCAGTGAACTGGTCCACTATCAGGATAATTGTATCCTAAATAGCATTCATATTTTTTTTTACATATTTTCAAGAGGAAAGGGAAAAGAAAGAAAAATAACACTTCCAAAGAATCACGGCACAATAAAGGAAATACAAATGCTTGCTCACTTCCTAATTGCTTGTCTTCTTCAAATGAAGAGAAATCCACTAAAGAGGGTTTATTTAGCCCTGTAAGGAGGGAGCATCTATTTTAGGCGACCTATTGGGGCCCAAGCTTTGGATCCTTCTCCACTCTCATCATCATAAGTGACTATGGCTAGAGATACACAGAGACTAGCCACCAAAGAACTTACAGGAACCTGGAGGAAGACCTTCTGCACAGCTCTCTTTCACTGCCTCTCAGCCTAACTCCCTGGTGATTTTCTGCAGACGGGCACTGAATTGGTCATGACGTGAGTCTACTAGGTTATTTGGCCAGTTCACAACCAATCGTGCAGCAAATGCACAATTATTATGGGCCAATGAACACTGCTTGTTGAGATGGTAGAATCCCCGGATCAGCTGAGCTAAGGCCAGTTGTTTTATTTATGGAGACACCACTGGGCTTTGCAGGTACTGCACCAGAAGAAATCCACTGTGTTTTGCAGAGTCTCCAGAATCATTCTGCTCTCTACCCTCCCCTGAAGGGAAGCAGAGGCTGCTAGTACTGGCCAACTGTACTCATTCGCTATGGCTGCTGCCACAACGTACTACAGACTGGGTGGCTTGACCAATGGAAATTATTGTCTCACAGTTATGAAGACTGTGAAATCAGAAACCCAGCTGTGGGTCGGTTTCATTCCTTCCAAGGGCCATGAGGGAAGGATCTGTTGTATGTCCCTCGCTATGGCTTTCTAATGGCCATCTTCATATTCACATTGTATTCTCCCTGTGTGCATGTCTTTGTGCCACATTTCCCCTTCTTACACACAGTTGTATTGGATTAGGGACTACCCAGTTGACCTCACTTGGTTACCTTACTTGATTACCTCTGTGAAGACCCTAGCTCCAAAATAAGGCCACATTCTGAGGTACTGGTGGATTAGGACCTCAAACCAAGAATAGTAGGAGGGACACAACTCAACCAATAATAACATTGACTCCCACAAAAATTCCTTCTTCTTTTCCCAGTGCATAATAAAGTCCACTCTCTCCAAAACCTAAGGTCTGCATTCTATATGCTCTGACCTCAACCCAATAAGCTTATGGAAGAGGTGAGCATGAACTTGACGTGGCCCGGCTCCAATTTCTTCGTGGTCTTCTGGTATCTTATCACCATAAGGAATGACATTTTGGTTGTCAGGGTCTCCTGAGGTTAAAGGAGTCAGAGGCACTCAGGTAACCTCTGGTTCAGTCTTCCCCTATCCCCTTGCACAGGTCTGAGGGGCTCGCCTTTGGACCTCCCTCTTTGGGCCATGCAGGCTCACCTCTCCAGCTCTTTTCTCCTCTTTCTTCGCCCCTTGAGCAATCTTTTAAGATCTCACTCAGTTCCTGTCTCCCGTAAAGGTGCTTCTCACTCATATCATCTGAACACACAGCATCTTGTTCCAGTTTGTTTTATGTGACTTGATGAAGGAAAATGGTGGGGCATTCTCTCTTTCCATCTGCAATTTCTGAGCCGCATGGCGTGGCTGTCACTGACATCCCAACCCCATGTCTTACTTTCCTGGGGCCACAGATTTCTCTTCCAGGTATCCTGCCTTTGAACTTGCTGTCAGGCAAGCAGAGACCAAACTGCTTGATCACATGGCTGTTTGACTGCCCCTCTTTTCTGATTCTTTTCTGGCTACAAAAACCCAGGAGATTTCACTATTGGTTAAATGGGAGGAGAGAGACTCAGTACTTGATTTTTAGTTTCCTGCATGAAAATAGGATATTTTTCAAAAATCTTATCCAGTCTTAGTTTTCATGAAGTCTTTTCCTTCACATTGACTTTTAATTTCAAGAAGCTACTTCATATAAAAAATTCCACCCATTCCATTTGCAAGCAGAGTCAACTCCTGGAAGTCACTCACATGGAGAGAATTGAAGGAATACATTGTTGGGAATGACTTGTAAGGTGTTTTAAAATATAACATTTGGGGTGCCTGGGTGGCTCAGACGGTTAAGAGTCCAGCTTTGGCTCAGGTCATGATCTCACAGTTCGTAGGTTCAAGCCCCACGTCGGGCTCTGTGCTAACAGCTCAGAGCCTGGAGCCTGCTTTGGATTCTATGTCTCCCTCTCTCTCTGACCCTCTCCTGTTCATGCTGTCTCTCTCTGTCTCTCAAAAATAAATAAGAGCCAGGAAAAAAATTAAAATATAACATTTGACCCCATTTCTTTAAAAAACGTTAAGCTTAGATATTTCTTCTATGAGATTTGAAGCTGCGAATGGATGAGTAGATAGATGTGTATTGACGAGGGGGCTTCAAAACCATTTGCAACACGTGGCTTAGTCTTCCCAGGGAATGAGTTCATTTCTAGTAGAAACTTGGCTGCTTAGAGAAATACATACCCTCCTTCCAGATGGGAATCCACTCTTTGCACCACTAATTGATCTGATTACTATCCCCAATTAACTGATGAAAAGCAGGAAGAAAGAGAAAGTATGTGCAAGTGTCTAGCCCCGTACCAAAGATATAATTCATCACGTGTGACATTAGGCAAATCTTAATCTGTATTAAAAAGTATGAGGGCAAAGATAGCAATAAAAAATGCATTTGTGGGGGTGTCTGGGCGGCTCAGTCAGTTGGGCATCTGACTTTGGCTCAGGTCATGAGCTCACAATTCATAGTTTCAGGCCCCACATTGGGCTCTGTGCTGACAGCTCAGAGCCTGGAGCCTGCTTCAGATTCTGTGTCTCCCTCCCTCTCTCTCTGCCCTCTGGTGCTGGCACTCTGTCTGTTTCTCTCTCTCAAACATAAAAACATTTAAAAAAAATTTTTTTAATGCATTGTGGGGCACCTGGCTGGCTCAGTCAGTTAAGTATCTGACTCTTGATTTCAGCTCAGGCCATGATCTCAACGGTTTGTGAGATCAAGCCCTTAGTCAGGCTCTGTGCTGACAGAGGGGCCTGCTTGGGATTCTCTCTCTCCCTGTCTCTGCCCCTCCCCTGCTCACTGGTCCTCACACACACATACAAACTCTCTCTCTCTCTCAAAAATAAACTTACAAAAAGAGATGTATTTCCTAACCCAATTCAATTCAATTCCCTGAATAGCCTGATTTTTCACACCAGAATATAAGTGTGTTCTATTCCATTTAGGAGCAATGTTGCAAACAAGCTGTGTGTTCCAAGTATTTTGATATATACCTTTTCATTCCTTTGTGCAATGAAAATTTATTGAGCACTTATTATGTACAGGCAATGGAAATAACTTGCAACCTGAGAGGGGACACAGAAAAGTGGGAGGAGTTGCAGTATTATGTGTAGGATCACTTAGGCAAGTCACCTGACCCAGCCTTGGGGTGGGGGTGGGGTAGGTCATTCAAAATAAAAAAAAAGTGCTCTCCAAGCTGACTACTTCCTCAAATGAGGCCGGATGTTAGCCAGAGGGATTGCAACAACCCAGAAGTGAGTGAAAAGTGGTCTGAGCAGAGCGTTGACAAGGAACCTGGAGAAAAGTAGTCAAATTGGAAAACTTTCAGGCGGAAGGGGCTACAGGACTCGGTGACGGCCATTTCCTGTGTCTTAAAGGTCCTGTTACTGGCGAGGAGGTGACGTATTTTGCCAAGTGAATGGCAATCCTCCTCCATCTGCTGCGTAAATCTCTATTTTCACACGTGGCAGCCTGGGTACAACCGTACTCCATTGCACAGCGGCTTCGATTTAATGGAATCTTTTTATACCCATACGTTTCTCCCATCGTGTCCTGCAAATAGCCACAGTGATAAGACAGATACCTGAATTTAGAGTGACATTCTTCCAACTTCAGTCCACACAAGCAGGAATCAGAGGCTCTTTTAGGCTCCCCACAATAATATGCTGAAGGGGCACATGAAAGGTGCGCAAACACTAATTTGTCTTGTGTGGATAAGGTATCATCGACGTGGCAACTTCTGTGCGTTAGACCTTGGAGATTTTCCAAATGAATAATGTCCTTGATCTTGAGCTTACCGGGTAGCAGAAAAGACAAACTGAGTGAGTGACGTCAGAGAGGCCTGGACAGACCCTGTGATCGCAGAGTGGGGAGCATGCCCACCAGGCGTGTGGTGGGGGAGGAGCAAGGAGGCAGGGCTCAGCAGGAGCCGGCAGGAAGGCTGGATAGAGGAATTGGCTGGAGGTGTTCAGCTAGAGGGGTGCTCAAGTGACTCCCGAGGAATAAAAGCACTGTGAACAGGGGCGCCTGGGTGGCTCAGTCGGTTAAGCATCCAACTTCGGCTCAGGTCATGATCTCACGGTTCATGGGTTCGAGCCCCACGTTGGGCTCTGTGCTGACAGCTCAGAGCCTGGAACCTGCTTCGGATTCTGTGTCTCCCTCTCTCTCTGCCCTTCCCCGCTCACACTCTGTCTCTGTCTCTTTAAAATAAATCAACATTGAAGAATTAAAAAAAAAAAAAAAAAGCACTGTGAACTGTGAACAAAAAGTCCAAGTGTGAAAGTAAAGGGAAGATAGAAGGGCAGTGAATAGACCAGTGGCGTCGCCAGCGGGGGCAGGGTCATTGAGGAGAGTGAGGAGAAAAAACCTAAGGCAGGACAGCGGGAAGGGCTGGCAGGGCCCTGCATGCGTGCAGCCCCACGACTCAGCATTCCCCCCCCGACGGGACCACCTGAGTCTTTCCTTCTTCTCTGCGTTACTCTGGGTCAGAGTTGCTTTCAGAATGAGCAGGGGATGCGTTTTCCAGCTGGTGGAGGTGTGTGGCTGCCTGACAGTCGTCTGCACGCAGGAGATGGCGACGTGTTTGGACGTGTTTGGAGGCAGAGGGTGAGTAAGAGCAGAAGGGCGAAAGGCAGAACACGGGTACACCCATGTAAAGAGACATGGCGGGGCCGGGGCGGGGGCGGTGCTGGGAGGGGGGGCGCCTGGGTGGCTCAGTCGGTTAAGCGGCCGACTTGGCTTGGGTCGTGGGTTCGAGCCCCACATCGAGCTCTGTGCTGACAGCTCAGAGCCTGGAGTCTGCTTCAGATTCTGTGTCTCCCTCTCTCTCTGACCCTCCCTTGCTTGCGTTGTCTCTCTCTGTCTCTCAGAAAATAAATAAATAAATTAATTAAATAAATAAGCAAATAAATAAATAAAAAGAGACACAGGGCAAGAGAAGCAAACAAAGGACACGCCAACAGAGAAGTCATTAAGTGCAAGGAAAATGGAGTGAGCACAGGGTGACTGAGGGCAATATGGAAGATACTTTGGAAAATACTAGAACATCGCTAGAAAGATCACTGGAGTCTGCACCTTGGAGGTCAATGCCGGTCTCTTCCTAATCCTTACTGCAGAGCGGTGGGGACCAACAGTGACATACCGAGGAGACAGTGCAAAGCATAAATAGAGAACAGCAGAAAACAACAAAGATAAACACTTTTTACTTATTTAATTTTGAGAGAGAGAGAGAATGAGTTATGGAGGGAGAGAGAGAGGGAGAGACACAGAATCTGAAGCAGGCTCCGGGCTCTGAACTGTCAGCACAGAGTCCAACATGGGGCTTGAACCCAGGAACCGTGAGATCATGACCTGAGCCAAAGTCGGACACTTAACTGACGGAGCCACCCAGGCACCTCCAATAAACTTTAAAAATATATATATTTCATGATTTGGTATTAAAAACCAATGATATGCAAAAGTAATTATGTACATAAAACAGAATACACCTGTTACAAAATTGGCAACAACCTAAAAGACAAGTATAAGGTATTGGCTAACAAAGTGTATTGTAGAAGTATATTTCATAACATGGCTGAATATTCATAGTTTAAGTGGATAAAGCAAGATACAAAAGACGTATATAGTCTGGTCTCAATTTATATACGTATATAATACAGGTATAAAGGACTAAGATGACATGTGTGATTTGGTAATGGTGTTATGCTTGTCTGATAAACTTAAAGGTAAACTATTTTCTTCTTCATGTTATTTGTTATTTTTTTAAATGTTGAGTTCCTTTGGAGGCTAGAGGATGTATCGCTGTTTTACTTAGGGAAAAACCCCACGAAGCTCTATCATCAGTGTTCTAGTGAGAGCGTGCAGTGGGGCGGACGAGGAGGACTGGAAGGCAGCCTGATGGACAGGCAGGATGGAGGGGGGATATCCTGGGGATAAGGAACACTTGAGCGGAACCCGGAAGCACAGCGGCAAAGGCATTGACCTTGGAACAGAGAGGGCGCACACCTTCCCTCTGGAAAAGAGAAGGCATGGAAGGGCAGGCAGATGGCGATGCAAGTGACATTGGAGCCGTGGTTGGGAAACGCAGACAGTTTGTGAAGAGAGAAGAGCAACTACCCACAGAGTGAGGGAATTGGGGTCAGAATTAGGGTCCAGAGCAGAATGTCAAAGATGTGAAGCAAATGCTCCAGAAATAGGAAAGAGATTCTGATGAGTGGCTGAGGTTGGGGACCACTGAGCCCCCCACATCATTTTCTATGGAGCCCATTGAAATGTGGGGTACATACCTATAGTTTTGTTGTTGTTGTTTGCTTTATCCACCATGCATGTCCCGATCCACTGGTTCTCCTTACTAGTCCGTCCACAGATGAGCAGAGGCCCGTGGAGTCCCCAGTGTCTGTGGAGGCCACCAGCCTGGTCTCACTCTACAGCCAGACCCTGGTAATAGGATGCACAGCACCTCTCTCCAGATGATCACCACTCACCCACTGTCTTTACTCCTTACTTGACCCCAGGGAAAACCGTACCCAGATTTGGGGGGGATGGTGGATATAGGGACATTTCACCCTAAGGGCATAGTCCTTGGAAACTGTGGTAGACAGCAAAAAGTGCCCAAACCATTTGCTCTCCATCCGACCACATCCTTCCCCTGAGGCAATGAGGACAGGAGGGAGAGGCTGGAAGAGGGAGGTGGGAAAACACAGGTTCACTTTTCAAAACCATTAAAACTGACAGCAGATAACAGCAATGCTAGCCCCGACTGGGCGGACGCGGCAAGTGCGCGCGCATCTGTAATTCACCAGGACGTCTTTATTCTTTCCAGCCTGTCTGTCTCCCCAGCTCTCCCCATCGCTCTGCCTTCTGGACATACAGGACACGCCAGTCTCCTCCAGCCCCAAACCTGAGCCGCTGTCATTCCCTGTATAGCCAACCTCAGCGGGTTGCTTAAAAAGGACCTGCCAGTCCCGCAAAGAAGTGATATATGCCAAAAGGGACTGCATTAGGCTCTTCATTAACTGGAGGGCCAATAAATTTATGAAAATCATGAATCAGTTAATGCATTACTTAGAACGATTAATAGCTAATTAACATGAGGATGAGGGCTGACCCATCTATTTCTCTCCACTCACTCCTGAGCACCCACTTGCAGACGCCAGGGCAGAAAATGGAACTTGATTCAGTGATCTACCGTGTGTTCCCATCAGATCCCCGAGGGGCAGAGCTGATGGGATGGACTAAATGCAACTTTCCTTAATGTTGGGACTTCCTCTGAGGGCCTATGGATTTTTAAAATTTTTTTATTATAGAAAGAGTCAAACTTGAAAAAGGTAAGACCACAATGAATTCAATGTACCCATCATCCACCTTCAACAGTTATCAATATATGACCAATCTTATTTTATCTATGTGCCCCCCTTTCTGGGTTATTTTAAAGCAAATCCCAGACAGTATATTATTTCATCTGTAATTACTCAGTACATATCTCTAAAAGAGGACTTTTAAACAATCATATCCATAGTGCCAATATCACCCCTAAAAATATCTAATAATTTCTTATCTAAAGGATACGAAAATGCCGATTTGAAGGGACACATGCACCCCACTGTTTATAGCAACGCTATCGACAATAGCCAAATTATGGAAAGAGCCCAAACGTCAGTCTACTGATGAATGGTAAAGAAGATGTGATATATACACACACACATACATGCACACACCCACAATGGAATGTGACTCAGCTGTCAAAAAAATGAAATCTTGCAACTTGCAACAACATGGATTGAACTAGAGTATATTACGCTAAGCAAAATAAATCAGTCCAAGAAGGACAGATGTCACATGATTTCACTCATAGGTGGAATTTAAGAAAGAAACAGATAAACATAGGGAGAGGGATAAAAATAAAGATAAAAATAAGACAAAAATAGAAGGATGTTGGGGGGGGTGGGCTAGATGGGGGATGGGCATTAGGCAGGGCACTTGTTGAGATGAGCACTGGGTGTCATATGTAAGTGATGAATCACTAAATCCTACTTCTGAATGATTATTACACTATATGTTAACTAACTTGAATTTAAATTTTTTTTGATCTAATAATTCCTTAATACTATTGAATTCCCTAATGAGTCTTACAGATTTTAAACAGTTTGTTTAAACGGTGACCCAGACAAAATCCAGACAAGGCATTGGTTGCTATACTCTCTGGATCTACATACCCTCCCTCTCTTTTGCTTATTCCTTGCAATTTTTCATTCAATTAACCATGCCATTTGTCCTTCACATTTGACAGTCCGGGATTTTGCCAATTGCAACCCTGTAATGCTGGTTAATTTGCGTGTGTGAATGAGTGTGCATGCGTGTGAGTGTGTGTGTGTGTGTGTGTGTGTGTGTGTGTGAGAGACAGAGAGAGAGATTTCTGTGAAAGTCAGAAACTTGGTTCAGATGAGTTTGTGCCTCAGTTGTGTTTTGGCAAGAAAGTCAAGGTGGTAGTTTGTATTTCCGTCAGGAGATACGTAAATTCCGGTCGGCCCTCTTGCTGTGACGTTAGTGGCCACCAGGGATTGTTGTCTGGTTCAGTGCTTCTGAACCAGGTGACTGACTTCCCAAGGAGTTTGTGGCACCGACTGCTGACATTTTTAGCTGTTGTGCCTGGAGGAGGAGACCCTTCTAGAAGCCAGTGAGTACACACCCAAGGTTGCCACTACAATACAAACATGTTCCCTCGACACAAAGAATTAGTCATCTGGCCTGAAATATCAATGACACAAACTTGTGAAACCCTAACCTGCATCTGTCTATTCTTTTTGGGTTGTAAGATGTTATATTCTAAATCCATCATTCTTTTTTTTTTTACTTATTAGCCTGACTACTCTTATAAAGAAAAGCATCCTCATTAGCTTTTTGGCTTCCCTGAGGTGAAATTCAAATAGTAATTGATTCTTTCATTTACCAGTTTCCAAAACAATGAGGTAGTTGCTAGATGTCTCCAAAGGTGACCAATAGAATTTCTTCTTTTAAGGACCATGGATGAATTTGAGAGCGTAAAAGGTATTGGATGTGTTCCAACAATATTGTGATTTTCTTTACAGACACCTAAACTGTCTCTTCTTTTTTTTAATTTTTAAATGTTTATTTTTGAGAGAAAGAGACAGAGAACAAGCAGGGGAGGGGCCAAGAGAAAAGGAGACACAGAATCCGAGGCAGGCTCCAGGCTCCAAGCTGTCAGCACAGAACCCGATGCGGGGCTCAAACTTAACGAGCTGTGAGATCATGACCTGAGCCGAAGTCAGACGCTTAACTGACTGAGCCACCCAGGTGCCCCTAAACTGTCTCATCTTTAGGTGACAGGAGCTTACTCCAATTTGTTCCTGAGTGTTTTTGACACACTTTGGTAGTCTTTAAAAGTTTGCTTGCATTTCTGGAAGACAAGACATTCTAGGATCATCGATGTTCATCTTCCTGGCTGGAAATCACCCTCTTCTCCAAAGTACCTTGGTTCCTTCCAGTGGTACTTGGGGGTCACCATCTGGATCCTAGGGGGACTTACACATTTTAAGACATAGATAGCCTTCATAATACCATATTTCTCTCCAAGGATGGAATTTTCTGAGCCATATTTTATACATAGAAAACTTAGACCCCAGAGAGTAGCTGTCCCCAAACTCAAACTTAAAGCATATGGACATTTTGAAAGCCTGAACCATATACACCTGCCCCTATTTCGAGATTCTCTCCTTTCATCAGAGGCCTGGGAATGGAATAGACTGCCTCAAAAGCCCAATAATGAGGATTAAATGATACAAGGGGCTGGATCTTGGGGACCAAGAAAGCCTGGAAACACTGGAGTTGGTCTGAACGTTTGGGCCTCTGGTCTCTCCAAGGCGAGAACTTCCCCAGGACACCTTCTCCTTGGTGGCAGTCCCCTCTGAACTTACCCTAAGAGCACTGGAGTACAGAGTCCTGGTCCTCTGGCCTCAGGGAATTTGGGGGGAAAGCAGGAGAAGCCTTGTGAGGTGATTCTGAACCCACTCTTGTCCACTAAAGGAGTCTCTTCCTTCACCATAAATTTAGGGAGCTTAAATTATAGTGAAAAGTCAGAAGACGTGTCATTTGTTTAAAGTCAAGAATTCTTTCACGTAGAGGATCACCATCCCCCGAATTCTTAAACAATTTCATATTGGAGCCCCCCGTCTTGGGTTTAAGCTGAGGCATGTCCGACTAAGAACAGCCTTAAATCCTTTCTGAAACAAGATAGGATTTGATAGATATATATGATTATGGAAACATGTCTGCCATTTGCCCAAAACGTAGGGGGGGTGGGGTTACTGGATTTTTGTTTTTTCTCTTTTAGCCCTGCAGCCACCTCTCAGTGAGCTCAATAAAAAAACTCCACTGCCCAAGTGATGAAATCAGATTAGCATGTCCCAACTCTGATATTCTGTGCTGAGGGAATTGGAAAGAGCAGATAGTGCTGGCACTGGGCTATTTTGCATTTCTCAGTGACATCCTCTAATGAGCTGACAACGCAGAACACCAGACGGCTGTCTTGGAGAAATGAAAACAATACAGTGGTCATTGCACATCCTATCATCCTAACGACAGCCCATGAGGTGCCTTCTTCTTGCCTTTGATTAAAATACATGGGACCTGCATGAGGGACTGAAAGCAAGAGCCCCGAGAGGGAAAGAGATCACAGAGGTCTGCACGGAGGGAGAAGGGAGCCGTCCTGAGGAAAAACACATTTTAGAAAGTCAGAGAGGTCGAGGGCAACTAGCCTTGGTGTTCCTTGAAGCTTGTGCTCTTGGGAATCATCAGCCATGATGCCTGATGAACTGTCTCCAATAGAGCCAAAATGGTTCCCGCCAGAGAGACCCAGTTCTATTTCATGCCTCAGTCACCACAGCAGTGCAAATTATAGGGTGAGGCTCCCAAGGCAGGAATTCAGCCGGTGTGCACCAGGACAGCCGGACTGGTCATTAAAATATTGAAATACTGCATATTGGTTGGAAAACACCCGGTCCCCAAGTCCTTCCCTCACCCACTGCCTGCCTTTGCTGCTCCCACCTCCCTCGCATGTCCTTAAACCCTTGGCCCACCCCTCACAGCCTGGCGACTTTACTAAACAGGCAAGGCTTAGAGCAGAAGGCGCCCGCCTGCGCCCTGATCCAGCATGGTGGACGACTTCCATCCTGAATGGTCTATGTCAAGGCCAGACTCATTATTAAATAGTTTACATATTTGATTAGACATGCCCATTAGACCACCCAGCACTGGCTGAGCCTTCTCGCATGCTGCCAACAACCCGCAGGGACAGGCCATCCGCTGGAGGCCCGCTCTGACCTCCCAGCCTCCTGGGGCCTGTGGCCTCTACCATCCACCCCCACTGGTCCCGATGGAAGAACAAAGGGAGCAAAAGCCCTGCAATCATTCTGGCTCTCAGAGGATTGGACCAGCTTCACGTGCTTGGCAGGCTTATCATTAGGAGTTTTTCTTGTCGCCAACCCTCCTTAAGCCTCCTAAATTAATAACGACGAAGCTCTTTAAACCTTATCTTGCATCTTTGTTTTTGATGATTTCCATTCTCTGTGGCCTTTTTCTTTCCCTGCGGTAGTTTTATCAGTCTCTCCTTCATCTGTAGTCATTCTCAGAAATCCAGAGGATAATCACTGAGTAGGTCACTGGAAGCAAAAGAAAAAAAAAGGGTCGTGGTGGTCATGGGGGCAAAAAAAGGAAACATAGTTGAGAAGAAGAAAGAAATAGCCATTTAGGTATTGCTGAGTTGAGCGTTTGAGTCAGGAACAATATTTTTCCCAGTGAAGAAAGAAGAGGGAGGTATATCCCTAAAAGATCATATATAATGTCTAGCAAGTGGCAAAGGGAGAACGGGAGAGCAACAGTGAAATACCCTCTAGGACAACCTGGGCTTGAGCTTGCCTGGTATGGAAGCCACATACCCTCCAAAGCTGTCGGTTCATGCCAAATAGATAACCCTATTCTTTCTCCTCCAAGAGAAAGCTGGAACTACCAGATTCAACAGAACAGTCCTTCCTTTTCCTTCTCTGTGACAATTGCCTTGTGCTCCTGGATCACCAGACTCTTCCTATCCACTTAGGAAACTATGCAGAGGGAGCATTCGGAAGGACCTCGGGCTGCCCACTTGGCTGGAAGCCTCACCCCTGCAACATCAGCCCAGGGTTGGGGGACCTGGGGGTTCCGGCTGTCAGCTTCTAGCCAGAGGGGAAGGGCTGCCAGCTATGGTGGGAAACGAGACCCTCTCGGAGAAGCGAGGATATAGTTAGAACTCACTTACACCATCCTGCTGTGAACTCTTCTCCGGCTCAATCTAACACAACAGATATGTCGAGTACTTTCTATGCATCACAGTCTGTACAAAGTACCGGGGACTTTGGAACAGCAGAAAACCAAGTTTTCCTGAGGGGGAAAAGCTCATTATTTGGCTGTGAGATGGCTCATAGGAGCCAATGTGTAAAATAGTGACATAAGAACTATCTCTTTGAGACACAAGGCCATGTGTCCATCAACTCTAGCTCATTCTCCTTCTGAGCACACAGCTGAACATTGCCCAGCATGGTCTACAGCACCCACATGAATGAGCTCTTGCTTATGGAATGTGGACAAAAGAGTTGGACAGGGGTGCCTGGGTGGCTCAGTCGGTTGAGCGGCTGATTTCAGTTCAGGTCATGATCTCGCAGTTTGTGGGTTCAAGCCCTGCGTCAACCTCTGTGCTGATAGCTAACTCAGAGCCTGGAGCCTGTCTCTGGATTCTGTGTCTCCTCTCCCTGACCTTCCCCTGCTCACACTCTGTCTGTCTCTCAAAAATAAATAAAAACATAAAAATTTTTAAAAATAATTTAAAACAGAAGTGTTGGACAGCGCTTCTAGGTACGGCCTCTGACACTCTTCCCACAATCTTCCCTGCATTATCTCTTTGTGCATAGCCAGCTGGGTGCAACATCCCAACAGAGGACTCAGAGACCCTCCAGGAAGTGGATGCACTGGCTGGAAGGCTTCTGGGTCCCTCAAAGGCTACAAAGAACAGAGCTCCCCTACCACAACACACCCCCTCACACACACACCACAGTGGACTGTGATGTGAACAAAACAAGACCTCATTGTATTGACCCACAGAGATATTAGGGTTGTTTGTCCCAGACGTTGTTTATACCCTATTTAATATACTGATAGATTTCGTCGACAGATGGAAAGAGATAATATATGCAGAGTGCCTAATTTTATGCTCGATGTGCGACAGATGCCTGGCACTGTGCCAGAAACATAGTAGGTGCTCAATACTACTAGGATTGAGAGACAAGAAGCCAAGACAAGAAGGAATCTTCGCCAACACGAGCCATCGTAGCCAATGAGAGGGGAGGAAGCTCCCAGAATAAGAGACCAATGAAAATGTAGGGACATATCTGCAGGAAAAGCTGTTGAAGAAAAAGACACATGGGGAAATTTTTAAGTGACAATAGTCGGCATGTACCTTTCTGACTTTTTCCTGCCTTTGTTAAACATGGAATGTTCCAGGTTCCTTGAGTTCCCAGCTTCCCCATGGGTGGCAAGCCTCCCTCTCTCTGGCACAACATGTCTAGCATTGCTTTACTCTGGATATTTCCTGGAGCGACACTTCCACCCCAACCTTTGCTTGGCCTCTAGGTCCAGTCACCCTGACTCATTCATAAAGTACGTCCTATATGCAAGGCACTGCATTAAATACTAACCAGAGCAGGGTGGGTGGAAGTGGGCAGCCGTGGCACAAAGCCACAAGGGGAAATTGCAGAAAATGTAAAAACATTGATAAAACTCAGTGCTGGTCTGCATGTTATTATCACGTGTCAAGGCAATCCTAAACAAAACCAGAAATTAAAATTCTCCCTACTCATTGTGGAAAAAGAGAAACACTATTGCACTACTGATGGGAATGCAAACTGGTGCAGCCACTCTGGAAAACAGTGTGGAGGTTCCTCAGAAACTTAAAAATAGAACTACCCTGCAACCCAGTAATTGCACTACTAGGTATTTATCCAAAGGATACAGGTGTGCTGTTTCGAAGGGGTACATGCACCCTAATGTTTACAGCAGTGCTATCAGTAATAGCCAAAGTATGGAAAGAGCCCAAATGTCCATCAATGGATGAGTAGATAAAGAAGATATGGTATATATACATATATAGCAGAATATTACTCATGGATCAAAAAGAATGAAGTCTTGCCATTTGCAACAGCATAGGTGGAACTAGAGGGCATTATGCTAAGTGAAATAAGTCAGTCAGAGAAAGACAAATATCATATGATTTCACTCCTATGTGGAACTTAAGAAACAAAACAGATGAACACAGGGGAAGGGAAGCAAAAATAAGATAAAAACAAAGAGGGAGACAAACCATAAGAGACTCTTAAATATAGAGGACAAACTGAGGGTTGCTGGAGGGGAGGTGGGGGGGGGACGGGCTAAATGGGTGACAGGCATTAAAAAGGACATTTGTCAGAATGTTATACGTAGGGGATGAATCACTGGATTCTACTCCTGAAATCATTATTGCACTATATGCCAACTAACTTGGATGTACATTTTTAAAAAGAAATAATTTTTAAAAAGAATTATTTTGGTGCTACCAAAATAGAGAAAGCTTATTGAAGATTTCCTTTAATGGCTAACTAATCTTTGACAAAGCAGGAAAGAGCATCCAATGGAAAAAGGGCAGTCTCTTTAGCAAATGGTGCTGGGAGAACTGGACAGCGACATGCAGAAGAATGAAATTAGACCACCTTCTTACACCATATACAGAAACAAACTCAAAATGGATGAAAGCCTAAATATGAGACAGGAAACCATCAAAACCCTAGAGGAGAAACAGGCAACAACCTCTTTGACCTCAGCCACAGCAATTTCTTGCTCGACGCGTCTCCAAAGGTAAGGGAATTAAAAGCAAAAATGAACTATTGGGACTTCATCAAGATAAAAAGCTTCTGCACGGCAAAGGAAACAATCAACAAAACTAAAAGGCAACTGATGGAATGGGAAAAGATATTTGCAAATGACATATCGGATAAAGGGCTAGTATTCAAAATCTATAAAGAACTTACTAACTTTTACATCTGAAAAACAAATAATCCAGTGAAAAAATGGGCAGAAAACATGAATAGACACTTTTCCAAAGAAGACATCCAGATTGCCAATGACACATGAAATGATGCTCAATGTCATTCATCATCAGGGAAATACAAATCAAAGCCACACTGAGATACCACCTCATGCTGGTCAGAGTGGCTAAAATGAACAAATCAGGAGACTATAGATGCTGGTGAGGATGTGGAGAGATGGGCACCCTCTTGCACTGTTGGTGGGAATGAAAACTACTGCAGCCACTCCAGAAAACAGTGTTGAGGTTTCTCAAAATATTAAAAATAGAACTACCCAACGACCCAGTAACAGTGCAGAGAGAGAGGGAGAATCCCGAGCAGGCTCTGCACTGACACTGTGGAGCCCAATGCAGGACTTGAACTCATCAACTGCAAGACCATGACCTGAGTGGAAATCAAGAGTTCAATACTTAACCTACTGAACCAACCAGGCACCTCTCCATTTTTTTTAAAGATCCCTTGCTGACCTTCCACTTTCCAAGGCCCAACATGGCACACACTGGCTCGCTCTCTCTGTCTCTCTGTCACACACACACACACACACACACACACACACACACACACAGGCTTCTTCCATCAACGTCATGTTGTAAGTGTGAGCTCCTGCTGCAGTCACAGGTCCCTATCCCTCCCCAGCTGGCGCCACTCAAGTGCTTGCACCCACACACCTGGCCCATCCACACGTGAGCCCTGGCTTCCTGTCTCTGCAAGAGATGCCTGAGGAAACTTAGCTGAGCCAGCCCTGGCCTCAGACAAGTTCACCTTCCAGTTCTGCTTCCTGGCTCCTGGACTTGGTGCATCCACTCTCCAAGATCTTCCAGCTCTTGGCCCTTTCTCGGAGAGTTAGCTCCCTCCCACCTCTCTCCCACACCTACCCCTTCAGACCACACTTCTCCCAACAGGGGCAGAGCCCACTGGCTTTTGGCAACAGCAGAGGCCCACAGCGTGGTCAGCACTCACAGAAGCCCCTGGAACTCTCTCAAGACCTGTCTGCAGGGAAGGTATTGTTCTTATTTCATAAATGGGGGAACTGAGGCTTGCAGAGTACAAGGGCTGTCCTAGGGCTATGTGGCAGGTAAGCGGCAAAGCCAAGCCTCCATCTGAAGAAAGGAAAGGTAGTCACTGGTTAGAACGGCTCTGGGCAGGGCTGCCTGGGTGGTGCAGTCCATGATGTGCCTGACTCTCGGTTTCAGCTCAGGTCATGATCTCACAGCGTGTGAGTTCAAGCCCCACCTCGGGCTCTGCACAGACATCTTGAGCCTGCTTGGGACTCTCTCACCCCCTCTCTCTGCCTGCCCCTCTCAAAAGAAATAAGTAAAGGAAACAATTTTTTTTTTAAAGAACTGCATTCGGCAGTGTGGAGCTAACCTCCAAGCTGCTCGGTCCGATGGGGATAGCTCTTGCTCAGCCAACACTAGGTCCAAATGAAGAACTTGCACGGTGTGTCTGTGGTGTCAGCCAAGTCCCAGGATCCTGTGTCTTTATGCGTTGGCATCCTTAGCATAGGACTTCCTTTTTTTAATGTTTTTTATTTATTTTTGAGAGACAGAGAGAGACAGCACGAACATGGGAGGGTCAGAGAGAGAGGGAGACACAGAATCTGAAACAGGCTCCAGCCTCTGAGCTAGCTGTCAGCACAGAGCCCGATGCAGGGATTGAACCCACAAACCATGAGATCATGACCTGAGCCGAAGCCAGATGCTTAACCAACTGAGCCACCCAGGCGCCCCAAGGGACTTTAAATTTCATGCTCAAAAAAATCCTCCTCTGGAGACCTGTGATTTTTTAACTAGGAAAGTGATAGCTTTCCCAGAAGCCCCATTCAATGGCCTTCTCTTCCATCTCATTGGCTCATTAGGAATGTGTAACATTTCTGCTATGAACAAAATTACTATGTGTCACCTAGGGTGGGGAAGAGAATGAATAGTAGGTAGAGAGCCCACCATCCAGGCTCTGAGGAGAGTCTGGCCCGCTGGTCTCTCAGACTCAACCTGTGCTGTCTCAGGGACGCAGCCTAGTACCCCCCACTCCACACCCCAAGACACACCAGGCTAGACCACAGGACAGGCTTGGTGCTTCACGAGGGGCAAGAGCCTCTCCACGTCATCTGTCTGCACTGCTGGCTAAGTGCATGTTCTCGTGGGCAAGGGAATAGCAAGCGTGGTTATTTCCTTTGGTTGAGAAGTCCCCACTTTGGAAAGGGTGAGAGAGCTCTGGGAATATACCAGCCCTCAATTTGCCCACACTCCCAGCTGCTGCGGACTGTAATGGAAACGGATTTGATGAACTCACCTCCAGGTCCACCACACAGGTCCTCTGCAGAGCCTTTGGCCCTCCAAAGGGCTCAAGAATGAATTATGTCTTAATCACCATCTCCAGCTAATATGTACAAATTATGTATTAATGCTGTAATTTCTGAGGAGCATTAACATGGAATTTGAGGTGTGGGGGGGAAAGGGGAGACATTGGTGAGATGGGAAGAAAAGAAACGTCTTCGAGGACAAAATACAGAGAGTCCTAGAAACTTCCATGCCTCAGGGTCATTAACACAGTGGCTAAGTCCATCTTGGTCGCCATTCCTTCTGGCGGAGTGGACCCATGTTACTAAGGAAGCTTGATCACAAAAGAAGAGGGGCCTGGCATGACCCAGTCCTGTCCATAGAGCCTGGTCCTCTGGAGATGATGAGGTGCTAAGGCAGTGGTCTCCACATCCCATCCTCCAAACAAGGCACAATGGGAACCTCAGTCAAGACATCTTATTTTGGGGCTCCATTACTCTCTCTGTTGTCTGAGATTAAGCCTATGGCAAGCCTTGAGAAGTGTTAAATCACCTTGGGCTTTTAGCAAACATCCTGCAAAAACGAGGCCCCAGAGGAAAAAAATCTAATGCTCCACTGGGAGCACTATGGCATGCGAAGATTTGGGGATCCCAGCCCTGGGTTCTGACCCAGGCTCCCTACAAGGTTCCCCGGCCATCCACCAGTCTTCTCGCCCATAAAACTAGGGTTTGAACTGGTGGAGATTAAAAATCACTTCTGGCTCTGACTCTATGACTTTAAATAGATGGACTTGACTGCCCTGAAGTATGTAGTTTTTTCCTATTCATATGAATCTTCTCAGAAAGTGTGAATAAGCCACAGATAGTCATGACAATAACCTTTGAGTGATTGTCATGACCTCTGACAGAGTACTTTAACCTGGTAACTCAGTCCTCTCTGCAATCCTACTGTGGGCTGGGTAGGTATGACAGCCAGCCCCAACCTACTGGTGAAGTAACAGTACACAGACAGCTAAACTACCAACCACTGCATTTCCCCATGGCTTTCTTAAAGCCAACTCCAGTTTAACCACACCACTCCAGCCAAATCTGCTTCTCTTCCAGTCTTCCCCTGCTCGGTAAGAGGCAGCTGCCTCCTTCCTAGACCCAGGCCAAAGCCTTCAAGTTTTCTCCACGACCAACTCCTCACAAATCAGTCAATTTTGCTCTCAAATGTACTCTCAATGGGACCAACCCAGTCTAAGCCTCCATTATATATATTGTCTGGACCATCGCAAGAGCCTTCTTACTGGTCTCCCAGCACCCATCCTTCTGGTTCCCATCTCACACATATGTGCATGCAGGACGTTTTCTCTATGCCCATAGTCAAAATGGTCTTTTGCAAACGTAACCCATCGTATGTCAGTCCTGTGCTCAAAACTGTCAGTGGCTCCCTATCTCACTGAGGATGAATTCCAGCGTCCTTATTCTGTCTTCCAAGGTCCTCCAAGATCTCTCCCACCCCAACTTCTGATCTCCTCTTCTCCTCTCCCCCCATGGCTGGCTCCTTCCCAGCCACACTGGCCCTTCACTCTTTCTCAAGCCCTCCAGACATCTTCCTGTCCCAGCCCTTGCCTGAGCTGCTCTCCCCAGGTCCCCCACACCCCCCCCATATCCAAGTGGCTTGCTTCAACACTTCATTCCAGTCTCTGCTCCATGCCAAGTGGACGTTTTCTAACTCAATAAAATAGCACCTCTTTTCTCTGGATGTCCCCTAGCATGGTTTGTTTTTCTCTTTGGCACATCTCCACCTGACATATTTTATATTATTTATTTTAGTGTCCTTCCCCTGCTCTACCAAAGAGAGGTTCTGTAAGGACAAAGACTTTGTCTAGGGTGTTCACTGTGAAATCCCCAGGGTCGGCAAGAGTGGCATTTCAAAAAGTTCCTCCGTGTGATGGAGGTGTTAGCTCACATAGTGACATTAAAGGGGAAAGAATAATGTGTTTTCTATGTCACCTATTTTCCTTAGTCACCTATAAAACAGCCCACTGTGGATTTCTGCATGATCTAAGGTATTTAAGACACCAATTACCTAATTGTTTGACTCTTAATGAACTCATTAGTGACTATGTTTGTGTGTGCAGTGCCCTAGCCTACAGAAAGAATTACATCTTCCCTCTACCTAGAAAGGAACTGTATACTGTAATGTAAATACACAATAAAATGATTTGTGAAAGATACAGACTAAATGCAAATATAATTATCCAAATAAAAGAAGCAATTTTTTAAATGCCTGCTTACTGAAGGAGTGAGCCATGCGATCGTGAGCAAAGAGAAGTCAAGGGAGCAGGGAAAGCATTGACACCCAGAGCACACGCATTTCCTAAGCAGGGACTTCGTAGGTGGTCTTCCCTTGTGGGGAATTCGGGAACCTGAAGTGGATGAGTGACTGTGGATCATCATTCAAAGTCATAAATGTGGCCAGAGAATCAAAATACATACACACACACACATACACACACACACACACACACACAGAGACTCAAAATAGACATCTGTTTTAACCATGTAGCTATTTATTACCCACACTGAGATGCGGGGCTCAAACCCACCAACTGTAACATCATGACCTGGGCCGGAACCAAGAGTTGGATGCTTAACTGACTGAGCCACCCAGGTGTCCCCCATAATATTTTTGGTTAAGAAAATATTCTTTCTACAGGTAAGTAAAAAACTTATTCTTTGATAAATGAAAAATATATTCAGTCTTATTTATTTCCTGGGGGGCCTGAGTGGCTGCATCAGTTAAATGTGTGACTTCAGCTCAGGTCATGATTTCATTGTTAGTGAGTTCAAGCCCCACATCTGACTTTGTGCTGACAGCGTGGAGCCTGCTTTGGATCTTCTGTCTCTCTCTCTCTTTCTCTGTCTCTCCCTCTCCCTCTCTCTCTCAAAAATAAATAAAACATATATATATTAATTATTTCCTTATTGAAATGTGTTAATTTTTGAGTCCAGATCTTTTCATGGATGCCAATTTTTTGTCATTTGGAGAAACATTCTTTTTTTTAATGTTTATTTTTGAGAGAGAGAGACATAACATGACCAGGGAAAGAGCAGAGAGAGAGGGAGAACAGAATCTGTGTCACCAGCTCAGAGCCTGATGTGGGGCTAGAACCCACAAACCATGAGATCATAACTTCAACCAAAGTTAGCTGCTTAATCCACTGAGCCACCCAGGTGCCCCCAGAGAAACATTCTTTAACAGATATTTTATGAGGCAAAATTCATCAAATATATCCTCTACAGTTTTTTTTATGTTTTCCTAAATTTAGATGCTTTAAGATCATATTTTAAAGCATAACTATTTACTCTCAAATTCAAATGACTTAATTTGTTCAATTCTTCCTTTGGTTTTGTAGGCACAAGATTCGTTTTTCAATAATTACGTTTTCCAAAAAGCTTCCAGAACCGAAGTGTTTTGGCACACCATTGCTCGAACACCTGATCCAAGATTACCAACTGATTTTGAACAATATGCAAACAACATTTAGAGGGCTTACTTGTTCAACAGGAGCAGAAAAAAGAAGAGGAAAAGGTCAGAATATATTGTGGTATGTTTGAGTTGATTTACAAAGTAGCCTGTTAGAGGCTTGAACATTTTTAAAATTTAAGAACATGCCAAAACGGAAAAATAACTCGTTCTGCCAGGCTGAAGCACTTTTTTGATTTGACATCAGCTCTATTACAAATATTTTGTCGTTGCGCTACTCTGTGTATAAATAAAAATATTTACGTCTGTTTTGTTGGTAGACCAGCACAGCTTGTTTGGATGCAATTATGAACTATGAACGCACTACATCTAATTCCAAATACATTTCTGCTCCCCAGATTTCTTAATTTAGTAATGACACCATTTCTCTCACGAGACTGAGCTCCACCAAAAACCGTCTTTGGAACACCACCGCCATCTCTATTGTTGGATCGTTATTAAGTGATAAACTACAACGATGTCAGACGCTACATCTTTGACAGCATGAACTTCCAGAAGCTTTGCTAGGGGTCCATGAACTGACTGGAAGGAAGAAAGATATCAAACCGTTATTTAAATGAAGGTGTTGCCTTTTGAAGAAACTGATAGAAAAACACGTCATTTTAACCAGTTGTGACGTTCCTCTGCTAGCAAAGCCATCCCATTAATAACGGTTACTTTGTGCACCAGAAAAGGTGAAATCAAAATTAAGCAAAATACACTTAGAAGAATAATGACTTTACCTGAGAAGTTGTGCTTTCCAAAGTGATCTAGAAACAAGACCCGTGTGAAATCATTGGTGCCAGACTCTAACTGTCTTGAAATTGTAGTGGCCCGCCCCAACCAGCAGGGCAGAAAATCCTGGTGGGTTCTTGATCCTGAGGGAAGGAGAGAAAACAGGGCAGGAGGGAGACGAGAGTGAAGACAGTACACGGCCAGCAGGGCGGAAAATCCTTGTGGGTTCTTGATCCTGAGGGAGGGAGAGAAAGGAAGGATTTTCCGCCCTGCTGGCCAGGGCAGGACACGACATGAAATAGCTACTTGTTTGGTTTTTTTTAATTAGACGATCATGCTTTTCGATAAGATTTCATCATCTGGGTTTAATTGTGGCCAGAGATGTTAGTACAGCCCCCAGAGTTTGTACAAATGTCCAGCACCATGCAACTTTCATGTTCATCATGAACGGTCTTGAGCAAAGGATATTCAATGCTTAATTTTTCATTAAACATGTACCTTTTTTGTATGTTTATTTTTAAGCTCAGTGCTGCTGAGGGGAGAAAACAGTATTATCGCACAATATGTAAAGCCATAGATGATGGGTCTCTCTTACGAGATAGACGACAACACTATCAAGTGGGTTCAGACCGTTCTGTCTACACTCCACTGTGGGACTAACAGCTCACATCCACCAAACCCAACATGTCCCGTGTTTCCTTCCGACCTCAGCGACTCCGTCTTGATTGACCCAGGGTCTGACACAGGCTGAGGCTCATAGCCCGAGCTGTCAGCAGGCAGCAGCAATTGGATGCTGCCATGGTTGAATACCCAGCCTGGAAGGTGATCCTCAACCCTGGCCAGTGGTGCCTGAGGGGAACAGATGCATCCTCAGCACCCTCCCCAAGGAATCAGTGTTACCGACACATTGTCCAGTCCCCAGAAGCATGAGAGAACACACTTCTGTTGTGGAAGCTGTCAGCTGTGCACCTGCCAAGGCAGCCCCAGCAAACCGGCACACTGCCTTTGCCCTGAGAGGCGTCCCCAAATGTCCTCCAAAGCCAGTCTTTTTATTTTTATTTTTTTATGTTTTATTTATTTTTGAGAGAGAGAGAGAGGCAGCATGAGCAGGGGATGGTCAGAGAGAGAAGGAGACACAGAATTGGAAGCAGTCTCCAGGCTCTGAGCTAGCTGTCAGCACAGAGCCTGACCCAGGGCTTGAACCCACGATCTGTGAGATCATGACCTGAGCCGAAGTCAGACACTTAGCTGACTGAGCCACCCAGGCACCCCTCTCAAAATCCAGTCTTGATTTGCGTGTGGACAGCCATATCTCTCTGGCTTGGCAAGTTAGCTCTTGCAGCATTTGGAGCATTTGAACTATTCTGGAATCATCCTGACATAAGAACAGTCTCAACATCTTCTCCTAAGGCAGGCCAGGACTTTCACATCCACTCATCCAAGAGGAGGCTAAGAGGATGCGGTGAGTCTGGATGATGAAGGCAAATGAATTGCTTTTGATACAGAGAAGTTTCCAGGTGACATCAAGTCATAGGCAAAGCTGTATGGGCCTGTCTCCAAATCCTATAGACCCCTGAGATCCTACTTTGCCTTGATTCCTGGATAAAATAGCTTTGTCAGACACCCATAAATTCATCAGATGTCCAGGGCTTGCATTCTCCAGGTCATTTTTCTATTCCACAGTCCTATCTCCACTCTGGAGGCTACCCTTCATTATTTCTTCAAAGCATACTTCTTCCAAAACCAAAAAATGAGGAAAAGTTTACTGAGGATCTGGGTGGAGGATGGAGAAGGTGACTGCACAACAGGAAATGAGAAACAGCTTAAAGTTGAATAAAAGGCCCCCTTCCCAGGAGGTCCTTGGCCATCTCCCTGCTGTTGGGGGATGTCACACACGCCATTTTCCTCTCCTTGTTGCTGGCTGGCACGCCTTCTGGTGCTCTTTTCCTCTCTGTGCTCCTTAGAGGCAGTGCTCCTTAAGGACACACAAGCTTTTCAAATAGTCTTCCAGGTTCAGTCCCCACCTGTGATATCTTCTTCTTGTGTGATCTTGGATGCATCATTGAGCCTTTATGCATCTCAGTATCTCCATTTGAAAAACAAGTATAACAGTACTCAGCCATAAAAAGAAATAACTCCTGATGCATGGATGAACCTCAAAAGCATTATGCCAGACACAAAAGTTCACAGACTGCATGATTTCATGTATGTGAAATGTCCGGAGTAGGTAAATCCGTAGTGACAGGAAGCAGAGGTGACTATCGGTGGCTGGGGCAGGAGAGAAATGACAAGTCACTGCTCAATGGGTATTTTAGGTTGAATCGTGTTCTCCTAAAAAGATATGTTGAAGTCTTAACCCCACATACCTCATTTGGAAATAGGGTTTTTAGAGAGGCAAGCCATAAGAGACTCTTAAATACAGAGAACAAACTGAGGGTTGGTGGGGGAAGGAGGGAAATGGGTAATGGGCATGGAGGAGGGCACTTGTTGGGATGAGCACTGGGTGTTGTATGTAAGCAATGAACCATGGGAATCTATCCCCAACCCAAGAGCACACAGTACACACTATTTGTTAGCTAATTTGACAATAAATTATATTTTTTTAAAAATCTGTTTTCTAAAAATAAATACACTAGAATACAAGGGGGGGAAGAAATAGAGTTTTTACAGAGCTAATCCATTTATTTTTTCTTTGAGAGAGAAAGAGAGAGTGAGCAAGCAGGGGAAAGGCAGAGACAGACAGAGGGAGAGAGAGAATCCCAAGCAGGCTCTGCGCTAACAGTGCAAAGCCAGACGTGGGGCTCGAGCCCATGAACTGCAAGATCATGACCTGAGCCAAAATCCAGAGTCTGACAATAAACCAACTGAGCTACCCTGGCACCCCACAGGCAATCTGTTTAAAACTAGGTGATCAGGATATACGACTGGTGTCCTTATAAAAGGGGGGAATCTGGGTACACAGACAGACAAGTAGAGGAAGGATGACATGAAGACGCCCAGGAAGAACACCATCGGAAGGTGGACGCAGAGACTGGATAAGGCACCTGAAAGTCCAAGATCCCCAGAATTCACACGAGAAGCCGGGAGACACAAGGAAGGATCTGACTCAGAGTCTCAGAGGGAACATAGCCCTGCAGAAGGGTGATTTCAAGCTTGTGGCCCACAGAGCTGTGAGATCATATGTTTCTGTTCTTTCAAGCCACCCAGTTGGGGATACTTTGTTACGACAGCCCTAGAAAACTAATACAAATGGATATAGGATTTTCTTTCAATCTAGACGTTCTGGAAATAGATCAAAGCTGAGGTTGCACAACATTGTGAATGTATGGACTGTCACTGAATTGTTCACTTTAAAATGGTTAATTTTATGTAGTGGGAATTTCGCCTCCCCCGCCCCCCCCCCACACACGTATAATAACATCTACCTACGCAACTGTGAGTATTACATGAGTCAACACACAGGAAACATTTAGAACAGTTCCTGAAAAGGGCTAAGGGAATTATCAGCTCAGGACTTGATCTCAGGGCCAAGAGTTCAAGCCCCACATTGGGTGTGAAGCCTACTTAAAAGGAGGGGGACACCTGGGTGGCTCAGTCGGTTTAAGTGTCCGACTTTGGCTCAGGTCATGATCTCACAGTTTGTGGATTCAAACCCCACGTCAGGCTCCATGTTGACACCTGGGAGCCTGGAGCCTGCTTCGGATCCTGTGTGTCCCTCTCGCTCTCTCTGCCCCTCCCCTGCTTGAGCTCTGTCTCCCTCCGTCCTTCTGTCTCTCTCACGAAAATAAACATTAGAAAAACAAATCAAAGGACAGTCCCTGAGACATAAATAAATAAATAAAAATCACTCAAGAAATCACTCAATAAAATAAACTGAGTAAATAAATGTAAATAAAGTAGAGATCATATTATTATCCAACAACCTCTTCAAATTTTCTGCTTCTAACCATCAAATAAGGAGGAGCAGCTAATTATCCAAGACCTGTTTTCTCTTTGTGCAGAGCACCTTAGCTCTTTCCAACCAGATCACACTGTGTGTCACCTCTTTTCATAGAAATGGTCCCAACACGTTGTTTTCCCCAGAGTTTCTCACCCACAAGATGAATTGTACCACCCCCAGCACCAAGCATTCAAAAATCAGCAGCAGACGAACTTATAAAAATGACGCAATTATTTCCATCCCATCCCCCTTACACTCTCACCCCTGCCCCTGACCAGCGTCTCTCTAGGCTGCAGCACCGGAAGCCACAAAGGCCAGCGCTGCCCGCATGGAAATCAGACACCTAACGCAGGGCTCTGGGTTCTAACCACGTGGATTGAATGTTCTCTGCTCAGCTCATCGCATGAGGAGAAAACCCAGGTGGGTGGATTGTCAATCTATTAGAATGATGCGAGATCCAGGAGTCTTAAGAATTAAGGTCTTGATTCTAAAGGACTAAAGTGCCCACAGACGCAGACAAATCACTTGCTGACTTTAAAGTCTTGTTTCTCACTCTACCCGCTACGATACAGAAGAGAAAGAGAGAACACTTTGCCAGGAGTGAGGAACCAGCCTTTGAGGGATCTGATGCTATGTGCAAGTGGGAAACGGGTCATGGAAGGAAAGGCAACCAAAAAATAATTGTGCAAGCACACAGGAGCCACAGAAGGGAAGATTCCAGGAGTCACGTCTGACCACAGCAGCCGATCTGAATCAAACATGCCGCCGATTTGGGGCAGGCTTTTTTAGAAAATCTATGCCTCGAATTACATCTCACAGGATTGCCGCTGATGCTCCATAACTTGTGATAACACGCTGCATCTCAGGAAGTCCCTTTTGATTATTAATATTTTATCATTTTTAGAGCAGACACCACGGAAGAGACTATGTGGGAGTGAAAACGTACCGGCAAGCTCCCAGCCGGGCGCCCAGGTGGCAGTGCAAAACGCTGGTTTGAACAACTCTATTACCAGCTAGATACATATTTATGTCTGAGATGCTTTCGTCTTCATAAATATTTTCTCTGGTGTCTCTGTGTACCTCCCTATCCATTTAGGGATCAGTTAACCTCATAATCAAACACTACCGGGCAAGCCATGGAAACAGACAGCTGTTTCCCGAACAATCGCAAAAGGAGGAGAAATACATCAAACATGCAATTCTTACCACAATTAACTGGCTGTGGGAAAGGAGATCCCCTCTCTTTCATCTGTCGAGATTATCGGAAAAAATAGAGGCTACACTTAGAAAGAAAACAAACAGTCCCTACTGAAGGATGGAGCAAATGAGACATCTTATGAGTCGAGCTAATAATGAGAATAACCAGCACGATAATTGCAGCCAACATTTATGAAACATACAAGCCAGGCCATGTGCTGAGTGGTCTACAGGATTTATCTCATTGAATCGCCAGCCACCCTATGGGATAAATGTCATCACACCCATTTCACAGATGAAACAACTGAGATTCAGACCACATTGCCAAGTTCATCAGCTATTAAGTAGAGCCGCCCTTGATGTAGGTTTATCTGATTCTGGAGCCCATGATTTTAATAACCGTGCTTCTTGCCAATACAAATGCTCTCCCAGGCCCCAGGAAAATGCTACTAGTTGTCTCAAGTGGATTCTTACTCTATTTATCAAAGGATACAATTTCATTACCACAAAGAATCCGTAGGCTTTATGGTTACTGTCCCCACTGTGGCCAGGCCTGCTGCTCTGAAAGGGACAGAGGTCATTTCCTTCTTGCTGACCCAGGTAAGTAAAGCACACTTGGTATTTGGGATTTAAAAAAAAAAAAAAAGAAGCAGAGATAGATACAAGTGTGCGTAGTTATTGTGGAGACAAACATTAAAAAGGAAGCCCCTGCATGGAAATATGAGCGCCTGCAGTCAAGACATAATTGCTAGAGAGTTAACCAGAACAGAAGAAGGAGGGAGGGGAAAGATGGGGAAAGCCCAGAGACCCACTCAGAGCGCAAGAGGAAGGCAGAGAGAAGTAAATGCTTTTCTTGGATAATTAAAACTGGAATCGTACGAGATATGAGGTTAGACGCTGGGTGAATTATGTATTTCGAATTCCTCCACGCAAGCGCTATAGACCAGAGACAGTCTCCCAGGTAGTAATGAAAAGGCCTCAGCGTGGTGCTCCAGATTCGCGGCAGGGCGCCAAACCGAACAAAAAGAAGCCCAGAAAACCTGCAAAAATGGACAAGAATCAGTTCCTTTGATCAGCTGATTTCTCTGAACGGTAACTGTTTTCTAACTGCCACCTTCCCGCCGCCCCACATCCACACACGTACGCACACACGTGGGCCCGTGCACACACACAGAAGGGGAGACGACTCTAAGAATATTTTCCAGATGGGCTGCTTTGCCTTTGAAATGTGTTTCCTGATTCTTGGGCCGAATTTAGGACGATAGCATCATCCTGCTGACGAACGGAGGCCCAGAGACTCGCCACACTTAGCAAGAAGGGGGCTGCCCAGCCCGTGGACATAAAGGTGCAGCCTAGACAATGGAGTTCCACCTCCTTTTTGGCACTTTTGCTGCATTCCATTTCTTCCAAGTGGGTGAAAGGCCAACCCTGCTTAACGCTTTGATGTAGGCAACTCAATGCTTCCTGGTGGCGTCTCCTTCCTCGAAATCCTTCCCATCTCTGCACTTCCCTCCTTCAAAACCTTCTGTCCGACATCTAAGGCCTGCTCAGATCCCACCAGTGGGGGGGTGCTCGGCACCATTCTTGCAGCAAGCAGTTTGTCAGTGTTCGTCACAAATCTGTGATATCCTTCTCCGGGAGCCGCACGACCCAGACAAAAGATTTGTGCACGAAAATGTTCATCACAGAATCACTTGAAACAGAAAAGAAAAATGCAGTGCCCAATTATGCGGAAATGTCTGGGTCCAGGTATGCAAGATTATTTTTATCATTAAATGATTGCACTAGGGTACAATCTCCCTTTCTGTGTGTGTGGACAGGCCCGCGAAAAAAAGAGTTATAAATTCATTTATGATCTAAATTCAACTATGCAAAAATATCACCCACAGGATGCTCAGTGTAATTACCTCGAAGTGGTGGAATTATGTCTGTTTATAAAATAAAAAAGTAAATTTGTTTTCTCTTAGTTACATTTCACTTTTAGTGTCCACAGTTTCTACAATGAGAATTAATGTTTCAAAGGCAGGAAAGTAACGTGGGTAAGGGCAGCATCTAGTCGAAGACCCAGCCTCCCATTTCAGATCCCAGATCTACCACTTATGAGCTACATGTCTTCAGGCAGTTTACTTAATATCCTTGAACTTTGGTTCTTCCATCGATAAAATGAGGATGATTTTATTGTTGTGAGAATGAAACAGATTAACAAATTCGAGGTGTTTCAATCAGTGGCACAGAGTAAATGTTCAGTAAGTATTACCCGTATTATTAATCACTGCATACTTGTTGGGTGCAGGCTGGGTGTTAAGCACCGTGGATAAAAAGAGGACTAAGGTTGGCTCCTTGTTCCTGAGGAGGGGAAATATACATGTAAACAGACATTCACAATTCGGTTGGGGTCAGTTCTGCAGGGAAGGAAGATACAAGCCACTGTGGAAGCAAAGAAGAGAGAGTCCCGGCATGGCCAGGGCAAGAATGTCACTATCACTGGAATTAGAATCCCTCTAATAGTTCCAGAGGTGCCCGGGGGGCTCAGTCGGTTAAGCATCTGACTTCAGCTCAGGTCATGATCCTTTAGTGTGTGAGTTCGAGCCCCTCATCAGGCTCTGTGCTGACAGTGCAGAGTCTGGAGCCTGTTTCGGATTCTCTGTCTCCCTCTCTCTCTGCCCCTCCCCCACTTGCTCTGTCTCTGTCTCTGTCTCTCCCTCAAAAATAAATTAAAACATTAAAAAAAAATGAATCCCTCTAATAGTTCCAAATCCTAAGGCTGCTTCATCATTATATGTTCTAGCAAGTCGGTGGGAAGGGTGTATCTGCAGGGTAACTGGCCTTCTAAGAAGGCGGTGGCAGGTACCTAGCGTCTTACGCCTGCAGAGCACTTGGAAACGTCCAGACTGCTCTCATCTGCACCATCCCACTGGGCTCCCACAGGACATATGTGAGACTGGCTACTTTTCAGCAAGGCTTAGAGGCATAAAGGGGACAGACTAAGGCTCCTCAGCAAGTAAGTGACAGAGACCCAAACTCAGGTGCTCTAGGAGAGAATCTATCACAGTGGAGAGGTGACAGGTAGCTTAGGTGTCAGGAGAGGTCATGTTTCATTCATTGTTCTCTGTGTGACAAGGGAGTCTCTCACACCACAATGAGGGCAAAGGGGTTCAGTGCACCAATGAGCTGGTAGACAGTTGGGAAAGACCAGGCTTGAACTCCTAGAGAGTGGTTTGGACAAGCTACCACCAAGAGCTCACACTTTATCTCAGAATTCTGGAATGAGACCTAGACTACTTGTTGACCCCAGGATCATTGACCCTATTCTTCTTCTGGTAATCTAACATAAGCTTACATCTACTGACTACCTTGGAGCCTATCATCCAACCTTCAGATTTTCTTTTGCATACCCAGCTACGGAGACGCAAGGTAGTCTGAAGAAGACAACCATGAACTTGGACCAGTGACCTAAAAATCACACTTAACTCAGCCATTTATTTGCTGGATGACTTTAGCAAATGACTTTAACTTCTCTGAGTCTTAGCTTTCTTCTTTATAATATTGAAATAATAATACCCACTTCTTGAAGTTGTTAAAAGAGTAAGTGAAACATATTACATGTTTTTTAAACATTCAGCAAAATGGTTTGACTCATAAATATTACTTATTCTTCTGAATCAGAGGATAGATTCTTGGTGGTAATCAACCACATCATTAGCGTCATAGATTAGTCATGTCTCACAAGTCACATGGGCATGATTGCTCAGCAGCCATGTTGGTCAGTTGGACCATTGCTAAGTCGGCAAGAGATATTTTCCACTTGAACTAGAGCCACCATGCTGACTGACAAAGGAAGAGTTTCCTTGTTATCCAATTCCCATGGCCTTTACCTAACTAGATGGATTATCTACTGTTGTTGAACATCTGGGTCAATTGTCTTTATTGCTGTCATAGAAAACTGAAGTCTGCTCTAGGATAGAAAAAAACCTCTACCAGGACCTACATTTCTTCATAGAATCTGTGATGCTCTGAATTGCTCTTGATCAACACATTTTCCATTGCCAAAACAGGCCTTCTTCTTACAATAACAGCCACGCAAACGCTCAGCAATTTCACCAACCATAACTCTATGCAGTGACTGTCAGGAATGATGAAATATGATTAGCAAATTACAGCTTTGGTGTTTTATTTTTAAGAGAACTTAAGGAAAATAGGATGGCTTGCACTATTTTGCATTTTTTCAGTAGAATCATTTATAAGGAATGGGCCATGGAGAACTCAAGACTGATGGCCCAAAGAAAAGGCACAAATCATGTTGCCACTTCATGGCCTATCAGCATAACTCATCCTTGCCTCGTGTCCTGACCAGTTGTGCGATGTCGTGTACATGGTTAAAGAGATGCTATTTCTTCCGGCATCTTTATTTTAGTGCTAGATAAATTGACCTGAAATATTTTTTAATTAGTTTATGTACATACATGTAAAAAAGACATGAGATCTTCATCAGAAAATGTTGCACTGTGCTTTCTTTATGAGTTAGGTCACTTATAATAATATCTCTGGGACTAAAAGTACTAGAGTGAACTCTTCTGGTCAGCACAGGGTGTTTCCTATCTTATATCACATCCAGTTTACAAGAAACTCTAGTGTGACAAAGTTCGGGGGTTTTGGAAATCTTGTTAGAAATAAAGGTGCTTTGGGGCATCAGGGTGTCTCAGTCGGTAAAGCATCTGACTTCAGCTCAGGTCATGATCTCACGGTTTGTGGGTTTGAGCCCTGCGTTGGGCTCTGTGCTGACAGCTCAGAGCCTGGAGCCTGCTTCGGATTCTGTGTCTCCCTCTCTCTCTGCCCCTCCCCTGCTCGCACTCCATGTCTCTCAAAAATAAATAAACATTTTTAAAAAATTAAGAAAAGAATTAAGGGGAATAGTAATATAATAGCTGATGTAAATAAAATATTGGTTTAATAAATATTGCTCAAATTGGATGAATGACTGAAAATAAGCTACAAATATAGAAGGCTAAAACTGCCATCAACCGGCACTTTGCTTCCTGAAGAAGTAACACTGATTAAAAACCAAAATGGATTTTAGTTTCCAAGTACGAGTGTCACACTGTCCATATTTTTTTAAATTTTGATTGACTTTTTAAAAATTGCACATGTCATACACAACTGGACAAATGAAACATTTCAGAGAAACGTGATCTAAATAATGACAGTTTTGGGGCTCCTGGATGGCTCATTTGGTTAAGTGGCCGACTTCGGCTCGTGATCTCACAGTTCGTGGGTTTGAGCCCCACGTTGGGCTCTGTGCTGACCGCTCAGAGCCTGGAGCCTGCTTCCGATTCTGTGTGTGTCTCTCTCTCTGCCCCTCCCCTAATCATGCTCTATTTCCCTCTGTCTCAACAATAAATAAACATTTAAAAAATGTTTTTATAGTGAAAGTTTCTCATAATTAAGGAATCCATAATTTTAGAGCCTAGATTTCAACCCAAGTCTCATCAGGGTGACTAGCAGGCCTGCCTTGCCTAACACTGTGCCAATTCTGGCATAATAATTAACAGTGTGCCTTTCACTTTTAAACTATCTGAACTATTAGACGACAAATATGTGATCTCTCACCCCATAACCTGCCTTCCAAAAAGAATGCACCTTTAACTGTTGGGCGGGCGCCATGTTCCCCATCTCTCTCTCCATCTCTTCACTATTAGTTATCCTCAAAAAGCATCATTTGCTTGTTTTCCACAACTTGTTTCCACTTTTCCTCACATTTTACAGTTTGGATTTGTGTGGAAACATAATTTTTCATGCACATTCATTTTTCTATTTGAAATTAGACTGCATAGTTTTGTCTTAATGCATCTTGTATTTCCATGAATGCATGCAGGTGAATAAAAATGAAACAAAATAGTAGTTGACACTAACTTTTTCAAAGTTCCATGAAGAGAAATTGTTTTATTTGAGGTCTGCTCTGTTCGTCCCATCTAAGCGAACAAAAATGGAGTGCAGTTCAATCTCACCAGTCTGGAATCCAACATTTTGAAATCTGAGACCATTCGGACAGGATCTGCGCCAAAGTTTCCCATTCCTTAAGAAGTCATTTCTTCATGATGATGAAAATGATTATTTTTAAATAAAATTTTGGGGACAAACCAAAATTTAAGAGATTTAAGAGATCAAACCGCATAGTATAAAAGGATGATTAAAGAAAAATAAGTGATTTAGCTCAGTTTGACCTAAAGCATGAAGTTGAAAGTAATTTTATTATCTATTACCTAGTTCTGTAATTCAGGATGCTCCTTCAATAAGGTCTACTGAGATGCTAAGACAAACTCCACAGATATTCAGCAACTATATCCAACTTCCTCTTTCCTTGAGACCCAAATATATTCCCAAATATATTGCCTGCTTCACACCCAGTAGGGATGTTGTCCAAGCCAAGTCCCTGGAGGGTAGAGGCGGAAGAGAAGGGCAGAGGGCCCCATAAAGAGAATTTTCTTCCTTTTAGAAGCAGACACGGCTGGTGCTTGTCTGTTGCCCATGTTGCCTGCTTGAACATTTGGAGTTACGACCGCCATATTGCAACCATGAGGGAAAGACCAAAAGCACTGTAGACTCCAACTCCAAAGATGTTGATCAGGTAACCAACACCAGCTGTTGCCTCACTCCAGAATTCTCGCTGCATGAGAAAAATAAACCCTTATTTGTTTAAGCTACTGTGAGCTGGATTTTGTGTTACTTGAGGCCAAATGCATTTCTAACTAACACGATGGCTTAGGGGGCCGAGATAAGCTTATTTTACTCTAAACTCGTGTTTTGCTTCCTTCCAAGAAGGATGTGGTTTCTTTCCAGCAGTAAAATAAGAAATAGTTCCCCTTGAATCTCTTTAGCCTTTTTATCTTATTTCAGTTTGAACTCGACTTTCTTATTTTTGAAGTAAATATTCTTAGAACATCGTGCAAAGCTGTATTTAAATTTAAGTGTTAAAACTATCCCAGATTTCATGTTTTTACTACTAACCCGCCATTCCAGGGAGTTGGGGTTACAAACACAGTCTCTACAGCTGAGCTCCCAATCCCATCCCTACCACATACCCACTCTATGAACTCACACTTGAACTTCTAGGCCTTAGTTTCCTCATAGTAAAATGGGAAGAAATAGACTATATGCCCGGTAGAGTAACTGTGATGAATAACCAAGACGTACACTGCTTCAAACAGTGCGTGGATTACTTAGAACTCAATAAATATTGGGCTTTTCATGGGTATTTAAAAGTCGACTCTATGTCATATATGTAAAGACATATGTGTACATGTACAATGTATTTGTACATACATTTGTATGTAATTTGCATACATATGTGTTATGCAATACAAGTCCAATACATATGGACTGCTTATGTACATACCTATACATGTATCGGGGTGTGCATGTACAATCGTTTGTGTATCACTTTGCATTCTCAAATAAAACATGGAATAAAATGAAATTTTGATCATTCAGTCCTTTAGACACCCCAAATATGAATCCGGAGAAGCCCCTAATGAATCCATTGTCCTTAATCTCTCTTGCTCCTATTTTTTTAAGTTCTGCGTCTAAGCTCATTCGGTTAAATTTGTGTAATGGAACTCTCGAGATCATTCACTCTTCTTCCCTTGAACACATGAAGGAATATGGACACTTCATTAAAAGTCTTCTCAAGTTAGCCTTCCTCCGCATCTGCCATGACTATTTCTCCCCACCAACAAGCAACAGTATGTTTCAGTTTGGGGTTGGTTGATTTTTGTTTTTGTTTTGTTTTACCTTCTTCCTTGTAAAATTGTTGTCTTTCAATTGCATCTTTCTCGCCATCTTCATCTGTGCCTGAGAAGCCTTTCCATGTCTACGTCTAAAGGCACACACCGCTCTCTCATGCCTCTTGCTCTTCAAGATGTTTTAGGCAGCATTGCTTGAACTTTAGATGGTCGAAGCATACATAATCTTAACCAAGTGAGACACCCCTACAGTCTCCATTTTTTCTTTTCTTTAGCGAAAGAGGTTTGTCTTCTTTCCTCCTTTGCAGCAGTTTTCCAAACGACCACACCCCTCCTGTCTTCTCCTCCTTCCATGTGCCCTTCGTGTCCTTCCCCCTCCAGGGTCTCGGGCTTGTGGAAACCTATCCTCTCCCCCCCTCACACCCCAGTGCTTAGATCCTCCACTGCTGATCCCTATCTTCCAAATTGTCTTCCAAGCTGCAGCCACTGCCACTCCTCCACCGTGGCCAGTGTCAGGTCTAAAAAAGCTGTCCCCTTTGCTGGAGTCCCTATCTCTCACATTAAAAAGTTGTCATCGTCACGTCTTACTTGTCAGCAACAGGAAACACGAATCGTATATTTCCTTTTTACTCTTTCATCTTTGCCGCACATAAGAATTAGTGTCTAATGACACCGAGGCAAAAAGTTAATGGAAATTTAATTGAAAAAACTACCATCCCAGCAGGAATTGAACCTGCTGGCCTTAACACAGGAGGCAGAAATTTCATCCACCAGGCTCTGGGGTTTGCTTTAGCATGCTTCGGTATAGATGATATCACTTTGGTAAACAGATCATTCCCAAATTTTTCCAGTATTACTTTGGTCAACAGAAAGGAGAAGGGAGTGGATTCCAATTTAAATGTCAGGGCTCTCCTCTCTAAGGATTCTGAACAGGGGGGTTATAATAAAAATAGGATTTAATTTCCTATAAATGTTTGAGTTCTTCAACCCTAATATATAGAAATAATGAATATTTATGCATGTAAAATATGCCTTCCTCTCAATTAAAGCAGTGTTTAGTCACTCAGACCCAAAAAAAATCCAGGACAATGTTTTTAGGGATTATGAGTCCCACTTCAGATTTTTCTAGAGGAAGTAACATTGCCTGAAGACTTTTGTGTCCTCCTTCTTTCAGGTTTTTCTCCAGAAGCCTAAGCCATATAAATAAATGGGCAAAATATAAAGGTGTTTTTTTTATTTCTTTGTTGTTTTTTGGTTTTGGGGTTTCTTTTTCTTTTCTCTTCTTTTTCTTTGAGAGAGAGAGAGAAAGAGAGAGCATGCAGGGGAGGGGCAGAGACACAGGACAGAGGATCCAAAGTACACTCCAGATGGACAACAGAAAGCGTGATGCGGGGCTTGAACTCATGAACCATGAAATCATGACCTGAGCTGAAGTCAGATGCTCAACCAACTGAGCCACCCAGGTGCCCCACAAGGTAAACAGTTTTGATGATTTGACAGTAATGTGGGATCCCGACCATCAGGATATTTATGCATTTTTATTTCAAAACCAATTAATTAGTCTCAACAAATATGTGATATCCAGACTAACCCAGAATTTTCACCTAATCTGCAATGCTCAAATTAAGTGAGTCTTCCCAAGGAGGTTGAGAGCAGTATCTCTCCTCAGTCCTTTGCTTACTTTTAGCTAAAATTTCAGAGCATTTTGTCATTTTCTTGTACCTGGCTAAGTAACGGTGACTATATGTATTACAATGTATAATTGTATTAATTTATTTTTAACTAATTTAATCCTTGAATCCTTAAAAAAGCTGTAGAAAGAAACCCCATATTGGAAGTCCTACAAATAACACCAGCCTAAGCAAACCAGGAGAAAATGGCAAGGTTCACACTTCTCTTGCACTTGAACAAGGTCTTTATCAGTCCCAATACAAGGTGAAAAACATGGAAGATTTCACTTTCAAGCAGTCAACAAATTTAAAAACCCTAAAATGATTTTTAATTGATTTAAAATAAAGAAGTACACCCAAAGCATTAATGGTGAACCTTGCACTAAGCATCTGGTATGACTTAAGTTATTACTTGATGATGATATGCAATCAGCATATGAGCAAGACATTAAAAGAAAGGCAGGCAAAGCTAGAAACCAAACATCTACAATGTTTTCAAGCAGGCTTCAAGCTATGTAAAACCTGGTCAGGACTTGTAAAACATTACTAAGCTTAATGCTAAATATTTTTTAAAAGGTTTTATTTTTAAATAATCTCTACACCAAAATGGAATTTGAACTCACAACCCCAAGATCAAGAGTCACACACTCTACTTACTGACTGAGCCAGCCAGGCACCCCAGTGATCAATATTTTAAAGGTTCTTTTTTGTCAAGACAAGCATAGCTTTTTGAACAGTTAATAAATAAAAATTATGTTTCTGAAATATTTTTGTCTTTACCTCATCTGTGTTAAATTTATTTATTTATTTATTTATTTATTTATTTATTTATTGAAAGAGTATTTTTATTTACTTTGAGAGAGATATAGAGAGCAAGCAGGGGAGGGGCAGAGACAGAGGGAGACAGAATCCCATGCAGGATTCACAGGGTTAGCACAGGAACCCAATGCGGGGCTCAAACTCATGAACTATGAGATCATGGCCTGAGCCAAAATCCAGAGTCAGATGCTTAACCAACTGAGCCACCCAGGTGCCCTTTTGTTACATTTATTTTTATAAATTACATAATGTATTAAAACCAAAGCACAAAAACACACACACATAAGAATAAATAAACATACTTCTGGGGCTCCTGGGTGGCTCAGCTGGTTAAGCATCAGACTTTGGCTCAGGTCATGATCTCACAGTTCATGGGTTCGAGCCCCGCATCAGGCTCTGTGCTGACAGCTCAGAGCCTGGAGCCTGCTTCGGATTCTGTGTCTCCCTCTCTCTCTGCCTCTCCCCTCCTCATGCTCTATCAAAAATAAATACACATTTTAAAAGTTTAATAAAAAAAGAATAAATAAACATACTTCTATTGAGAGAATATGCTCAAAACCATGTGTAAATGTCTCTGCTCTGGTGACAATGTA
>NC_043706.1:13959276-14091452 GCF_006229205.1 Suricata suricatta | reverse complement strand
CTCTGTGCTGACAGCTCAGAGCCTGGAGCCTGCTTCGGATTCTGTGTCTCCCTCTCTCTCTGCCTCTCCCCTCCTCATGCTCTATCAAAAATAAATACACATTTTAAAAGTTTAATAAAAAAAGAATAAATAAACATACTTCTATTGAGAGAATATGCTCAAAACCATGTGTAAATGTCTCTGCTCTGGTGACAATGTAGTAGCAGTAATTTTTTTAGTTTTGTTAGTTTTTATTTAATTTTTTTCTGAAATCTAGGTCTTTTCATTTTTCCTAACAACTTTTCTAAGAACTCAGCTCTATATTTACTATTCATGCCTTTGAATCTAGATACAACTCCCTTCCTTTTCTTTATAGCTGACCTATTTGGCATAGGGGACAACCGAATCTTTCCCATCCAGAATCAGGCAGACCTATGAGGAATCCCAGCTCCATTGTTTGCTACCTGGATGGCTTTGGACAAGTTATTAATCTCTCTGAGCCTCAGTTTCCACATCTGCAAGATAGAAATAACCATATCTGTCTCATTGGTTCAGACCAGCATGTAAAGGGCTTAGCACAGTGTTTGTTACATGGTAGGAGTCCATTAAATATTAGCCAAAATTATCCTTATTGTCCCTCTTGAAGGCAATGAGCTTTCCAGCCACCCTGACCACTTACTGTCTCCTTACCTGCTTTTGATCACTCCAAAATAGTTCCCATAAGATCTATGTGGCCAAATACTGTATGTGCTTTTCAGTCCATTTTAAATACCATTTTCTCCATTAACTGTTCATTAGCACTGCCCAGCCAGTAGCAACATTCTGTTTCCCCCACATCAAATAATACCATATTTGCATCCCTCTCATGGACCTTATAGCTTTCTATACTGTATAGACGTATAAGACATATATGAGAGACCTATGAATCATGTGTAGAGATGTCATATTCCCTCACAGAGAGTATCTTGAGGATGGAGGTCATTTCCTATTCACATGTGTCCTTCCCAAAGCATTCAGCATTGAGCCTTGCCCTTCGTGACAATCAATACATGTGAGTTGAATTAATTAATTAATATTTCTGTCCACTCAGTGCAAAATGTCTGCTTGAAGGCAAAATCCAGGCATTCAGGGGGGTCATCAGGCAGTAAATATTTCAATCTTTATGTCTTCAATCCCTATCACATGTTAATAGTTAATAAGGTGATACAAAGTTTATCTGGACACAAATGTGAACCTTCCTTCCCCTCCCCACCCCCTGCCATTAACGTGGTGACCTTGAGGAAGTCATTAACTATTCTAGGCATTAGTGCTCTCACTGGTGAAAACAGGGAGTTGGATTAAATATCTGAGGACCCTTCTGGTTGTAAATCCGGTATTCTATATTTCAGACAATGTTTCGTGCCAGTAAAGATCGAGGTTTGGAAGAGGGAGCCATGCATCAAGATTGAGGCCAGAAAACAACACAAAGATACATGTGAGGGGGGAAAAGGCTGGTTAAATTTAAGGTCAGACCTAAGGACAAACCCATTCGGCTGAGAACAAATCCAAGATGGAGGGTCCATCCATCAGCACTACGTGGGGTCTGTGAAAGCAAACAAACTGAACACAACAACAAGCATAATCCAAATTAGCTAGCTTGACACAGAAATGCTAAAATGGGTATCTGGCCACAAAGATGTTGGAAGAGCCAGGAGGAAAATCCAAAAGGGGTGGTGAGGCAGTCCGGGGATTCGCAGTGTCAGAAAGCCACTACTCTTTCCAAGACTGAGGAGGTAAAAGAAGAAGGTGATATCAGTGGTGCTGGAGAGGTCCAGCAGGAGAGAGAATACTGTAAGGGGTACACCCGCAAATGAGGCCTCCCTACTCCCAAGTACACCATCCCAGGGAAAAAATGAGGAGAAAGACCTCAGATTCTCCCTTTCTCCTATCTTCTGATGACTCTTGTGGGCCAGACGTGGCTGTAAGACAAGAGAATCTGAGAGGATAGTCTACAAGGTCAGCCCATGCAATATAAAACAGAGAGGAGGAACTGAGAAAACGATATGAGGGCAAAGAGACAATTCACCAACCCAGATGGCCTGGGAGAGAGCTTCAGAGATGACTTTTCCAGAATAGGTTGTCTCTCGGTCCGTGACTTCTTTGACGTTCTCGACCCCATTTGCTGTCATCACACTTTGCTGTAAAGTATCGATGCTTTGGAGTAGCAAAGAAGAAAGATGCTGACAAATGGTCTGATGAAACGATATGTAAAGAGCATGCTAAATAACATTCAGTTGTATACGTTCTGGAATTCTTCTCTAGATGCTTCCTAACATGCACCACACTTGCCCATAACTGGGGCTTTCCCCGTGCGATGTATCCCCGAATAGGCCATACGCTGTGTTTTTCCAAAAGGCCGTTGATCTCATTGGCTTAAACAATGTAACATCCCCACGTAAACTACTAAATTCACATGGTCTCTAAACCCATACTCTGATGACAGGCTGATCCTTCCAACAAAAACATAAAATCCATCTCAGTGTGGTTTCCTGCTAATGAACTAGGAAGCAACAAGCTTTCCATTTTCTTTTTCTCATATTTCACAGTGACATTCATTGACTTACATCTGGCATTTGTGACATCTACAAGGCAATGACATCACGTGCGTATTTAACTTATACAAACGCAATTATATCCATTGGTGGGGGCCGGGGAAGGGGGGAGGGTAGTGGGGGACCCACGGGGTAGGGGTAAGAAGAGAAAGGGAAGATTTTCCAATATCATGGGCAATTTTATCTACCATTTCATACTGTGAGAAAATGTTCTGGAGTGAGCAGGAGACGAGAGATGGGTATCTACTCTGCCCTAAATCACTCTTTGCTCCCTCTTATCTCTCAAAGCCTCTTGGCTGAGATGCTAATGTGTAAAGATGCAGCACTGAAAAAATGAAATGTGGCTTGCATAGTCTTAACTTATATGTATTTTTCATGTATTCTCTGCATACCAATGCCGCAAACTATGTGTACTGTGCAAAATGGACAAACGAAGATTTTTGAAGGCGAGCTTTTAAAAAATATAGTAGCTTCTCACCTTCTGTGCTGACGTTAGAGACTAGGCCTCCTGGGTGGTTTGATTCTGGTGTGCATATCCGGGAACTGGAAATCCAGTTGAGAGCCTGGCCATGGTGCAGGAACAGGGAGAAGATTGGGTAGATTTCCCAGTCTTCCCAAACAGGAATATGAGTCTTAGCTTCGCAAAGAGAGAGAAGAAAAAGAAGGCAGTGCTGAAAATCAGTACAGGATTTGTCTCCACAGGCTCTCCCATGGATGCCCAGATACTGCTTTGAGATTTCATCCTATGACTAAGCCAGCGACTTCCTTTTCACTCCCTCAGCTATCTGTCTCGTGAAATGGGGGCATGATATCTGCTCCTTGCTTAGTGTCCCCAAAGCGTATAGAGTGATTAGATCTCATTACTACATGGCCCGTTCTCTAATGGTTGACGCTCTAGAGAATCCAAAAAGACAGCCAAATTTGGATTGGGATAATCCAGCCTGGTTCTCTTCACGTCGACGACAGCCGGACATTGAAGCAAGCGTCAGGAAGAACATGGTAGGGAGAATGTCACTCTGTACGACAAACCACAGGGGGCTGTTCTTCTTTAATCCAAAGTATCAGGAGAAAGTTGTCCCCAACCTCAACCCAAATCTAGATGGCTTCGTTTGAAGTATGTCGGCTTCCTAATCTCAACGGTGTAATATTCAGAATGCATAACCAACCAACCAACCAAACCGGGAAAATCGTCTATGGGCTCCGTCAGCCTGAAAAGCTGCCATTAGTAATAAGCCTTCCCGCGCTCACCCTGCCCTGAACCCTGGGCCCCTGCTGCGTTCCACAGCACAGCTCTCTCTAACATGCCAGGTTAATGCTGAGAAGGAACTTAAACCACAAAGGACCAAAAAGCAAATATTTTTGCCCAAAGCTAATGTAGCAAATTACATGCAAGATCGAAACTCCAAGAACCCTTTAAATGGCGCAAGTCTGCACAAACACACGTCACCTAGCCTGCCAAGACTTAAAAACTAAATTAAATCTAAGTCACGTCCCACTGGGGGATTTATAGAACCCAGTTTAAAGACTGGGGCTCGGGGCTTGGCAAGACCGCCTGTTTATTTCATCCCCCAGGTAACTCATTTCTCTCACTGGGCTTCTGTATGCCTAGGAAGGGTACATTCTGCTGGCACAGTGAGGTGAGAGTGTGCAGGCAGGGCGCTCAGGGCTCCAGGCAAGAAAGGTGTCTCTGCGTGATCAGAAACTCCCCTAGAATGTCGCCAGCCAAGTGCTCTGTTGCCCTTAACTGAGCTGCTGTGGATGACGGTGCAGTCTGTAAGTTGCAAAGGGCCCAGTCGGAGCAAAGGTCAAGTCCTCTTCGGACTCTGAGAGGGGCTTTACCAACCAGAGGACACTGCCTAGTCTTCACACCCACTGTGCTAACTGTGGGCCCAGAAGTCTTGGGGAGGGGGTGACGTGTTCTAAAGATGCCCCATTAATAGCGACCTGAGCCCCAACCAGGAATGGCGCACCTCTCTCAGAACCAATGTCATATTGCACACAGCCCTTTGCAGGTAACGTTTACAAAGGCGTTGCTTTGCTGGGAATCAGACCCACAATGAACATTTGTGGTCAGAAGGCTGGAAACAAACAGATGCAGTGCACCTTTGCGCCATGGCTGTATTACCCAGCACTCAGCCAGATTCTCCGGGTCCTGCTCCTTCGCTTGCGGCTCCAGCCCAAAGAAGCAATGCGGATGAAACTGGAAAAGCTCATTTAGAGAAAATCAGTGCAGCAGGGAAACCGGCCCTGGCAGTGTTGCGTAAGAAAGCTAGGCAGTTAATGGACTGCATCTGGCTTTGTTTTGCTCACACACTCAGTTGGACACAGACAGCAGCGGTGGTTATTTTTTGAGCACTTGGGGGAAAATGTATTTTTTTAGGTCAATGTGTGCTATCAGTTCTGCATCACTTTCATTCCTAAATTTCTTCATGCTTAGGTTTCAAACTATATTTCAACTAGACGCTTTTGTCCTTGCCTATCAGTAGGGAAATGAGCTGCTGTCGATGATTGATCACACACTTTCACGGATCCTGTGGCTACAAATGTCACCCTGAAAAAAACCCCAGCCTGGCAGACCATCCTTCTGTTTCTGTGAAGAGGAAGAAGATACCACTCAGTAAGAAAACGCCCAGTTCAGACTCAAGTGCAAAAGACTAGCCCCTTCTAGCTCCTACACAAAAATCTCGTGCACAGTCCACACTGGCCATGTACAGAGTCATTCCAGCCAACATGTAGATCTATCAACAAATTGTTTCTCTAGACACTTCCATGGATTTGGAATGGTTCTGAACTGGGGAGAAGGAGAAGGATTCCTTACTCCCTGCCATAAGCCATTCTCAGGAAATTAACATTCGGGCTTAATCACTGTCAAGTCATTTTATCCTTCATCTCTACTCTTTTCTGTTCGTTCTTAATTGTCTACAGTAAACAAGTGATTTCTAGTAAGAATTAGGAGACTTGACCCATGTTATTTAAATTTATATTATTCCTAGGTTCTGAGAGTGAGTGTTTGGACAGTGAGTTTGAAAAGTAAGAAATCTATCCTGTCCCTCAGTTTCAGAAAACAAGAATTGACATTTCAGAGAGTGATAGATTTATCTGGATGAGTTTGCTGCCCGAGTTTCCAAGAAGGAAAGTTTAGATGGCCAAGGTCAAATAGCAAGAGACACCTAGGTTGAACTTTTTAGCAAGAGACACCCAGGTTGAACTTTTAACAATCAATCTTTCCAGTCCCCTTTCTACACATAAGCACCAAAATTATACTCTGATGGGCAGTTTTTGCAGTGTCTGTCTCTGGAAAAGTTTTATGCCTATGGTGGCTTCATATGACAAAACTTCATACCCATTTTGGTTGTTTCTTAAAGTAAAGAAGTTTCCAGGGTGAATCAAAGAAGCAAAGAAACTGGCAACAACACAGGTGAGTTAGGAATCTTTGTCAAATTCACTCACTGGAAATACTTGAGTAAGGATTGTGTTTCAGTGTAATTCTGTGTTCTCTCAACTACTCTGTCAATGAGCTAAGAATCTGGGATCTATAGGCAATAAGTGTTAGGCAAACATGAAGTATGATTTCTTGGCCTCAGCCCACAGTCTTCACTTGTGCTTTAGACAAATTAAATTAGAGCAAACAAAATCCTGGCCAAGCCCATGACTGTTACAGACTTTCTATGCCAAGGAAGTAGAACTCATCAAGGAACTAAGCACTAGAACTTTATCCTACATTATATAAATTGAAGAAAGAAATATCTTAGTTGTCAAATGAACACAGAATTGCTAATATACTTCAGGCAAAGATGTAACCAGAGAACTGAATGTTTTCTATAAAAAATGAAAGGTGAGATCAGAACCCTTGGGGATTTTTTTTCTCCTTTCTTTATTATCATCCAAATATATTTGAACTTATTTCCTTCTTGAACTCATTTAATTTTCCCTGATATAACTCACAGATGTGAGCTACATTTGGAAACACGACTCAGGCTTGGTTTTGACCCATATGTTGGGCTCATGGAGCCCTTCCAGTTTCCCACAACACCAACGTCACTCTCTCAGAGTCCCTTCCTGGTGCTGCCTACTTCCCTCCCAGCAAAGGGCCACATTACTCAGCACAGTGACCCCTGACTCAGTCACTGTAGGAGGAGACTGCCATCAGAGCTGGCATGAGTCTAGAAGAGAAAGATTCCAACTGGCTACGAAGACTATTGGGATTTGCCAAGAGGCCCTAACCCAAAGGGCTCATTCTTTCTATTTCCTTTATTGTGCTTAAAAAATGGCATTGTTTGCAACTTATTAAACAAAATACTGGCTATGCCAAGTCTCAAGTCTAAGTAGACAGAGTTGCTGAGTGCGGAGTGAAAGGAAGGAGCCACCAAGGGGCAGATGAGCATGGTGGAACAGTGACCCACACTGAAACAGACAAACGCCTCTGAAATTCTAATTTCAAAATAACAATGGGCCCCATTTGTTGGAAGCCAATACTTATATCTTCATGACAGCCCCCAAAAACTTCTTGTTTGTATTCCCATTTTATAGATGAGAAAATGCCAGGGCAGAAGGTTGAGTACATTGCCCAAGATCTCACACACAATTAAGAAAATGATAGAGCTGGGTTTCCAGACTAGGTCAACCCCCTGCTCTCTCCACCTCTAACATTCTGTCAGAAATATGAACTGAAAAGGTGTTTAATAAAATAAGTTTGGACAGAAAACAAAGAAAATCTGAAGAAATTTTGAGAATGATCTTTTCAAAGATCTTCCAAGTTAGTTATCATTGTCACGTTATTCACGCCACTGTTGACAACCTAATTCAACCTGACTCCCTTTATGGAGAGAAATATCAAAGAAAACACATAGGCTCTGCTTTCTTCTTAAGGAATCTTCTTTCAGGTTCCCTTATTTCTCTCAGCTCATTGCCATGTTGGCCCACAACATCTCCCTAGGACCGCATCGGCACAAGACTGTCTCCCCCTCCACACTGGTCCTACCCAGCGGGGTCACCTCCCAGTTCCCCAGAATCATCATTACCACCACCACCACCACCAAGCTTACCAAATCTTATACTCAGCTGAATACATCCTGCCTTCTTTAGCACCTGAGACTTGAGTCTCTCTGATCCTCCCTTTGGGTCAGTCCCACTCACTCCTGACCTCTTAAATCACAAAACACAACTGGAGAAGGGCCCATATCCTCCACACTTGGCCTACCACAGGCTAACACCATCCAAATACAGCTTGGCTGTTGGCAGGTGCTTAGTAATCCCAGTATTTGTCCTCCATCTACTCCCGGCTTCTTTCCCCAGTAGAACAGTTACAGACCTTCTTTTCTTAAGCTCCCAATCCTGGCCAAATACCCATCTCCTTCTTCACCAAGTAGCTGGAGACTTTCTAGAGTCAACCTTGCCTTGGAGCCCCCTTCATCCAACATATACCCTTTTCCCCTGCCTCTCCCCCTTCCTAAGACCTGTTCCCCTTCAACCCTCCTCTACAAAGCTTGTTCTCAGTGTTTCCCCCCTCCCCTCAAGTCCTGAAGCACACCTGTTTGTACCTCTCATTTGGTTTTGAAGGTCCAGTTGCCAAATATTCCTTATCATTTTTCCTTTGAATCTTCTTTTAATATTTTAAATTGCACAAGCAGCCTGACATCTTTTTTATGCACATATCCTATCCACCCAACCAGATTGGGTGTCCTCCAATGCTCTGTCCTTTCCCATCTGCTCATCTTCCTTTCTAATAACTCCCTTGGAGAGAGCTCATCCACTTGCAAAACACCATGGATGCTATATATATTCGTGCCTCAAAGCCCCAGCTCAGGCTACCACTGATTTAGGGTCCTTCCCCTTCTCCCTGTCAGTCTAAACCCACACCTTTTTCTCAAGGCCACTTCAAGTTCCAATGAAGCCTTCTTCAGCAAACCCAGGTCCACAATGACCTATTCTTTCTCTGAGTGTCTAAAGCACTTCAGGCTATACAAGCATTTTAATGTTTAAGTATGTCTTGTTTTCTTATGTCTATAATGTATGTAGTGTCCATTTCCCTAACAGTCTGGGAGTTTCCTCAGGACAGTAACTAAGTCTTTGGTTTTGTATTCCCCATAGTACCCAGCGCAGTACTACATATTTTGAAGTGCTTACTTATTACCTCCTCCCTGTACTCTTCCTACATTACAAAAGTTAAAATATAAATCTGATTTTTTTGTTTCCAATATAGCACTAAACTGAACAAAATCTGGAGCCAAAACTGAGCAAAAGCTAAACCCTTGGGGTAAAGGGTTTTATGTGCTTCCAAATTGCTTTCCACGGGACACCAAGGTCAGTGATAGTGTAGATAGGGTAGAACCAACTTCACAGAGTTGTCTTGTTTAGTTATTCAAATACATAAATATAACACCTTCAAAAAGTCTGTCTGAATCAAGAATTCAGGTTTCATTTGCCCAAGTGGAAAGTTGCATGTGGCCAAGCAAAGCTGACCTGATGAAAGCCAGTGTGTTCAGCCTCCTTTCAAATCACCAGCCTTAATTGCCACTACCATTTAACATGGCACCAGTCACACCTGTGTTCTGGGGCCAAGAACAGTGGCCAGCTCAGCACCTTCTGAAACACGGGTGGCTGAAATCCAAGGCAAACAAGACTGAACAGATGAATCACAGCAGTGAGAACCCAGCAGCTGCCATTGTAATTCAGGGAGCTTACCCACAATCCAGCAGGGCAGGGAGCAACCTGCAATGTGCCGGATATAGGGTCAACTCAACCTTCAGCCCTAGGAATTGGGTCTCCACTAACTGCTAACATTAAGAAATGCTCTTGCCTCTTCTTGGTCTGAAAATGTTGTTAGCCCTCCTGGATTAGGGAATCTAGGCCTCATCTTGGAAGTGAAGTGTGGCAATCCACACAGCCGATCCACACTCATAGACACATCTATACACAGATGACAGCAGAAAGCCAACGACCAACATTCCCAGGCCCTTTCATAATGAACTAAGCTCAGAGGAAGCTGGTAACTACTTAGAATGTTCTATAAAGATCTCAGGACTGTATGCCTAGAAAGGAAGCCCCTCAATGTCCATCAGTTCAAAAGCCAGAGTGAAAATTAAGGGTGACATTGAGATACTCTACTCTCAGCAGCTTCTAAATTTTGTTACAGTTTTTATTTTTCATTTATTTTTTTCCTCCCCAGGGCTAGCACTGGTCATCGGGAGAAAAAATGAGAGAAAGAATACAACCCACTTTTCAAAGTACATCCCAAGCCCATGCACACCAGAGCGCTGACATTGTCAGTCTGGCCCCCCTGCCCCCGTCACTCGGAGAGAGCACCTGCAGTCATGGTCCTACAAAGCCAGTATCCTTTTTAGGATCCTCCCTCATATGTGAGAATAGCACCACCTTGGTTTGGGACACCCTAGTTTAGTCCTGAGAGTCCAGAACTTCACTTCACTTTTTCATTCAGCAGATATTTATCAAGCATTCAGTATGTGTGAGGTACGTGTGGAAGGTTGCAATCATTAAAGTAGGAAAAGTCTCTGCCCTCCTGGGTCTTATATTCTGTCAAGACGAGATAGGCTGTTAACAAAGAAATATGTAAATATATAGACTACCAGATGGTGATGGGTGCTGTGGGAAAAACAAGGCAGGTCAGAAAGGATAGGAATCACCCAGGGTGGGGAACGTGGACCTCACAGGATGGTCAGGGAAGGAGTCTCTGAAGAGGTGATGTTTCAGAGAGACCCTAAGGCTGTGTGGAAGAAACCATGCAGGTTGTAGGGAGAGACTTTCAGGAAAGAGATTAGAAAGGGTGGGGACCCTGAGGCCTGAGAAGGGTTCCTGTGTTTGCAGAGTAGCCAGGGGCCAGTGGGGCTAGAAGAGAAGAAGGGAAGCAGAGCAAGGTGGTCCTTGCTGAGGCAGGAGAGAGGACAGGAAGCCAGTTCACGGAAGACCTTTCAGCCCACTTTCAGGACTTTGGCTTTGACAGCATATCGGTAAGGTCAGTGGGGAGACAGAAGCCACACCAGTTATTTCAACAGAACTAATTTAATATGAAGAAATGTTAATGAGGAATAAAGTCATTAACCAGGTAACTGAAATGGTAAAAGAGATAGCAAATGCAGGAAGCTGTCTCCACACTGAGGGCTGGGGAAAGAAGGGTCAATTATTAAAATTTGGAAGCTCAGAAGGGGGTCCCACGGGGATGGATCAGGCCCCTGAAGAAGGAACAATGGCAGCTGATTCCGGTGTTGCAGATGGAGCACAGTGACATTCTCTTGAGTGTGGACTTAACTTTGGCTATAGGAAGGAGCAGCCACGGCCAGCGTGAGGCAGAGGGACCAGGGTACCACTCGAGGGCTGTAACTTGACAAGAAACCCACAGAAGACAAAACTGGGAAAAGTGAGTCCCCTCTCTTCCCTCTACGATGTGGGCTCCCTCCAGCGCCCCCTACTGGCCAGTCCTAACAGGAAGCAGGGAGACCCAGGAGAACGGTGGTTTTTAAGGGCTCAGCTCCAGTCACATGAAACCCGGTATAGAAGCATGAGTTTAGAGTCGAGTAACAATAACTTAATCACTGACAGGCTGTGAACTACAAGCCAGGAGGACATCAGGGAATTCTGAGCAAGAGAGTGACATAAGCTGAGTCACTCTGGTGGCTGTGTTGAGAGAAGATGGTAGGAGGGCAATGGCAGAGGAGGTGGGAAGACGTGGGTAGATTCTGGGTACTGTTGGTCCCATGGGATTGCTGATGACTTGCATGTGGGCTGTAAGAGAAAGAGAGCAGTCAAGGTGACTCCCACATTCTGGCCTGAATAACTAGAGCTCTGAGGGGAGCAAGTTGGGTTGGAGGCGCCTATTAGAAGCCCACGTGGTGATGCTGTGGGCAGTTGGATACCCGAGTTTGAAGCTCAGGAAAGGGTCTAAGTCAAGATGTAAATGGGAGGTTCGTGTACCACATAGATGGCTTTTAAAGCCACCTGCTTGGATGAGCTCAGCAGCGACACGTCAGTGTGTATCACCACACCCAATGGCTAGGGAGAAGATTGGAGTCAGAGTGTCGGAGACTTGAGTCCAACTCTACCACCACTGGACATTCCCAGGCAGCTTCTCACCACTCCACGCCTTGATTCCGCATCTGAAAAATGGGGACGATAAGAATCACACGGACTGCGTTGGTCCCGTGTGAGCATTCAACATGGTGAAACAACATAAAGCCTCTTACGCCATACATCCTAAGCCGGAGAATGGGACAGCCATCAAGTGCATCCCTGTCAGTGAGAATGATAAGGATAAGGGAAGTCCAAAGGGGACCGTGAGTGCCTTCTAATGTAAACGGGGGCTAGGGGTGAAGATTTTTCCCGTACACTAGTGAATAACTGGCCAGGGAGTAAGAGGAGACGCCAGACAACCATCAGAGGGAAACAAAGAGGAAAAACAGATTCACAAAAGGACTCTCTAAAAAAAAAAAAAAAAAAGAGCACTTCTTTAAAACCGCCAAAACTGAGCTGGCAGCATAACACCGACATAGAAACAGAATCCTTGCCACGGGATGAACTATTGAGACGTCAGCGTGTGCCTGTCGTGAGCGGGGTGAGCTGGGGATGAGTCAGGGCGAGAGCTGCCTCCCCACAACTCAGCCTCCGCACACCCGCCCCCTCGCGCTCCAAGTCCGCCTGGGAACTCAGCCCCGTCTTCTGCTTCCTTGTTCACCTCTCACTGAGCATGCTCCCATGAGGCGGGGTGTCCCTCTCCAGGAGCTCAAACGCGGGGTTATGTAAGGTTGTCCCCTAACCCTCGCCCAAGAGCTGAGACTCCCTTCCTAGGGGGTAAGGTCAAGTCAGGGAACCAAACCCCAGGGGCAAGGCTCAGAAAACCCAGCAGTGGAGTCAAAGGAGCTGACTCTCCTCCAAGGTTACTTTCCTCACATGTAGTAAAAACACCCTGCATAGTGGCCCCCAGTGTGTGAAATCAGAGCTCACCCCACCCCCTGCAACCCAGGTCACTGAGAAGGACCCTTTCCAGGAAGCTTCTCCAGGGTCCCCTCATTTGCTATCAAAAGCTCATCACATTGCTCTGCTTCCAGCAGCCTTTTTCCACACACGTTCCCAACACTTTCACAGTGTGGAACGTTCTGCTGTCCAGGGATTAGATTCCAAACAGCTGTTCCTGGACGCAGGAATCCACCGGAAGCAGGGATTCTCCACCTCAGCTACAGTTCTGCAGGGGGACTTTCAAAGTGCTGGTGTGCACGCTACACTCCAGCACCGTGTCGCCCCCTAAGTCCCAGGGCTTCAGGATGTGACTGTATTTGAGGGAGGGTCTTTCAAGAGGTTAATTCAGGGGAAATGAGGTCATTAGGGTGCGACCGAACCTAATATAACTGGTATCCTTCTAAGAAGAGATTAGGACACAGACACATACAGAAGGCAGACATACGGGGACACAGGGAATATCCTGCTGTCTACACACCAAGGAGAGAGGTTTTGGAAGAAACCCGCTCTGCCCACATTTTGATCTCTGACTTCCAGCCCCCAGAGCTGTGAGGCAATAAATTTCTGTTGTCCACGGTACTTTTGTTAATGGCCGCCTTAGGAAACGAATGCACCAATTGAATCAGAATTTCTGGGAGTGAGACCTAAACATCAGTATTTCATAAAGTTTTCGTAGTGTTTTGACTCTAACTGTGTTTTAGAACTGACTTTTCTAGATTATAAATTCCCTCCAGTCTGCTAAAACCAGTGCTGACTCCTTAGATGGCTTCTCCAAGAATCCATCACTCATGATACTTAGTGTAACTTCTTTCCTTTCTTCCTCCCTTCCTTCCTCCACTCCTCCCTCCCTCCCTGCCTCCCTCCCTGCCTCCTTTCCTTTCTCCCTTCCTTCCACCCTCCCTCCCTCCTTCCCTTCCTGCCTCCCCCCTGCCTCCTTTCGCTTCTCCCTCCTTCCTCCCTTCACTCCTACCTTCCTTCATTCCTTTCTTCTTTTCTTCCTTGACAACAAAAAACAGGACAAGCCAGAGCCCTCATCTCAGCCTCAAGCTCAACAGAAACGAAGTCAAGTCCCACTTAACATCCTTCTATTAAAATCTGAATCGCTGAGCGGCCCCTAAGAAAATCTTTAATAAAGCCAAGGACCTAGAAAAGGCTCTAATCTGATGAAAGACTCCAAGGGACAGACAGATCCTGCTGCAAAGGCTAACAGGGAAAACTGAAGGCAATGCCTTTCCTCCCTGGGGCACTCCCCTGTCAGCCAGAGTCTTTTTATTTTTTATTTTTTTAACTCGTGCTTCATTCAGCTTTTTCAGTGGCCCATTATCCACAACAACATCGTCCTAGGACCAGTCAGATGGCTACTCCAAGTGGAGGAAGAACCCCACACAAATCCGTGGGAACGGCCAGGCCTCATTTTCTTGTTAATGGGATCTGAGAGTTGGCAAGCCTCCTCTCCTTCCCCGTGCCTCTGTTTCCCCACCTGTGCCACGGACACGGGAGATCTGGACATCTGAGCACCGCTCGGGGGTGGGAGAGGGGCTGTGACAGTTAATCATCCTCCTCTTCAGTGGCCACACCTATCCACCACGGCTATTTCCCCATGCTTGCTTACCATCCCCTCCCCCTCTTTTTTTTTTTTTATTCATCCCTGAAAGCTTCTATTATCAATCACGGCATGGGGTAAATTTTCAAATCAGCAGTCAGAGTTTTTAAGCTGCGTGATGTCTATCCCAGCCAAAGGAGGCAGGTGACCAACACCAATACGGTCTCAGAACTCCACTTGGCAGCTTAGTTCCTTGTGTCCATTCACTCATTTTCATGGCCTGTATCCAGGCTGGGTTTTAACATCGCCTTTTCTGAGGATGGGTCTGTCCTCCGTGTAGGGTCTAGGGGAAGAGGGAGGTGGAGACCTGGAGCTAGAAGAGAGGAAGGAAGGGGAGCAGACATGCAGAGCGTGTTTTCTTAGGGATGTGATCACATTTACCAGACCCAGCGAGGCTAGGAGGGGTCATGTGTTAAGATGGGGTCTGAGGCTCTACCATTCTGGCTTCCCTTTCCTAATCATCAAAGTGTCCCTGAACAATGCCTTCCACCCAGCCCATAGCTACCCAAAAAGCGGAGCCCTCTTGGCTCTGCCTGTCTGTCCACTGTGGAGGCTCCATCTTGGCCCCCTCTCTCTACTCTGGCCTCCTGGTTTTTCTTCCCGCTCAGCCATTTGGACCGAACATGCATTCGCATTGTGCCTCTGGGGTCTGATGCCATCTTTACACCAGATGCCGCCTTTTATATGACTTCTATACGTTAGGTCTTTTGGAGTTATGAGCAACTTCTAGCTCCTCCCCCGACCCCCAATTCCAGGTCACTGAATGTCCAAAGTCTTTGCTGCAATTTCAGCCTCTGCTTCTGGTTCCCACACCTCCACATACTGTTTCTGGGCTGCATCATACTGTGACCCCCACTCCTACAAAACAGTTAATAAGGACTATGCCCAGGGGAACAGGGGGAGGATTTACATCAAGCACAAATTATGAATCCATGATATGTACTCTCAAGTTCTTCTTGGCAACTCCCCAATCTGGAGGAGGGGGAGTCCTCTTTTCCCGCCCTCAGACCCAGCCAGCCTCTCGAGAATTTTCCCCAGGAAGTTGAATCTTCTTCTCTCCATTATGCACACATTTATAGACACAAGTGTCCAACGCAAAGGTCTCCTCCTGAGAAAGAACCTCATCGGATGTGAGGAGCAGCACCTGAGTCCAATAAGACCTGGCCAGTGGCCTCTGACAAGATGGGGCAGGAACAGGCAACCTCCACACGGTGTGGAGACCTATCAGGCCCCAGTAGACCTTCTCTCAAGCTGGGTGACAAGAGTCAGTCACCGCCAAGAACGGCGGTTGAGGCAGCCGGTGTAGCAGCAAGGAATTCGAGAGACATCACCAGAGGCAGCCAACGAGTAGAAGCCTGGAGGCACAGGGTGTAAGAATTGTGAGGTGTGAAACAGGAGATAGGAGGCGGTGGCAGTTGAAGTGGGGACACAGAGAGACTGTCCCACAAGATCAGGCGAGGCCCTTTGGAACAGAAGGAAGCACCGTTTCCCCCCATGTGTCCTCAGCTGTCCTCTGTAGACTCAGAGTTCCCTGCTTGCTTCCTTCATCCCTGTGCAGGCATGTGACAAATCCCCAATCCTCAGGGACTCGGAGGCCTTCTCTGCTCTGTCCACCCTAAAACAGCCAGTCCACGCCCCCTGCTCTGTGCAAACACTGCTTGTCTATCTCAAAGCGCTCACCATGGCCCCCCACCCCTTGCCCTTAGGGTCAGGGTCTGTCTTCCCCAGATTCATAACCTCATGTTCGCAGCACAGAGCCGACACTTGAGAGTGATTTCCTCCCAGCCCAGCCCTGTACATTATGCCCAGGACATTAGCCTGGTTTCCTTTATTCCTCCTATGTCGTTATGCAAAAATAAACGCTATAAAGATATATGCCCAAGGGGCACCTGGGTGGCTCAGTTAAGCATCTGACTCTTGAATTTCAGGTCACGATTTCTTGTTTTGTGAGATGGAGCCCAGCATCAGGCTCTGCGCTGACAGTGGGAAGCCTGCATAGGATTCTCCCTCTTTGCCCCTCCCCCACCTCAAAATAAATAAATAAACTTCATATATGTTTATTAATATATCCCCAAGCATAAGACCTTCAACTTGCTTCTTCCACATTGACAAGCCAACAGCAAGGGACAGTTTGAAATGGAGTAAAAACTGCCTGGACCCTTGGAAAGAAAGCCGAGGAAGACCTTGACGTAAGAACAAAAGCTGTGACTTTACCCCTCCCGACATCTGGGCAGCCATCCCACCTCGGTGAGTGGCCCCAACCACAAAGCCATGGGACTATCAGGCGTTCCTGCGTCTGGATAAACTGTGGAAGGGTAAAGTTTGGAAGTCCTCAAGTGAAGTACAAATGGCCCAGTTCTACTTCTACCACAGCGATGCTCCACGAAAAGTCTATGGAGGATTGATGCAGTAACACTCAGAGAGCAAGAGAACCCATCAATGAAAGCAAAGGAGTGAGGAAAGAATCTGCAGGGGTGTCCCTTCTGCTGAGCGCAGACGATGCCAGAGGAAAAAAAGGACATGGCAGCCTTGGCCTCCTGTCAGAAACAGCTACCTGTACCAAAAGGCCAGATTTTAGCTATTTTCTCCAAAGGAGGCTTTTCTTCTCTGTTTTCTTGCTGAAAATTTCTGACTTAGTTAATAACCAATGTCTGAATATAGCTTATATTGGTTCACTTTATGGGGCATTTAAATACATAATAATAATCTCAATGGAGTCTCTACCTGAGGAATTCAGATTATGATGGAGAATTAAAGTATCTACACCGCATACTCTACCACCATCCTCTCTCCTTTCTCACCAGTAACTGGAGGCGTCTGATGGGTCTCTCTCCAGTAGGAAACAACCATTTCCTCTGAAGGTGTGAGTAGTCCGGGCACGACTTGTGACCGCAAGCCTCTACGTTTCTTCTGAATCCACTTTACGATCCAGATGATGGTCACACCAGTATGGCCCCAGAAGCATGCCCCCGGGCCGGATGTATACGCACCCATTTCTCTCCCACTCCAGAAAGGGTATCAGAAAGCAAGAACCTAAAAACAACACCCTTATGGGGGCTCTTTCTGGGATGCATTATAATGTATCAACAAAGTAAATTATTTCTGGGATGCATTATAATGTATCAACAAAGGAAACTATTCAGAATTTTGATATTTCAACTCTTTTTAATTAACACATCCCTTCTTGCATGCACTGTGGACACCATGGTTGAGAACACTGACTTCTCAGACTCCCTAAGATGCCTACCACTGGAATGGTTGACGTCGGACAACAGAGCACAAAGAATAACTGCTCCTGTTAACTTACTCATAGAAGATTCCAGCACTTTAAAGGGAACCAAGGCACCTCTGCCTTTCTTAAAATGCACTCACTGAATTTCCATAATCTCCAATGACAATAACAATTGCGTAATACCCAATAGAGGCCCTGTTACCCTTTAGAAAAAGGAAATGACAAAACATGACAAGTTTATCATCATTATGGATGATTACTTTTTTTTTGTTTTATATACTTCCTAATTCCCTAAAAGTGAACTTCCATCCCTTTTTAATAGGATATTGTTCAAAATGTGATGTAAAAAATGAGTTTTCAACACTAGAAGTGGCAAGTCGTGAGATCTGAAGAGATTCTCCAGGGCACAGACTCATCCCCATACACGAGATGACTTTTTTAAGAACACTCCTAGGGCAATGAGGAGAGGGGGACATTTTAAACATTATCTCCAAAGGGAGAGGGGGAGAAAGGTAGATGGCTATCCCATTTTGGCTAAAAAGATTTCTCCTTTTTTTAATGTTTATTTATTTGGGGAGGTGAGGGAAAGAAAGCATGAGTTGGGGAGGAACAGTAAGAGAAAGAGAAGATCTCAAGCAGCTCCCCAGGAGGGGCTCAAACTCAGGAACTCTGAGATCATTACTTGAGCCGAAATCAAGAGTCAGATGTGGGGCACCTGGGTAGCTTGGTTAAGCTTCTGACTTTGTTTGACTCAGGGCATGATCTCATGGTTCGTGAGGTTGAGCCCCACCTCAAACTCTGTGCTGACAACTCAGAGCCTGGAGCCCACTTCAGATTCTGCATCTTCCTCTCTCTCTGCCACCCCCAAATATATGTTCCATCTCTCTCCCTCAAAAATAAATAAAAACATTTTAAAAGGGTTTAAAAAAATTTTTATGGTTTTTATTTATTTGTGAGAGACAGAGACAGCATGAGCAGGGGAGGGTCAGAGAGAGACAGAGATACAGAATCTGAAGCAGGCTCCAGGCTCTGAGCTGTCAGCACAGAGCCCGATGCGGGACTCGAACCCATGGACCATGAGATCATGACCTGAGCCAAAGCCAGACGCTTAACTGACAGAGTCACCCAGGCTCCCCTTAACTGAAAGATTTCTTGACTGCCTCCCATTGTGATAGGTATAATAACACCACTTCTACCTTCTCCACAAACAATTAAAAGACAACTCTTTCTAAGAGTCTGTGAGACCTGACCTCTAGGATCTGTTATATCAAATACATGGTATATCAAGTCACCTGTCTGCTAAGCTTCTATGAGTGAAAGACCTGGGTCTCTGGGAGAGATATGTCCTAGAGTTGGAAATGAAAATTGATCAAAGGCGCATGTGCCACTAACCAACACCAAAACTTATTTGATCACTGGGAAGACAAAGGCTTGGGCTTATTTCTTTCCAACTATCTGGGCGGCTGACCCAAGATCAGGGGTTTTGACACTGAAAATCCAGAGGACCACAGAACAGCCTTTCTATAGAGCTCACCATTTCTCTAGCTAGAAAGTGGGAACTTTGAGGTAGAATGAAGATAGAGGGGTGGCGTACCAGGACAGTGGGGAGACAGTTACACAGGAGGTGGGTGGTCCCTGAAGGAAGAAGGACACAAAGCAAGAAGAAGAGGGGTGCCTGGGTGTCTCAGTTGGTTGAGCGGCCAACATTGGCTCAGCTCATGATCTCACGGTTTGTGGGTTCAAGCCCCACATCAGGCTCTAGGCTGACAGCTCAGAGCCTGGAGCCTGCTTCAGATCCTGTGTCTCCCTCTCTCTCTGACCCTCCCCCACTCATTCTCTGCCTCTCTCTCTCTCCCTCTCAAAATAAAATAAAGACATAAAATTAAAAAAGAAAATCAAGAGGAAGAAAAAGAAAAAGGGTCCAAGAAGATAGAGGTAAAAAATGAAGCCCAGGAAAGCTAGCGTTCTTCACCCCCAATATGGGGGAGACTTTGGAGAGGTTTGTTCTTCAAGCTCATTAGGAGTGTGAGCAATAATTCATGAATGTCAAAGGACAGGGGGGGACCCCCCGGGTGGCCCAGAATTTGCAATGAAAACACCCCTAGGAGGCAGAGAGTGCAACAAAGCTGGGGGACGCCTCCACAACGTTCCCAGTCTCAGTCTTGGCAAATGGCACACGTCTCTTTAACGTAAGACTCAAACAGTGTCGGAGGCAGCAACAGAAGCAAAAACTCCAGTGACATTGATTCTGCATGTTCGTGGGGTTGCTTCTAAAGAGAAACTCCCACGGCAGCCAGAGAGTTTCTTCACCTAAAAAACTGCGATTGTGCAGCTCTTTCAACGCCGCATATGGGCCACCGGGAACAAATTCATTCAGCCCCTCTGACAGCGGCACGTTGACACTTCAATTACCTGGTAACTGCAGCAGTGTTTTTCTAGCTGAGCAGGAAGACTCCAAAAGAGCTGAACCATCTTTCCCCTTTGGCTTCCACCTTCTTCGGCTGTCTCGTGCCTCAGTCTCCGTGGCAAGGTTGTGATCCGCACAGGAATGGAAATACCAAAAAGGAGTCCCAGACCCGAATTCAAATTCTGCCTTGCCCATACAATAGCAGTTGTTATGGAAAATCAAATCAGGTGATAACTGTTTGGAAGATGTCTGTGCTGTGATGGCTGTTGTGATGTCAACAGTACTAAGTGAAGAGGGAGTTGGCTTACTCTAGAAATTAACAGGGAGGGGGCACCTGGGAGGCTCAGTCCATTAAGCGACCAACTCTTGGTTTTGGCTCAGGTCATGATATCTAATTTGTGAGTTGGAGCCTTCATCGGGCTCTGTGCTGACAGTGCGGAGCCTGCTTGGGATTCTCTCTCTCTCTCAAAGATAAATAAATAAACTAAAACAAAAAAAACAACAGGAAAGATACATTTCTTCTCATGAAAATGCTCTTGAAAACCTCATGAGCAGGTGATAAGTAGCTAATCTGTCTTCAGTTTTATGTAAAGATATTCTCCTACAATTATACCTACCAAAAGTTTCTCAAGAGAAAATTAGTCTTTAATCAGATAACATCATCCTCTGATATAAGGGGGAAAAAACACAAATCTTGTGTATCTGAGCAATAATTCCAGGTGATTAATATGATGATAACTTTTAGTTAATAATGAAGCAAAATATGCAATGGTCAGCACCCCAAATTTACTTATAAAAATTTTTTTCAGTCTAAAGATGGCAGCAGAGAATATTGTAGATGGCTCTGGGCTCCACTGTATACAGATTTCTGCTAAACTAACTGGAGTCCCTTAACAATACTGATTTGTGTGTCCCTCCCTGGAATGTGAGCTCCTGTGGATACCAGCATAGCCATCTAGTGATGCTGTGGATAAGCGGATGGTCCGTCTACACTTGTGGGCCAAGTAAGACACAATCTTAAAAAGAAAGCTACCTGATAAGTTTATATTGTATTTGTATCAGTTAACATTAAGCTCAACTGCCTCCATCAATATACCCTAACCCTAATTACGTCCTAATAGAAAGGACTTAATGAGAACAGATGTGTATTTGTCTTTCACACAGAAGTCTGGAAGGAGTCCATCCAAAGCCCCACAGTGCCGGAGACACCCAGATCTGCTCTACTGTGTGTCATTTTTATTCCCAAGTTTACATCTTGGTCCAAGTTGGCTCTGAAACTCTGGTCATGACATCACGATCCGGGTAAACGGAAGGTAGGAGAATGACATGCATAGGTATTTGGGGAGCAAATTTGGGTGGCCTGCGTCAGAGGATACTATGCTCCTCTCAATCTCTATTTCTCCACTTTTCAGCCCCAGAACCTCAATTTTTATTTATTGCCACCCATAATAAATACTATATTCCCTCAGCCCACCTTGCAGTTAAGTGTGAATACTAGGTTTTAGACAATGAAACGTAAGCGGAAATATTCCATGGAATTTCTGGAAAGTTCCTCCTCTTTAAAAGGAACCCAGACTTGACAGCTGGAGCTCTAGCAACCATCTTGGATCATAAAAACCTTAAAGAAAAAAACTGCATCCTAAGAATGACAGATGAATGAACTTTTTGCCTGCAAACCTCAGAGAGGAACCATACCAGTCCTGAACTCCCCACTCTGAACATCTTTTATGCCAGAGAGAAATTAAATGTATCTTTTTTATGCCACTGTTACACCTCTGGCCCCTGTAAAATGGAATCTAGTCCTAAGCAGTACAGAACTGAAGCAGTGAATCTTTTCCCCCTTCCTGTCTATGTATCAGTTACCAACAGCAGTATCCTGCACCAACATGACTGTTACTGAATCTTCCTTCTCTGTTTCAACTTTTCTCACAGGGAGCAGCAAATAAAGGACACAAAGCCCATAGCTTTTAGTTTTGCAAACTATGAATATTTTATAACAAAAGGAAACAAAACATGAGCCATACACAATTCCCTGCACAGCCATTGTGAAATTAAACAGTTAAGAGAATTCCCCTCCAAAATCCCAGACGCACTCTGTCATTCCTTCGCATCTACAGCCATGTTCCCAGCGTGTGCTAGATAAGAGAACAGATCTTTAGGTAAATGGTTCCTCATTAACTTACATACTTAAAAAGAATAGAGTCAGCAGGAAAGAAATAGTTATTGTTCTATATCAAAGAGGCAGATCCAGACCTCTTTACCATTTGATCTGAAACTCAACTGAGCAAGAAGATTACCCCATTTTCCTTCTTACAAATCCCTATTAAAAAAAGGTTAAAGCCATGTACATTATCAAAGCAACTTTATAAATACCTTAGTGCCAACACATCCATGAATACTAAAAATGCTTTCCTGGCTAACAATTGTCTTCTCTAAGATTCTATTGCACGTTGGCCTCTTTCTGAGAGCCTCAATTCTTAGTTTATCTCATTTCTATTTAAATGAGTTCAGTGTACCCACAAGTATGGGATAAAGCGTTTTATAAATTAACACCATGGAGAGATGAAGATCAGTAAGTTGCATGAAGATGGTGGGTGGGTAGCGTCTTAGAATCTTCCTGCAAAGTGGTATCTGGACTCCAATAATCACTACAGACCCCATGATGGAGAAGAAAGATAGGTGGACAGAGCTTTACTTCAAAGACCCGGATTCTTATCCCCACTCCCATTTCCAACATGTAGTGTAAATTTGGACAAGTGTCTTCATCTCTCCAACCTCTTTTCCATTAAATGGGAATAATACCAATTTAAATACTTTGGGTGAGGCTCAACACTATATGAAAGTAGTTTATAATGGTAAAGAGTTGCATAAATGTATTGTCTACATGTTTGTATGAAATAGTAGTGCTTGGGTTCTAAGTGGTAGATACTAAATTGTGTACCGTAAGCATTTGTGTGTATGTATGTATGCTTGAAGTATACAGAACATTCTAGAAAAAAAGGAAACAACCCATTAAATAACACCCTTTGGATAAGGTATGTATTTTTTTTTACTTTAAACATTTTCCGTAGTCACTGCATATTACTTTTAAAGTTAAAAAAAATATGTACTGTGACTAAAGTTCTTTCCATGATGAAAAGTGAGGAGGCCAAAGCTAACAGTTATGAAAAGTACAGGATATTCTTTTAGTAATAACCATGAGTCCCTTAAATCAGTCCTGAAGGTCTTTACCCTGATGACCCACAAGCTGCATCCTTCAACTGGATACTAATGCCAGCTGGTCCTGGCAATTAAGCATCAAGATTTAGAAAACAGAAATACTTAAAGTTGCTTGAATATCTAATACATGGATGTTTCTGGCATTAAAAGCGAGCACTAAACTCACACCCCAGCATCTGTATTTCCAAGGATTACCTTTTTATGCAAATAGCACCCTTGTTCCCACAATCTATCAAGCAAAAAGTGTATGGCTTCCACAGTTATTTTATCGTCCATCATTTCCCTTCCTCTTCTTTACCATCTGTCCTTTAATTATTCTGACACTTACACCTAAAACCGGAACAAAGATTTGGAGGCGATGTGCTGAACAAGTGCTAGGCCGTCAAGAACCTCTTTGTTTCCTGGTTCCCCCACAAATGAAAGCACACATTATTTGTCTTTGGGCAAATCCCACTCCCTTTATTCATATCCCCATTACCCACCATGATTGCCGTGTCTCCACCCCACCTGCCTCACTGGGTCTAAATTCTCGAGGCAGGCACACAGAGAGCCCCGACCCCCATCCTAACAATGGCCACCACCCCAGTCCACACTCAAGCCTCCTGCCAATGCCATCTGGAGGCTAGTCAGGAGGAAGCCGTCAAGGTGAAAGGGACACCAGAATGGTGGGGCCATCATGAAAACTAGTACGATGGGTCCTCAAAAAGATTAAAGATAGGGGGCGCCTGGGTGGCTCAGTTGGTCAAGCATCCAACTGGGGCTCAGGTCATGATCTCACAGTTTGTGGGTTCAAGCCCTGCATCAGGCTTTGTGCTGACAGCTCAGAACCTGGAGCCTGCTTCCGATTCACTGTCTCCCTCTCTCTCTGCCGCTCCCCCACTCACACTCTGACCTCTGTTTCTCAAAAATGAATAAATGTCAAAAAAAATTTTTTTAATTAAATATAGAACATCCATGGGATCTAACAGTGTTTGAAATAGCCAAAAGGCAGAAGCGACTCAAATGTGCATTGACGACGACAAGATTAACAGATAAACAAAATGTGGTACATACATTATCACTCAATATATACAACATTATTCACACTTAGAAAGCAAGGAAATTCTGACACATGCTACGATATGGGTGAAACTTCAGGACATGATGCTCAGTGAAATAAGCCAGTCACTAAAGCACAAATACCATGTAATTCCATTTACATGAAGTCGTTAGAGCAGTAAAATTCCTAGAGACAGAAAGTAGAATGGTGTTTCCCAGGGGCTGGGGAGGAGGGAGGAGGAGAGTGTTACTGTTTAATGGGTACAGAGTTTCAATTGGCAAGAGGAGAAGAGTTCTGGAGACCGGCTGTACACCTAACTGGCTAAGTAATGGCAAATTTTATAGTGTGTCTATTTTTACCAGAATGTCTTTGAAAGGTATGCCAATGCTTTGGGTGGTAGTAACAGATAGACAATGAGGTTTATCCAAGGCACGATTAGTGCTAATTAAAAGGGCATGCCAAAATCTCCTGTGTCCGCCCTTGCCTCCAAGAGCTCACACATACCAGCCCACCTGGACCAGCCTGGGTTGTGTTAAAACGCTGCCATGAGCAAATCCCTTCCAGCTAAGGGGAAACTTTCCCTCTCTGAGTTGCTGTAACCCCCGTAATCAAGTCTAAATCTCAGCCCCGAACTGTGGAGAATGATTTGACATGTGACGAGGCTCCCTCATGGGGAGAAATTCAAAAAAGCCTTCCGCTGCAGTGACATTATTCCTTGATCTGGGTGGTGGTTACATAAGTATGTTTACTCTGTGATCATTCATCGAGCTATACAATTAGGATTTGTGCACTTTTCTGAATGTAAATTCAGCTTTTGTTTTTTTTTTTAAGTTGCTAAAAAATTTTCCAGCCCTGCTTAGTTATTGCTTCGTTCATTTCTGCAGTATTTGGCCTCTCACAAGGTAATGAGTTCCCGAAAGCCTCAAGGAGCCTGGCAGAGTGCTAGACTTTCATTACGAGCTTCATAGTTGCCTAGTGACTTCAAGGAAGTGAGGAGATCCAGGGGTTATCGGAGGGAAGGGGGCAGTGGGATCGTTTTCCGAAATCCTTCAGCATCAGTGAAACGAAAACTTCCTGACCCCGAAGCTGGAGCTCAATAATACAGCCAAGGCAATAAGTACAGGCTTTTAGAGCAAACTCAGCTGTGCTCATGATAACCCAACACTGGGAAGGTAACAATTTGGTATTAAAAAATAGATAGATAGAGGGGCGCCTGGGTGGCTCAGTCGGTTGAGTGTCTGGCTTCAGCTCCGGTCATGATCTCACGGTTCGGGGGTTTGAGCCCCGCGTCGGGCTCTGTGCTGACAGCTCAGAGCCTGGAGCCTACTTCAGATTCTGTACCTCTCTCTCTCTCTGACTCTCCCCTGCTTATGCTGTCTCTTTCTGTCTCTCAAAAATAAATAAAAAGCATTAAAAAAAAATAGAGAGATAGAGATAGATAGATGATAGATAATAAGGTAATAGATATGTAGATAAGATGATATAGATGGTAGATAATAAGATGATAGATGATAGATGATAGAGATATATATGAATATATTTTTAAAATATGTATGTGCATGTGTATATACACACATATACATGCATATATATACATACATGTACACACACACACACACACACACACACCCCAGAAGTGTCAGTAAAGCCTAAACCCGGCTTCCCCACGAGAAGAATTAACATGACAGGGTGAAAACTAGAGCCCATATTGAAAAATGGCTTAAACCAAAATAGATTTGCATGTGGCAAGCTCTGTTGACAAAGTCTGTGACAGCTGATTCTTAACGAGAGTCAAAATTTGAGCCAAAGCTCCCTGGTCTTGGAAAGGCTGAGGACTACCCATACTCCAAGAAGCAGAGGTCTGGCCCCAAAGGAGAAGGGCTAGAAACAAGGTACCTCCAAGGGGGTAAGATAGAGCCCCCAAAACCACTGGTAGGAGGTGCTTAGTTTGATGCCTTTCGCTGGAGAAGACCTTGGAACGTGGTCTCCTCCAAGTGGGATGTGAAGAGTGCATGCTGTTTGCACTTCAGCTATTTCTACACGTGCCAGGAAGAGTCCTGGACGGCAGAGCGGGGCCAGCAGTATGTAAGCACAGAGCTGACCCCTTCAGAACCAGAAGCCCCTGTGCTCCACGGCTGCCCTCCGTACATGGGCAGCGAGGGTGGTACGGACTGGAGGGAAGCCGGAGGCGGGTTTGGTGCCAGGGAGATGACTGACGTTTGATGCCAACACCACACTTACGCGGGACTCATGAGATGAATAGATCGGGAAGCAAACAGTGTTCTAGCCATGACACAGAGAAGCCCTACTGTTCCCGACAATCATTAGAGAAAATGTACACTCCGTGTGTTGGTCAGTTTCAGATGGAAGGTGAACCAAGACACCTTTCATTCTCCTTTTTTTTCCCTCTCTCTTTCCGGTTTTCTCTTGTTTGACAAATCAAACGGAATCCCAAAGGAGACCCATGGGAGGAGGGAAGGGTCTTCCTTCTCCAGGCAGATTTACGGCATTCTGGATGCAGCTTGCGTCTGTCAGGCCAAAATGGTTAGGGTGGACTAATCCAGTAGAATTACAGCTTCCTATAATGGGGAAAGTTAAATAGACAAGCTCGCCTACCCCTAGGAGAACGAAGCAGAGGTCAGTGCTGCTGGCTTTGAACATGAATGGCCCCTTCCCCTCCATCCCCTTTCACATGTGGCCCAGCAACAGTAGCAGACAGATGCGACACAAAGACAGACACACCTGATTAACCATGAATACAACAGCTGTCGCTTCCCCACCGCCGCCACTACCCACAGCCTGGCTCTTTCCGCTCACTTTTTTCGCTTTCTTTCAGCTAGCACGAGGAAATTAAACCCACCATTAAAACCCAAGTTAGTGGGAGGGTGTCAGCAGCCAGGCCTTTGTCTCTCTGCTCACAGCCTTGTAATAGGTACCTTCTGATTTGTCCTTTCATGTGAAGAAGAGTCGTGGCCTACTGCTGAGTGCCCAGTCAACTCAAAACCTGAGACCCCGAGAAAGGCCAGCGGTGGGTGGGGCAAGATGGAGTTGACTCAGATGTGGAAGGAGAAAGTAGACAGAACAGCACGTTGGGTGTGCACCTGAGAGTTTCTCTCTTTACCACCCTCCTCCTGTTCATTCCATGGCCTCCAGTCAACCAGAATTCCCTGCTGCTAAGAAGACCCACCCTTAAAACAAACTAGTACTCATGAATTTACTGATGGGAAGCGGAGCTCAATGCAGCATTGTCCTTCCGTGAGGATGTATTTATTTTTGCCCCATTTTGAGCTAACCTTAACGAAGAAGAATGAGGGCAGGTGTTTTTTGTTTGTTTGTTTTTTGGTGGGTTTTTTTGGTTTTTGTTTTCCTCTCTTAGGGAGCCCAATCCTTGAGTCCAATTTAACTTCCAAGACCTTGAGAATCGAGTACATGGGGAAATCTAAGTGTTGAAAAGCAAATAACTTCTAATGACATAAATAAGGCATAATGTGATTATGCCAAGCTTTAGAAACCTACAGAATGGGTCATTGGAGCCCTAAGTGTGCACTCTGCTTTTTCTTCAGGTGTTTCCTTTGTTTTCCCCCTCTCCTCCCCCATTTGGGTCAGTTTGAGTTAATAATTTGACCTCTGTAAGCTTGCATTTCTGTTTTCTTAAAACAGCTCCCTTGAATGTCAAAATGTCTCTTAAGTAGTTACCAAGAGAGATGACTAAAAATGATCAGAAATCACCCAGCAAACACAAAGCCTTATAACATAGTAAGGGGGTGATAACTGAGCCATGTAACTCAATCTTACAAAAATTCAACATATATCCCTTTCTTCCTCAAGAGTGGAAGAGTAGTGGGATAATTCAAGCCTGTCATCTGAAGGCTGTTTCTAATAAAGCTTCAGCTCCACTGTGCACCTGTGACTTCTACCAAGAACTGACTCATGGGCATACCTCCATCAGGATAATTTAAAAGAGTCTAACTGAAATGCCTAGAAGATTTTGTTTCAGGTAGCATAGTAGAAGTCCCAAGAGCCTCGTTTGTGTAGGACATTGGGATTTGTTCTAGAACACAAAGGTGGCCTGCCATGGTTGGTAATTTTAGACTCATCTTTCATCCAATTGAGGAATAGCCAAACCTACAATCAAATCAACCTAGAAGTCCCACCTCAGAGCAATTTGGAAAGATCTCCCTCATTTTACCATGTAAATCTTCTCCACAACTCTTACAGTATCCAAATATCTCTTTTTCTTGCTTCACAGAACCCACAGCGTTAGCTCTGAGAGTAAGCCTGTCTGTTTTCAATTCTTAACTTTTCACACATGGCAAGTGAGTAGAACTTTTGAATGCTGCGATCATCTGGCTGATGGGCAAGCTGTTTTCCATTTCTGGCAACAAATACTTCTGGCTTATCTTGACGGGAAGAAAAGGGATGAAAATACACTCTGGTTGGATATCGTTGATAACATTTGTCATTGCTGCAGCTAAAAAAAATAAAATAAAATAGCTTAGAGAAAGTCTCCCTGGGTGTTGCAGAAAATGGCAAAAGATTGAGCACCACCACTGAGGTGCCATTGAAATTGAATCCATAAATGAATTCTGACTGTGATCCTTTCCATGACAACTGCAACATAGCATCATGAAGTGTGATGAGGACTAGCCTGGACCAGGAATAAGGATCTTTGGGTCCTGAGATCTGGAGTGCTATTGGTGGACATAGTACCTTTAAAGGCTTGCTTCACATATCTGAACCTGTCTCCCTCCATATTAGTCTGCCAAGGCTGCTGTAACAGAATAGCACGGTCCGGGGATCCTCCATAACACAAATGTGTTGTCTCATGGTTCTGAAAGCTAAAAGTCTAAGATCAACATGTTGGCAGGCTGGGTTTCTCCCGAGTCCTCTCTTGGTTTATAGATGCTCACATGGCTTCCCTCTGTGTGTGTCTATGTCCTCCTTTTATAAGGACACCAGTCATATTGAATTAGGGCCAATCCTACTGACTTTACTTTAATTACCTCTTTAAAGACCCTCATTCTAGGGGCGCCTGGATAGTTCAGTTGGTTAAGCATCCGGCTTTGGCTTAGGTCATGATCTCACAGTTTGTGGGTTTGAGCCCTGAGTCAGGCTCTGTGCTGACAGCTAGCTCAGAGCCTGGGGCCTGTTTCAGATTCTGTGTCTCCCTCTCTCTCTGACCCTCCCCTGCTCATGCTGTCTCTCAAAAATAAATAAAAAACAGAAAAAATTTTTTAAATTTAAAGACCCTCATTCTAAATATAGTCACATTCCGAGGTACTGAGGGTTAAGGCTTCAATAGACAAATTTGAGGAGAACACGCTTCAGCCCATAGTACTCTCTGAGGGACTCATCTGACTAAATCTATCTCCATGCTGACACAGTCTATGCCTATGGCCTGGATCCATAAACAAAATGAATGTGGGCTCAGATAGCATCCATCTTGCTGTGATTCACTCACGACAAACATGAAGGAAACAAAGTGGATGGACACATCATTTGAAAGCAGGAAGTCAATCTCATGAGTTCTAGGGGCCATGAGAATCAGGATGTCACCTCTCAAAAAAATCAGAAAGACCAATAAACAAGATTGCTTCTACAGTGTTTCACGACTGTGTGCTTACACTCTCATTGACCAAGTCCGTTTACCAATGTCCTTAATAAAAGGGTTTTCCTGATCTAACATTTAGTAATGGTAAAAAGCAAAGGAATGAATCATCAAACAGGCAGAACACTCTTCCTATGACTCTTTTACCTGAGCAAAAATATTACTTCCTGAAAGAGTAAAAAGAAAGTGTCAGGAATGACTAACAAAGGTGATGAGCTGATGCAAAGAAGCCCGGGACAGCATGAACGTTAGAAACAGGCAAGGTTACGCACTAAAAGGAAGGTGGGTGGGCACATTCCCTCTGAGAAATAAGGCTTGGGTGGGAGATTGTGAATAAAAGGCTTCCAAAAAAAGACATGTGTGTGTAATTTACTTAATAGTTCCACCAACGTGCAGCAGTGGGTTGTGTATGAAGGTTCTAACCTCCCTGTGACACATGTTTACAAGGGAACTGGGTGACTCTATTTTAAACGACTTCTTATTCATCACCCCTCTGAGCGGCCTGTTTGCAGCACTGCTAATCACCAGGGTTCTTCAGGAGGCAGCACTGTTTAGTCATGAGCCATGTGCTGGTGGTGGCTGGGACATGACAGGAAGGACAGCAGCTCATGACTACAGAGATCCATAGAGGGGGAGTAGCTCCACTTGATGGTAAATGTTATGGGTTAACTCACATCCCCCAAAAAGATATGTTGAAATTCTAGCCCCCAACACCTCAGAATGAGACCTTATTTGGAAATAGGGTCGTCACAGATTTCATTAGTTAAGATGAGAATACTGCTATCAGGTGTGTCTCAATCCAATATGACTAGTATCTTTGTAAGAAGAGGAAGAGTTGGACACAGAAGTAGAGATGCAGGAAGAATGTCATATGATGACAGAAACAGAGATTGTAGTGACAGTCTCTCCAAGCCAAGGAACTCCAAAGGTTGCTGACAAAGAACAGAAACTAGGAAAGGCAAGGAAGGATTCTCTCCCACAGATTTCACACCACATGGCCCTGCTCACACCTTGATTTCAGATCTCCAGCCTCCAGCACTGTGAGAATCAATTCCTGTTGTTGAAGGCATCCTGTCTGTGGTACTTTGTTACATGGCAGTTCCAGAAAGTCATGCCTTGTGGTGAACTTCTTTTTTTCTTTAAGTTTTTTAATTTATTTTGAGAGAGAGAGAGAGAGAGAGAGGAGAAAGGATGAGAGAGACAATCCCAAGCAGGCTTCACCCTGTCAGCACAGAGCCCAACGCAGGGCTTGATCCCAGAAACTGTGAGATCACAACCTGAGCTGATACCAAGAGTCAGATGTGTAACCAGCTGAGCCACCCAGGTGACCCTCCACGACTTCTAAAACAATACACTCTTCCAAAGGTTTCTACTTTTTCTGATTCTGAAAAAAACCATAGGAGACCCTTATTAGCCTTCCTGCCTCTCACCCCAACATGATGCACAAAGACTTGGCAGATCAGAGCCAGAGACTGATCCTCTACCCTTTCAGTGAGGACTTCCTCTATAGTTTTACCTTCCTCCTGACCAGCATGACTGTGGAGAAGTCACTAGGCCTCTGTCTCTTCATTAGAAGATGAAAGTCTTGAACTATGGTAATTTCTAGCCTGAAACATTGGAGACCACAACTCTTCTCTTTCTTCATCAGTGTTTTAGACACCAAGATGATGAGTAAGAAAGGGAGGAAAGCTATAGTACATTTTCAATTTCTATGATCATGTTACAAAAATTAAATGGAAAATATTTGTTGAGTAATCGTCAGCAAGTCACAAGAGGAAAGATAAAGGATATCAGTTCAAAGGAAATATTTCCCATAGTCAGAACAATCAATTAATTAATCAACCCTACTGAGATACTGAATATACAAATGGTCAATAGCCAGGTCATATATAAAATTAGACTTCTGACCTATAAGCTATAGCAAACAGCCCAGGAATCCAACCCATTATCTACAGTAACCAGTCCAGGAAGCCAGTCTGCTATAAGTCAGACTTGTATGAAGGCAGATTACTATCTCCAGTAACAATCCAGGAAGCCAAACATTAACCCGTTATAACAATTGGCCCAAGTCTCCAAGGACTTAAGTAATAACTGAAAGTTTTTCTAAGTTTTGTTTCCACTTTCAACTTTGACCAACCAGAGAAAGTCAAGTATGGACCCCTAACCAATTCCAGGGGATACTTGCTTCTAGTTAGCCCATCACCAGCTTCCTCATATTAACAGTCTCCAATCAAGGCATATCTGAAGCCTTCCCCATTTTCCACTCGTCCTCCTGCCTTTAAGTTTTTGCCAAAACATAAGTTATGGTAGCTGACTATAGCAAGTTCTGAAAAATAACCTTTTCTTGTTCTTATTTGGTTGGTCTTCATTTATTTCCATATTACCAAGCATGAATAAATTCTATGCTATATTCTTACAGGGTAGGGAAAAAAACAAGGAGGTATAAGACATGGTCCTTATACTTAATAGACTTGAAAGCTACAGGATTTGAGATAAAATGCACAAAGATCAGGAAGAACTACCACAACAACTAAGCAAGTGACAAAACCAGCCAGGAATAACCTCAAATGCAATTCTAGGCAGTGGCTCTAGAATTTTATAAACGAGAGATTACTTTTGGCCAGGGACGTCAGATATGAACTGGATTTTAGTACACAGAAGAATATAATTCTAGAAATTATTGAGAGTCCCCTATTCACACTGTCACTTAAATTTGAAAGTCTGTGGGAACCAAAAGGAGCCCTGGCAGAAAACATGTTTTTTCCATGACTACTTTGACTGTCACTTAAAGATGGAATGATTTCTTGGGAAGGTCCCTTCTTTCTCTTCATAAGCCCCTAATGAGTCAGAATGTTCCCTGAGTCATTCAGACTGTAGACAAGACACCCCTGCCCAATTAGCCTCTCAGTTAAGTTCATCTATGTTCCTATTCCCAACCCTCTCCCCCAAATTCTTGGCTACTCACCAAGAGTAGATCTTTATCCACATGAGGCCATTGTTGGAGGCTAAGCAAGGAGCCCTCCTTCCTGATGCTGGGATTTTAGGCCACTATATATAGTACCCTTTCTCTGCCCAATTTCTAAACCAATTAAGAGGCATAAGAATTAGGCAGCTAGAGGTTAAAAATATACTATTTTTAAAAAGGACAAAGTCCTGGCTGAAGATTTCAGGTCTATAGGCTTGTTAATATGGTACCCCTGAGGCTACCTAGCTGGTGCCTGGCAGTGCTGGAAGCCAGGAACTTTTCCATATTGGTCAGTGCCCCCCTTAAACCTTCAGATTTGAAGAAGCAGAGAGTGCTCACTTTCCCCAGGCAGTTCTCAGAGAGAGAAGAGAAGGTGAGGCATGCATGTTCAGTTGCTACATCCAGACTGACCACTTCCTCTTCCTCCAATGCAGTGAAGGAAAGGACGGAGAGAGCCCAAGGGACTTACCCAATGGAAGCATGTTCTCCTGGAAACAATAGGAGTGGGAATAAATGTTCCCATGTAACACCCACAACAGGAAGAGCTTAGTCTTCTCAAGGCTGAGATCTATAACACACACACACACACACACACACACACACATGCACAGGAACATACACTCTCACACATGGCTGCCAATACTATGGTCATGCTTTCTAGTTCTAGAATGTATGACAAATTTACAGTCTGAGGTAAACAGACTCTTGGAAAAACTTGCCAAGTGAGGGATTGCCCTCAGCATGAGCTGGTGTTAGAGGTATAGACTCCTAAGTCATGTGTCCTGAATTCCTGTCCTAGTACTGGCATTAAGTGGCTCAATAATTATTCAAGGTCACTTTCCCTACAGGTGCTCTATACCCAGCTATGCACTGGGAATTGGCACCTTTCTTGCCATATGTAGCAAGTGGGAGATCAGATGGGGAAAGCGGTCACCATACAACTCAACTCCACTCCAGAGGGACCAAGGTGGGTCCCATATTAAGAGAAAATAATAACATCTTTCTTGAAAGATAGAATGAATGTGAAGCAGCCTTATGTCATCACACAGAACTGTTTCAGCACTAGGGAGTTCACTCAAGAGAGGACCCATGAAAGTGAAACAGAGGGCAGAAGGGAAGGGTAAGGAAGGTCCCAAAACCTGTGAGCCAAAGGGATGGGTGTTATGACTCAATCTGGATAACACATAACCAGGGGCTTAACAACTCATTTGTGATTCATTAAGTTGATAACTCTGAAAGCTTTTACCCTCAGGGAACCTCTCCCTGAATTATCCCTTAGGAACTAAAAACCACAACACACTACTCCTAGAATTATTCATCAGAGAAAGGTAGGAACTTGAAAGGGTGTCAAATATTTTCCCCTGCAGCTTCTTGGAGAACAACTATTGTTGGCTTATCCCTTGGTCTTGGCTTCTTTGTCATTCTTTTGGCAACATGTTGGCCTTTGACCTCATTTGGGGAAGAAAGGGAAGGAGAAAGAAAAACTTATGAGAAAGTTGAACTGAGGAAGAAGAGAAGAAAAAGGGGTCCATTCTGCAAATAGAAGACTAAGGTAAAACTTAAGTGCAGAAGTCTTCCAACTTCTGATTGGAATTTCCCAAGGCCCTCTCTAACCAACCCCCACCCCACCCCCAAGACCTCAAAGTCAGAGCTTTGTTTGTTGGTAGATATACAGAAAGGCTCAATAGAAAATGTAACTTCAGTTGGAAGGATGTAGAAGGATCTATATTATTTCATTTTTCCAATAAGAGTCTCATCCCATTTTTTCTGCCTATGATTCTCTCTACTATGTGCTTCCCTTTTAAACGTACTCATTCACCACATCCTAGGAAGGAGGTACTATGACAGGTGCTGCACACACAGAGAAATGGGACACTACATCGTCCCCTCAGGGAGATCCCAGTCAAGTGAGAGACACTAGAACTGTGGTCTGTTGCAATACAAGAGAGAAGTGCTCAAGTACAGATAAAGACAGTGAAGGAGCTCAGAGAATGGGGCTCTAACTTAGGGAGTGAGGTGAGCCATCATAGGAGGGGTCCTCATTGGGTTCCCCAAGAAACAGACTCAGAGACTATCTGCAAGTGGTTTCCTGGAGAGGACTCACTTACAAGGGAAAGAAAGAAGCAGGACTGAGCAGAGAAAGAAGTTTAACTGTGATGCAGTTGCCAAAGGGGCTTTGGCTGACACCTCAGGAAGATAGAAAGCTGGATGGCCTTTCAGAGCTATTGCTGACTGAAGCTCGATGCCTTTCATTGACCACTCATTGGATATGGGCTGTCCCACAGGACATTGCCCAAGCCCAAGGCCAGGGGAGGGAATCATCTGTGAGCCAGCAGCCCTTACTCCCATGCTGGGGAAACCAGCATGTCAGGCATGAAAGGTGAGAGGGGAGGTGGGGCAACAAACCACAGCCTCTACTATAGGAGGTTTTCCAAAAGAGAAGAGACAGAGCTGAGTTTTAGAGCCTACAAATACTGACAAGTGTTCTAGGTGGAAGGAACAGCAATGTACCAAGGCAAGGAATCTTCAGAAAGCATCACACATTTGGAAAACCACCAGGCATTCAGCAAACTCATGAGGCATGTTGGAAGATAGGACCTAAGGAGAAGAGTAGGGGAAAAAATGGGCCAAGAAAGCAGGCAGCCAGATCATAAAGAAGCCCATTTGCAGTGCTAAGAAGTCTGGATTTTAGCTTGGAAATAAGGGGAAAGCCAGGGAAGGATTTTCAATATTGTTTTGTAGGGGGTTTTCCCCCCTTTTCTTTTTCTGATTTATACTATGAGATTGGGAAATGGATTAAGTACAAAGGAAAAAATAAAATAATCTCAAAATCCCACCACCCAGAGATAACCATAATTAACATTTTGATCATTTTCCTTCCAGTATTTTTCTATTTATAGATATATGTATTTAGGCAGAGAGAAACGAGTTTTCAAAAAATCAGACCAATTATACCATACATACAGGTTTTCATCTTGTCTTTTGATTTGTATCATAAGTGTCTTCATGACTATAAGTGTTTTGCAACCACAGGATTTAAATAATCTCATGGAAGTCCTTTAATTGGATTTAACTAATGCTTTCCTTATTATTGGACAGGAAGATTTCTTTCTGGATCCTGGCCTGTAACTTTTATTATACCACTAAGATAAATTCCCAATAAGGGAGTCATTGTGTTAAAAGATATAAACATTTTAAGGTTGAAAAAATTTAAGAGATGAAGCTGGGTCCATAGAAATATATTTTATTTTCCTTATTTTCTGTTAACTCACCTCTCAGTCTTCAGTGAAGAACAGGATAGAGATCCAAGCAACTAAGGAGTGTTTCAGTTAACGGAAGGCTGATTGTGAGGTTCTAACATGGACCCATGGGGATCACACGAATGTTCTGACACACTCAGTGTGGCAAAGAGCATGTGAGGTGGTGCCCACGTGCCACATCTAAAACTGCGTCTTGCTGACCCTCAACCACTTGGAGTATTCAGATTTTATCTTTTCCTTCCTGTTGGAAAAGATTCAAACACCCAAAGCCTAGCACTGATGACTTTTAAGATTCCTTTTCCCACTGAAATTCTCTGATTGTATCTCTGTGAATGTTCCTTACAGCAAACTCCATTATTCTCTGTGCCTTCAACATAATGCTTCTCCCTAAGGCAGACAGAAGGAAGAATCTTTAAGCCTTCTATTGACACAGAAACTGTCCCAAATGCTCTCAAATCTATCTTTATTTGTGCTGCTGCCTATAAATTACTTTCTCATGGGATATGGTTTGAATTATAGAAACAATCCATTCCTTTCCCCACTGGTTGCCAGCCCTTCCCCAGGGTCACAGAATACTTCTTTTTGATGTTCATATCCTAATTTTAATCCGACTGTATATTCTATCAATGGTTTCTGGAGTCTACATCAGACATAATTCTCAAACAACAGGAAGTTAGTTAATGTGACTGGTTCCGTTGGTTAGGACCCTTCTACAACCATCTCTCTACACAGCCTTCCTGACATGTGTTTGTAATCATATGGAGTTATCTCTACAGAAACTTGATTTGCCTTCCATCTGAAGTGGCCCTTGGGGTAGTGCTCTTCCATCTAGCGTGCCTCTGGTTTTGTTGTCGTTGCTTTAATCTGGCATCTCAGGAGGCAGAATGGTCTAGTGAAAAGACAAACAAACTCCTATCAAGAAGTCTAGATTCTTGGCATAGTTCTGCCACCAACAATTTAGGTGACAGAGAGGAATTTACTTCCCGTCAACCCATCTCTCAGAATGGTCATGAGGAAAAACCAAAGTCATAGTCCTCAAAACAGAAGACAATGTGCACAGCTGCATAGATGAATGTGGTAATTTATTGCAGTCATCTCCTTTATATGAATGGAGTGAGTCCATTTATATAGTCCATAAAGAAAATATAGTCATTCAAAAAATGTTTATGAAGCTCACCAGGGATGACAGCAGGTACTTGGAGAACAAGGAGAAACAGAATACAGTCAGGGGATTCCAAGACTGGTTGGAAAACAGACATAGGAACAAAAATTTGCAGCAATGATAAGAGTTTTAATGGGCATGTATGTAATGTGATAAGGGAGCATAGAGGAGGAAGCAGGGCATCCTACCTAAGTAAGTCAGAAGAAATCAACAGGGGACCCTTGAGCAGTATTGAAGGAAGAAAAGACAATGTGCAGGCAGCTAAGCCAGAAAAGAAATCATCCCTCACAAAATCTCCAAGAAGAAAAAGAACACATAATGCTCAGGAAACCACACATCCGCCAGTATGCAGGAGCACAAAAGGTATCAAGGTGTAGCAAGGGTGGAGTCTTGTTCCCCTATGGTGGGATGCTGCTTATTCCTCTGGGCAAGGTAGGGTTAGTGACATGCTTACAGTATGGCTGTATCAGTCATGGTGCAGGAAAGAAACACTGAAATGGGTAATCTGAGAAGAATTTACAATGGGATTGTGTTCAAAGGTGTGGGCAGGGTGTAGGGAAACGACAAGTGGTCCTGTTGCCATTCTTCAGCCTGGATGGGTGAGGAGAGAAATAGTTATTAAAACCTGGAAGAGAGCCATGTGAGAATTCACGTAATGAGGGCATCCATTGAAGGATGCAGTATGCAGGGATTTCTAGGGAAGGAGTTAGGAAGGTAAATGACCCCTCTCCTTGCTCCCACCTCTCCCACCTCATCTCACCAGTGCCCTCATTGGCCAAACCCAACCAGAAGCCAGAGGGAGAAGGACCTTTGGAGGAAAAGGGCCTGGTCTAGAGGGACGACTCTGTAGGAACAAACATAAGCAGTGTAGCACCAAGCAAGAAATGCCCAATTGGAATTTCAGGCAGCCCCTCAGACAACAATATGGAGAAAGGAAACTGGGGAAGGTATGGACAAGTAAGACATTATCCAGGTGAGAAATGATGGGAATTTGGTAAGGCAGTGGAGACATTAAGGAAGGGGTGCAATAGGTTCAAGAACGTATAGAAGATACAATCTAAAGTACTTATGGTCACTCACTGATATATCTCAGAAGCTCTTTCCCATATATGCACATATCATGGGGAAATCAATAAAACAAGAAATGAGATGATTCTATGGGATATAGTCTGTCATTTCTGATATCTGCAACTCGTCTTTTTTTAAGCAGTTTATTTTGGTGGTAACACCAATCCTTGGGTTGGAAGCCAAGAACTTATGACAGGAAGTCCCATCCTTGTCACATATCTCCATATCCACCATCTGAGAAAAAAAAAAAATGAGGCCTTTGTAGTCGGCTGAGTGGTGGCCTTCCCCAAAATGTGTCCACAGCCCAGAACCTGTGACTGTAACTTTATTTGGGGAAATGGTCTTTGTAAATGTAATTAAGTTAAGGAGTTTAAGATGAGATCATCCTGGATTGTCTGGAGGGTCCTAATCCAATGACAAGTGTCCTTATGAGAGACAGAAAAGGAGAGCATGTGGAGATGGAGACATGGAGAGGAGAAGGCCATGTGATAACAGAGACAGAAATTGGAGTTCAACAGCCACAAGCCAAGGAATACATGGAGTTACTAGTTCCCTAGGGCTTTCAGACATCTTGGTTTCTGACTTCCAGCCTCCAGAACGGTGAGATAATAAATTTCTGTCATTTAAGCCACCCAATTTGCAGTGATTTGTTATGGCCGCCCTAGCAAACCAATATAGCAACGAACCAAAGACACCCTATTGTGATGTCCTAAGGTCTGGGCCATACACAAGATGAAGCTAAACTTCAGCTTTATTTGTTTTCCTGTGTGGAGCCCATCTGGTGAGCTTAGGTAGCGCCTATCTGGAAACATACACCTTTAAAATTGACTAGCACCAGATAACAGAATTTTTAATTTCTATATTTATACCCCAAGATGTGCAGAACTATTCTAAGTGACATTTGTGGCATAATCATGGAAAACTACCTCACCTGCAGAAAACTTCTAAAAGTTCAGGCATCTGGGTGGTCCAGTTGGTTGAGCATCTGACTTTGGCTCAGGTCATGATTTCATGGTTCATGGGTTTAAGCCCCAAGTCAGGCTTTGTGCTGATGGTGCAGAACCTGCTTCAGATTCTCTGTCTTCCTCTCTCTCTCTCTCTCTCTCTCTCTCTCTCTCTCTCTCTCTCTCTCTCTCTCTCTCTCTCTCGCCATCCTGCAGTCATATTCTCTCTCTTTCTTTGTCTCTCTGTCTCTCTGTCTCTCTCTCTCTCTCTTTCTCTTCCCCTCTCAAAAATAAATAAACATTTAAAAAATTTTTAATTAAATAAAATGGCACCTTGGTGGCTCAGTTGATTAAGTGTCCAAACCTTGATTTCAGCTCAGGTTATAATCTCAATTGTGAGATCGAGCCCCACATTGGACTCCGTGCTGAGCATTGGAACCTGTTGGGATTCTTTGTCTCCCTCCCTTCTCATGCTCACTTGCCCATTCTCTCTCTCTCTCTCTCAAAAATAAATAAAAGATAATAAAATGAGAAGAAAAGAAGAAAACTTCTAAAGGTCACCAACATTCATTATCACCTGTACCCAAAGCCCCATCTTGTCAAATCACCAGATCAATTCTTGGTTCTGTTCACCATTCAGTCTGATATGTCCTTAGCTTCAGCTGCCTCCTTCATGCTCAAATGTTTGTTCCAGAACAAAAACACAAGGACTACATTCGCTTATTTGATGTCATACGTTCTGGATGTCACAGCTGGCCCAAATGAAATGAAATCTGCATTAAATACAGGTCATCACAGACATCTTGAAACATGTTTCAGAGTAATACCAAGTATATTTATATCAACTTTCACTTTTCCAACTAAGCCTCATCCCTTTATGGGAAAGGATTTTTGTGCCTTACTGGCATATATGGTACATGAGATTGTTAGAAAATGTTCCAATTTGTTGTTTAGATGCCTATGCAAACAACGGCATCACTGAACAAACTAGAGAGCCCAGTGGTAAGAGCATGTTTGTTGAGGTGGGATGAAGAGATGATGGGTACCATCTTGAATATGTTAGATGTAAGATGCCTGAGGCCATCAAAGCTAGGTTTCTGGTAAGCAGTTTGAAATATGTCTGAAGCTTAGGAATGAAATTGGAGAAGACACTCCAGGTAATTATTGTTTTCCTCTGTAAAAGCAGAAAATGTTTTCTCTTTTTGATGTATCTCCTTCCAAGTACCATTATCGCATAAGCCAACCCCAAAAGAGAACATAATTTCACTTCCAAGTAGGTTGGGGTTTGCTCCCTTTTCCCAAAAGCAGGGTTTCCATTTGAATATGCCTTGACCCCATGCAGCCAACAAGACCCCATTCCTACATCTCAGAGTGTACCCTTGTTAGTCTAAACCTATAAGGGTGACTCCATCGTCCTTATTAGAGTTGAAGATCGTGACCCAATTCTGCCCAAGATGGAAGAGGTAAAGGGTGCTGGGAAAAGAGGTTCACTGTGTTGGTGTGAGAAGTACTGGCAGCCAGCTCTTTCTCACTAACTCCTCCTCTGGACAGAGTAAAGGAGTGAGGGCTAGCAAAGCTAACGGCAATCATCCTGTGCGCACAGGACAGCCAGCCTGAGGATTTACTCAATACTGCACACACAGAGATGGCAGGAACCTGGGTTCTTAGGATCATTACCGAGCCACTGAATGGACCTCTCCTGAGTCAATAGATGTCCTTATCACCTAGGCCACTTTCTCATGTAGCTGCCAACACAAGCACTGTAACCCATACACGTGTCTTCTGATGCTTTGTTCCTAAACCGCATCACCCCAGACCTCCCCTGGAGAAGCTCCTGTCACTTGCCAGCTGTCATTTCTCAGTGACAAATGAAACAACATGGATGAAATCCCCTAGCATAGTGCTTAGCACACAGTGGGTGCTGGCTAAACTTTCTTCCTGTTGTGTTGTCTCACTTCTCAGCTTCAGTTCTCTCTCTCTCTCTCTCTTTCTCTCTCTCTTTCAGATCCTCACCATTGTTTTTGAAATGCTTTGTGTGATAAAAGCCAGGTCCCAGCAGTCCTCTGGATGGTTGAGTGCTTTGAAGCCCCCCTGCCTAGGAAACTCCATGACCCAGAAACACCAGTGAATGAGCTACCTTCCTTATTAGACGGCCACTGCGGCTGGTCATGGATACTCTTGCTCTTCACAGGATTCAAATATGGTGGCAGGCGTGAACACCAACACCATGAGAAGCTCAGTGAAGTCGGGCCTTTGATCATTCAGAGCCAAGATGTCTCACACCTGAGTCATCATGACCAGTATCAGTCTTCACGTTGCAGATGTGCAGCAAGACTGATTAATGCAGAATTCTGATTACTATAATGTTCACAATATTACTAAAGGAGAGCCTAGAACTCTGATCAGCAACTTCTTTTGAAAAGAGACCACTGGATTTCCCCTCCTTTTTACCCCGATGTCCTGGTTCTTGTTTTCGGCCCATGAGCCATTGCAGCGAATCCTCATTTACAGCCATGTGTCAAGCTTTCTTGAGCAACAACACTGCCTTGTAATGTGCTTTTCTAGAACACATCCGAAGATACTTTCCAATAGCAGTTTTGTTTTTTTCCTTTTCAGCATTTGGGGTTAAAAGGCATTCAAATTTCATGTGGCTCTTACAGTAATCTCATGAGACACTTGGAGACACCTTAGGATATTGTAAAAACAAATGCTGAAAACACCAGTGTGAGAACACCACGCTGAGTGGAAAGTGCCTTCCCCGTCTTGCCAGTGACTCACTTTGGTGACTCAGAGCTTGCCACACAATTCAGAGATCCACAGAGCCTATCTTCCTTCCTCTGCCTACCTGGAGGGAAATTAGGGATTCATTAGATAAAGCAGCGAAGTGCTTTCAGTTCTTCCTGATACCATTTATATGAATATATGAATACGAGGCATTATCACCTCCCAGGTGTTAAGGAGCATTCAAATTTAAGGAAGGGAAGTGGTGGGGAGGTGGGGGAGGGATAAGGAGTGGGATCTTAACTTTCACAAATGTGTTAACCAAAACCGAGTATCCCCAACAAAGCCAAGACCTAGAAACTTCATAAACAAGAGAAGATTTTGATTATAGTTTTTAAGGATCAAAATTTTAAATTTCCTGCAAACTTTAAGGAAACACCTCCCCCCCTAAAAAAAACAAAAATCTTGATGTGCCAGTCCAAACTTGTATTTCGCATGTGTTAAATCCAACTTTCGCCAAGTGTCCGGTAACGTTTTAATATTTACACTTTTATTCCTCTGCCCTATAATCACCTCAACTTGGACATTATGCAAATATGTGAAATCTTCAAACATAAAATGAAGCCAAGTTACTCACAGAAGAGAAACCCTATGTCAACCTTCATTACCACATGCCAAAAATGTCAGGCAAATCTACTCATTTACTAGAACCAAGAGGAACCTACCCCCCAGTGCTCAGGGGTCCCCTCTCAAATACAGGCAAGCTAACAAAATACTGAACCTTAAACTCATTTAGAAAATAAGCCTATGAATTTTTTCCTTTAGCAAATGCCACAGGGTGACCCCACCTTCGAGTCAAACGGCTGAAACGCAGCTTGCCTTGCTTCCCTTGAGTACTGAGTTCTAAAGGCCACTAGTTTCAATCCATTTTGCCAGAAATAACTTAAAGGCTTTCCTGAACAGTCACCAAAGCCCTTGTATCAATATAGTCATTTTAAATTAACATCCTAACTTAATATAACGAAACCTGATTTTTGTTCATGATGAAAATTTATATTGGAACACCACTGTGGAGGCGATGGCTAGTGCATTCACCTCAGACAGAGCGTTTGCTGACAAACAAGAGTTGGACCAGAAGGTTTAAGTCCAGATGCCCCAAAACACCAACCTTGTTTCCGAAACGAAAACAGTTTATCTACATTGTCAACAACTCTAGGTTGTCCTGACACATCCATTAGTTATAATGGGTAAGTCTTCCTTTACAAAAACTTTTCTTTTCCCACAAACATCTGCTAAAAGTGGCAGCCTGAAAGAAAAATACAAAAAGGGAGAAACTATTATTTGTTAGTCAAAACCTAGGAACAATCAAAACAGCCCTCAGTAGGCCAATGTACATCTATGCCATAGCATACTATTCCAGCATAAAAAAGAACCAACTATCAATACAAACACCTGGAGCGGACTTCAAGGGCATTATGCTGAATGAGAAGAAAGCAAGTCTCAGTAGGTCATATGCTATACAATATCATTTAGGCAGCACTCTCAAAATGGCAAAATTACAGAACTGGGGAATGGATTCGTGGTTGGCATAGGGTTAGGGAGGTGGGTGAGTATGATTATAAATGGGTACCATGAAAGACCTATCTGTGGGGATAGAGCAGTTCTGTCTGCTGATGGTTACATGAATCTACATATATGATAGAATGGCATACAACTCCTCACACGCATCATACCAACATCCATTTCCTGGTTCTGATACAAGTACTCTAATTATGTAAGATGTGACTGAAAAGAATCACAGGGGAAAGGGCACAGGGTCTGGGCTATCTTTGCTGTCATTGCTACATCTATGATTATTCAAAATAAAAAAAAAATAAAGAATGATCCAAAAAATAATGAGAAGGGAACTAAAAGAAAAAAAGGAAGAAAAAGAAACCACTTGGGGTGAATACTGACAACCCCAGAGATGAAAGATGACAGGGAATATCTGGAGGAATGGACAGACAGCAAGAGTAAATAGCAGAGGTTACAGTCAGGCAAGCTGACAACCAGAAACTGCTTGGGTTGTACGTTGTAAATGAACTCAGTGGACAGAGAAGGGGAAAGATCACTGAACTGCTACCCCTGAATGACAAGGATAGAAATCACGCACAGTGAGGGGGAGGATAAGGAATCATGGGGCAGCAGCAGCTACTGGAAGGTCTGGAGGGGAGGGAGCAGGATGCACAGAGGGGGGATGGAAGTAGTCCTTAGGAGGTGACATACGTCAAATCAGAGAAAGAATCACGGGGGGGCAGGGGGAGAAATGTCTGACCTAGAAAGAAATATTGAAAAGGAAGATGTGCCATAGAAACCAGGAAGTTGAGAAAGAAGGGGCAAACTTCTTGGGCTTGAGCAGAATCACCAATCGAATAACAATGAGGTGATCAAAGAATATCACAGGTAAGTGAATCAGAAGGAGACGAGAAAAATGACAGCAATCAGGAAGACAAATGATGAGCAGGAAAATGCAATGGCCTCTGAGAAAGTGTTCCTTACAGGGGTCTAAAACCCAACAACACATCCTGAGCTTTCCAGATGTATTTAACAAACATCTTTGATAGCCTGGCGCATGTCAAGTATACGTCAAACATGATTTTCATGTCAGAAAACATGACTCTTAGTGACTACCATTCATGTAAAAATAACACAAAACTCCAAGAGGGTGAATTCCTGTAGTGGAGGAAAGAATTTCACAAGACAACTTTTGAGCAAACATCTTGGCATCCCCAAGGGCCATATGCAGAAGACTCTCCAGGGTTTCCAAGAGCATAAGCAACCAATAATATAAAATCTGAAAATTGGTACAGTAATTCTAAGACCTTAGAGTCTGAGATTTAGCTTGGTCATAAAGGGATTCTTATCACACAAGGAAAGTCAAAGTTCATGATCCCCACGAGAGACACTGGGGAAATTCCAAGGAGGGTAGCCCCTAAAAAAGAGAAGGAAGAAAGATGGCTGGCCACTCTCCATGGGTGGAGAAATCACAAAACAGAAGATCATTTTCTCTCCCAGCTACTGGAGTAAAAATCAACTCAGAATTCTTTGCAAACACTCAACAGTGGGGAAAGGATTGATGGCATCCTCTAAAAGTGATCAGACTGGTGCAGAGGACTGAGAGAGGAGAGAAATAGCTAAAGTTTTCTGCAAAAGAATCGGGGGGGGGGGGTGGGAGTTAGAATTCATGAACATGTAGACTTTGAGAAATGACTTGATGGAAGGTTTAAAGGATACCAAGGCCAACAGCTGAGAATAAAATTGAGAAGAGATAACAACGAATTGAGAAATGAAGTCTGAACATTGTGAGATGTAAATCCCTTCTTTAGTTTTCCTTATAAAATCTTCAGTACAGCTTATCTTGACAAGCATTGAGAAATGTGGAGAATTGTCAAATCACTCCATTTTGCACCAAAACTAAGATAATATTATATGTTAACTACACTGAAATTTAAATTTAAATTAAAACATAAAGAGGTGCCTGGCTGGCTGAGTCAGTGGAGCATGTAACTCTTGATCTCTGGGTCATGAGTTCAAGCCCGCACATTGGGTGTAGAGATTATTTAAAAATAAAATATTTTTTAAAAATTAAAAATTAAAAACAATAAAAATAAAATAAATCTTCAGTACAATCTCTGTTTTGGGGTAAATTTTTATTGAGGGAAACACACAGAAATGCAGGGCCCTGCTTCAAGGTTGCCACAAAGGCAAAAGCATAGGTGGCAAACACCTTTTTATTAGCTATTAATTAATATAATAAATTATAATTTATTAATTATAATAGATACACAAAGCACAAGGGAAGGAAAGAGAGCACGGGAATTTGTAGGTTGGATCCCTTCTTCTTTTACTAAATTTTTAAATTATTGAGTCATTTACTTATTTCTCGGTTTCCAAACAGGCTCTGTGGGAGAAGTATGATCACCTTAGTTTTATTATGTGGGTATGGGCTCATTCATTTTTTCCCAACCTTCAAGCAACTTTAAGGGTCACAAACATCCTTTTCAGCTCTGATACTCTTTTCCTCTCCCAGGATCTCAAAAGCCTTCCCATCCTCCTCAGAAACAAATCAAGAGGTCTTTAAAAAGATCACACATACTTCCATTGTTCTATTGCTGTTTCTTTCTTTAGGCTATTTTCAGATCAGTGTCCCTCTTTTTGTAAAATGTTATGGTTAACTATTTCACCAAATAACCAGATAATCTCTTTACCACTGCCTTAAATACCATTTTTTTTCCCAAAAGGGCTTGGCCATCCTAGAAAGTTAAAAGCTGGAAGGGAGTCTATGTTTTTATCCCTTTGCAAATAAATCATATCACAGAGGCAGACTAGGTTATGCTGAATCCAGACTGTAAGTTTCCTTTTGTACCCAACAGTCAAATAAAGTACAATGAAGGCACGTGAACACAATAGATCATCTGTGTGGTTTCATCAACAAGCACATCTGTGAAACTGGAGAGGTGGTTTGCAGAGTAGCTTTTCAGCAGGGAGACAGCAGCCTCAGCAGTGAATCAGGGCAAGTCTTGGAGCAAGAAAGACCCGTTCTCCAGTCTTGGCTCTGCTCTTGCTGCTGGATACTCAATAGTTTCTTCACGGCTTGAAAAGTCATTAAAAATAGGAATGAAGTTCGCCTTACAGAAACAGAAAAGAACATACGAGGCATACAGTACCTTATCCCCAAACACACAAATAGTAATTGATCAGGAAATTAAAAAAAAAAAAAAAAAGAATGACACACTACTCTCCAGCTCAGTCACTTTTTCTTTAAGTTACTTTCTTTTTTAATGTTGCCCTCTCTCTGCCCCAATCCTGTCTCTTGGGTTTTTTTTTTTTTCATACTTCCCTTCCCCCAGTGTATAATTATTCTTCCAGCTCTCAGAAACAGCAGAGCAATAATAATTTGCTCCAATAATCATGAGTGCTTGAGGCACCCTAAGCTACCTGATACTAGGTGATGGGGTGAGGAGGGATGGCAATGTCAGGTGTTACCCAGTGTGAATACTTAGGCACAAACACCAGAGCAGATGGTCGATTTTTTTTTCCCACTTATCCAAGGGGCCTTAGTTCCTTTGTTCTTCCACACAACACGTCCAAAATAGTCTTGGTAAAATACTTTCATCATGCACGCCCTACTCAAAAACCTGTTAGTTATCCAATCCACAAATACCTATTGATTGTTTCCCCCAGGTCTCCTAGATCATCAATCAAGACTATGCTTGCCTTACCTCAGCAATAAAAGACTAAGGCAGGTGCTGTGCTCACAAACCTCCTTGCATGTCAGAGAATGTTCTTCTCCAGTCTCTCTAGCCTCCTCCCAAACTGTGGAGCAAGAGCTGTACTTGCAAAGAGCCATCACAAAAGGTTATGGATGAAGAAACCCCCCTAGAAATATCTTGTACTACTATTTTGCTTTTCTGTAGTTCTTGAGCCAAACTTTTTACACTTGTACCATGGTCTCTCTCTGGCCTATCACCATTCCTCTCCTGTTCTATTCTCTCACCATATCTCACACGGTTTTGCATCTCCCACAGCTGTGAGTACGCCACTTTGCAAATACTTCAGCCCAATGTAGACATCCTGTCTTGATTTGATTTCTCCTAGGATTTCACTAGTTTGATTGGCTTGGTTCTGAAGCCTTTGATTCACCTGATGGGTAGGGTTGCCAGATTTGGAAACAAAACAAAACAAAACAAAACAGGATGCTCAGTTAAATTTGAATTTCAGATAAGCGATGAAAATTTTTATACATTCTATGCAATATTTGGAGCATATTTATACTAAAAAATATTGCATATCTGAAATTAAAATAGAACTTAATTTATCTGGAACCCTACTGGTGTGTCACCCAACTGAGCAAAAGAATATTCCATAGATTTAGCTTGGGCAATGGAGACGGCTTCCATGTAGCACAATTATGATTATCCCTGACTGCAGGAATGACAGAAGGAGAAGGGTGGATATACCAACGTTGGCATCTTAGCATATATGCATAATCTGTCTGGCAAAGGAGGGCTTTGTTGCATTCTGAGTCAAAGTGGCCGATGATATTGTAAATGCGGGTACAAGATGGCTAGACAGGGAGGTACAGAGGCAGAAAGTATTGCAAAAGAGTAGCACACAGCAACTGCTGCCCTTCTGAGAAACTGCATTCCTCCACAAGGGTCCCCTCTGGCTCTGCCTTGGAAACACATCCTAAATCAAGGTTGAGATGAGGCTGAGAATGTAGGTGAGTGTGCTCCCCGGAAAGTCACTGCCCACTAAGGCACCCCACTCACCAGAGTCCTCGCCTTGAGTATTTTCAGACAACAAAAGTAAACACCCATCTCCAGAGATCCTGGGGAACTCCCACTGCATCCAAGAGTTGGCAGCCTATTTTCTACCTTGAGAATCAGGGTACTTTTTCCTTTGTAATGTGATTTCTTGGCTGGAGTGGAACTGTTTGGCACTCTGAGATGCTCCATAGAAATGCAAGATGATATTGTATTGTATTAATGTCACTTAATGGTAGCTGTCAATGATAGTGATGGAATAAATATGGAAAAGGAAATTACTGTAATTGATTGACAGTCTGGAATCTTCGATATTCGACCTAATGAGAGAAACCTATGAGCAGCAGCTTCCAGAGCAGGCTATTAATGCAAATTGTATGCACCACACCGGCATGCTGAATTATGCAATGCTGTGTGAATGTCTAATCCATTTCACCAGGCTTGTCTTTATCCAGAAAAAAAAATATTTCCCTGACATGCTGATTAGTATATTAGGAGAGTTTAAGAAGTTTGGTGCTAAAGTAGGTGCCATCGTGGTGTTATTAATTTAGTTCTGAACAAGACAAACAGCTCTGTGCAGCCATCAAAATCACTACCTAAGTCTACAAGATAACTTTGTCAAGACTGATGGGAATTTACAGAAAAGTCTTGTGATATGTGGAAGGAATTAGCAAATAGATAAGGAGCACGTCATTTTTCTAGAAAACCACTGTCAAGGACTCGGTACCCATGTGGAACCACACACCTGCCAAGACATCTACAATGTCTGCATGATCTCTTGCTCAGATGTTCAGAAACTTATAGAAACTGAGAACAGGACCAGATGTGGGCAGTCGAGGGAACAACAGGTGCAAACAAGGCTTAGGGCCTCCTCTGGGCCTTCCTTGGAGATTTAAGCACTGCCCAGGCACGATCAACAACAACAAAACACTCTCGGTGGGAATATACTTTATATGGGAAGAAGTCTATGGGGATAGAAAAGTAAGTTGCCAATTACCTGTTACTTGCACATTCCAAGAACTCATAGCTTTGAGAATACTGTAGCCCTAAGCTCTTTACCCTGCACACACCAACTCTTAAAACTTGGACCAAGAGAGGAAGTGTCTAGACTCCTAACTACATATCCCAGAGCTTCCTACAAGTTAACTATGACCAGGCTGCTCCCAGGAACACCTATGTCCTCATATTGGAAAGCAATGGGATAGAAGAAAGAGAACGTGCTGTGCATTCCCGCTTACTGCTAGTGGTCTCGAGATACTTTTAGGTCAGTACATAGATGAACTTTTTATCTAATTGCACAAAATGTTTCTGATTGCCTTTTATGTACCAGGTATGATGCTACAGCCTAGATGTGGAAACACTGCTCCTGCCCACACGGAGCTTACAGTCTAGCAGAGGAGGCACGTGTGAGGTGGGGATTACCTGCGGGAGGAAAGATGTCACAGAAGAGGAAACAAGTGTATGTGACAGGGGGACAGACTTAGTTGGGGTGGGGGTGCACTGGAGAAGGTGTGATTGAGGAAGAGGTACTTAAGCCAGGACCCCTCAAATGTTTTTATTCTTTTAACTATAATGAACATGTACTAATAAAACGTGTGTTGGATGGGGACAATATGCTTGACAAAACTTATGCCGGTTGTCATCATATATACAGATGCACATTTTTTCATTTTCTTTATTAAAAATGTTTACTTATTTATTTTGAGAGAGAAAGAGAGTGGCCATGAGTGGGGAAGGGGCAGAGAGAGAGAGATAGAGAAAACCCCAAGCAGGCTCTGCACTGTCAGTGCAGAGCCCCATGTGGGGCTCAATCTCCTAAACCCGTGAGATCATGACCTGAGCTGAAATCAAAAGCCAGACACTCAACTGACTGAGCCATTCAAGTGCCGCCATTTTTTCCTTTCCAAGTGAACCATTTTAAATTCAAAAGTGAGCCAGCCTATTTAAAGACAATATTAAGGAAATAATAGTGCCATTGGCACTCAAACATATCACAAATTGTGAATTGGGGATGTGATTGACTGAAGTTTGGGAAGTCTGTGTGAGGGAAAGGTGACAAGGAAGGTGAGGGTGCCTGGGAGGGAAGGGTCTCGGGCAAGAGTTGAAATAACAAAATGAAGGAACAGGAAGGCAAGACCGAAAGTTCCTCAATGTGCTTTCACATATATTATTGCGTTCTTTCACCACACCAGTCCCCTGTGGCGTAATGTATTCCGTTGAATTTTCTATAGAATAATTGAGGCCCTTCCAAGGTTAAGTAAAACACTAGAGGTCACCCAGCAAATTAGCAGCAGAGAGAGAGTTACAACACAGGCCATCCCTCGCCCCGTTGAGAATGTGTCTCTTGCCTCCAAAGTTTCGAGTGTGCAGCAAGATGGAAAATGAAACTTTATATAAAGCAAACTAAGTAAAATAGAGGACTTCCAAGGGAAAAGTAAAGGCTGCAACTGGCTTGAAAAACATAACAGTGTTTTCATGACTGGATGTCCTTTGAAATTACTCCATTTCAAGGTTCTTGTAGAAGCTTGTTGAATATTGTATACCTTTTCGAGGAAGAGGCAAGCCTCTAAAAAACAAGGATAGCCACCCTGGGGATGTCTACGTCTCCTTCAGCCTGGTTCTGGCTCTCACAGAGACACGAAGGAGTATTCCATGGACAGTGGGCTTGTCTTTCTCAATGTCAACTTTATAGTTGGATTTTTGCCTCCTGGCTCCCAATTACCCTAATAACCCATTAAAAGGCAACATGTCAACCATCACCCATGAGTTCCTCTTAAACTGCAGAGGAGCTGGTTCTATTCTCCAGGCTCTACCATTCTGGGGATAATGAGCTCCACAAGCTTATTCCTTCCTGTTTGAAGAAGCAAGGCTGTTCCACCAAAGGCTCTTTCAGGAATCTGTGTACTCTTGTTCCATGGCCTGAGAACGTTCTGGAAAGTTTAACCGCTGTTAAGTTTTCTGCCTTACCAATGCCTTCTCACCTCTCCCACCACACTTTACCAAGCCCACTCTCTACCCCACCCTAGTCTTTCCCCATCCCTTCCTTTCCCTACCCCTGACCCCCAGGTTTTCATAGATTTCCAGCTTCAGGGCTCACGATTGATTCATTCATATGTGAGCACCATCTACATGCCAGGCTCTGCTGTAGACCCTGGGCATACAAACATGGTCCTCTTTCTCATGAAGCTTATATTCTAGAGGGAGGAGACAAATAATTGCATAGGTTTTCTAAAAAAAATCAAATAGTGATAATGCTGTCTAGGCAGTATTTTCAAAGGCTGATGAAACTGAGTGGACAAGTGGATAGTTTATAGTCTGGAAAGTCTATCTGAGAAGATTACATCTAAGTCGAGATCTAAACCACATGAAGACCAGGTAGGGAACCTTCCAGGCAGAGGGAGCAGCTCATGCAAAAGTCCTGGGCTGTTAGGAAAGGAGAAAGTTTTACAGAATTGAATGAAAACCAATGTGCTGCAGTAATTCTCTGGGGGGCCATGAGTGGCAATATCATGTGGGATTCTTCCCTGCATTTAGGGATTTCTAGCATCCCTGGCATCTCTTCCCATTAAGTGCCAGGAAAGCACCTGGTTCTAACTACCAAAAACCCTTCCCCAGTGCTGCTTCAATCGAGAAGCATTAATGCACTGTGGGTCAGGGTGAGATTATCCAAGGGGCTTTGCAATCAGGTGTATTGATTTCCTGTTTAAAGAACAGAAAGTTATTCTCTCACAGTTCTGGAGGCTGCAAATCCAAGATCAAGGTGTCAGCAGGGTTTGGTTCCTTCTGGGGTGGGGAGGAAGAAACGGTTCCAGGCCTTTTTTCTGCTTTTGGTGGCCTGCATTCCTTGGCTTGTTGATGATATTCTCCCTATGCCTTCCCTCCATGCATGTCTGTCTCTTACCCAAAGTTCCCTTTTAAAAGGACAGCAGTCCTATTGGACTATGCACCCCCCCCCCACTACTAACCATCTCAATCATTTGCAAAGACATTGATTCCAAATAAGCTCACATTCACAGCTATACTTAAGACTTCAACATCATTTGAGGAGGACACAGTTCAACCCATAACATAGGTCAAGAAATTTGGATGTGATTTGACTTGATTTGATTTGATGTAACCCTCTGGATGATGTTAAGTAAGGGCATGATATGATCTGATTTCTGCTTTCAAAAGTTTGAATATATGGAAAATGAATTATTTGGCGCCAGAGTAGAAGCAGGGACACCAGTTAGCACAGGAATTCAGGCAAGATATGAGGCTGGTTTGGAAGTGGTCCTCGTACTTGTAGCCAGGTGTGGCCTCTCGAAGAACTGCACCATGGGGCGGGCTGACACTCACCTGGAGAATGTCTGCTCAGTGAGCAAAAGGTATCTGGACACAGTCCACTGAGAGCAGTAAATTGGAACCTGAAAAGCATCAACCTTCAGGTAGAGACCAGAAAATGACTTGGACAGACTCTGAGTATGCAGGGAAGAACTGGATCATCTTTCAAGTGCCCTTCCCCCGTAGGGGTATATGGTGAGGGCAATCCCACACTGTAAGTCAACACAAGATACTGCCACCTTCAGTGAGTCAGGCCAGGAGAGGTCAATGGTGCCTATCTCTGCACTGCTTCATTCCTCCCTCCTGTCCGTGACGGTGCATGCTAGGGCCGCACATTACCACTTCCTTTTCAGAGCCGTCCTGATACACATCCCTTCCAATAAATTAATATTTCCATCTCAGTGAACAAAAACAAGTCAACGCACCAACAGAGTGGGCTACCTTCCAGGGTTTGTCTGCTGACAGATTAAAAAGTATGTCAACATGGCTTTATATTAACAAACATTGCAAAGCAGAAGCCATTGTTTGTTTTGTTTTGCTTTGTTTTCCTGGTTTCATGGTCATGTCAGTGGACCCACGCCTACACCCGTGCACTGTGCAAAGGTAGACAGACCGCGTTACACTGGTCTGGCTAGAACCTTGATATGTCAAAGGGTCAGCGAGTTGCAGTGCTCAGTCTCTCACTCCTGCCAAATGAATTGGCCAGACAGCGATAGCAAGGTGCAGTGTCTTTATCATACAACTTAGGGTCATGACATGACAGTAATAAGACGCATTTGTAAGTGCCTAAATTTTAATGTTAATATCCCGGGATAGTGATGAGAGAACCATATGACAATTTTCAAGAAAATCTAAGAAAGAAAGAAGGAAGGAAGGGAGAGAAGGAGGGAGGGAAAGAGGGAAGGAGGGAGGGAGGGAGGGAGGGAGGGAGGGAGGGAGGAAGGAAGGAAGGAAGGAAGGAAGGAAGGAAGGAAGGAAGGAAGGAAAGAGAAAGTATCTCCTAATTCTTTAAAGAAAGCACTAGCTCTGGACCTTTTTTCACCCTCCATCCCCAGTGGCTGGTTATTTACAAACAATACTTAAAGGTTGACCTTGACCCAAGGTCACTGCACTGGCCAGGGTACAGGTGTCAACCAACCTCACAGCCCTCAGATCAATTCTGGCCCATGACCTGCTTTTATACGGCCCACAAGCTAAGAATGGTTCTCATATCTTTTAATGGTTGGGGAAAAAAATCAAAAGAATCATATTTTGTAACACACAATCACCCTTCATGACACATGAAAGTTAAAACTATGTGAAACTCAAGTGTCAGTGTTTATAGATAAAGTTTTATCAAAATGCAGCTGTGCTCATTCACTTACATATTAACTCTGGCTGTTTTCATGAGACAGCAGTCACATTAAGTGAGGTCAAAGACCATATGGCCTGCAAAGTCTAAAATACCGATTATCTGCCCCATTACAAAAAAAGTTTGGCAACTGCTCAAGAGGACTAAGGAAGAAGCACACTGAATCTGGCTCCGTGGTCTCGGATCACTCTCCTAAATCTTCGTGAATCACTGCTCTCTTCACTTGAGAATATATATGGCGGTCCTGTTACGGGCCAGGCACCGTGCTAGGTCCTGGAGGTACAACCGTGAACGGCAGCAGACGGTCCTGCTCTCAGAGCTCAGAGTCCAGCGGTGAGCAGAGTCATGCAGACGCGGTGTGCTACAAATGATAACCCGGCCAAGAGTTCTCTGCAGAAAGTACAGGGAGCTATCAACCCACATCCTCGGAGAATTGACCCCTGTTCCACGAGATCGAGGAAGATATGCCCAAGTTAGAGAAATGATTGGGGATTTGCAGGAAATGGTGAAATTGGCAAGAAGAGGGAAAAGAAAGGTCACCTATACCTTTCTTTCTTTCTTCCACCCTTCGCAGCTGGGGGAGAGCAGAAGCCCAGAATGTGAGGTCAGCGAGCTGCAGGGCACTGTCCAGTTGGGGCTGGGCCATGTAGAGCCGCTCAGGCTCTGAAGAAATTCTGAAGAAGTTTATCCTTAAGAGAAGTTATCCAGGGGTGCCTGGGTGGCTCAGTCGGGTGAGTGGCTGACTCTTATTTTCACCTCCGGTCATGATCTCAGCGTTCGTGAGTTTGAACCCTGCATTGGGTTCTGTGTTGGCAGTTGGGGCCTGCTGGGATTCTCTTGCTCTCGCTCTCGCTCTCTGCCTCTCCCCAGCACTCTCTCTCACTCTTTATCTCTCTCTTTCAAGGTAAATTTAAAATTTTTTTTTAATTTTAAAAATTAAAGTTAAAAAAAAAAGTTGTAAAAGGGTGTTCTCAGCAACACTGTCCCCTTAGCAAAACTCTGGAAACAACCCAAGATGCCCACTGGAAAATAGATCAATTATGGTGTATTCACAAAGTGGAATACTACAAAGTAATTAAAACACGTCCACCACAGCTACGCAACACTATGGATGTATCTCAACCGTCTCCTATTCAGTGGAAAAAGCAAGTCTCAGAAGACGACACACAGAATGATAAACTTTTCATAACGTTTAAGGTAACTGAAATGTAACAGGACACTTTTTAGGAATACATTTATATAATAAAACCATATTTAAATAAAGCAAGGAAAGATTAAATATAAGGCTCAGAATAGTGAGCTTGGCAGCGTTGTGGGCTGGGGCTCAGTGCATAAGCAGACAAATGTTCTCGTTAATGTTCTAGTTCTTGTGGCCAATGGATTCATAGGTATTTATAACATTAAAAATTGTTAACTTGCAATGAGAAGCCATTAGAGCAATTTATAACAGAGCGTGACACAGTCTGATTTGCAATTCAAACAGTCTCTCTGGCTGCACGGAGGAGACTGATTTGGAATGGGCCAAGAGTGGAAGCAAGCCCACCAGCAAGGGGCTGTGGTAAGCAAAGCGGTAAGACTATGCTCAAAGCAGGGAGAGGGTAACAGAGATGGGCAGTGTCATCCTCTTACTCAAATGAACTTGCTGTCTTTGTCCTTTGAGGGCACCGGTATTGAGCAAACAGCAACACAACACCGCATTAAAGAGATGGTAGAAAAAGCAGAAGAGCCACAAACTAAATCAGGACAGGGCCTTTTACGAACAGATTCCAAGCCTTCCTTTTGGAAAAACGAGTTATCAGATAAATAAACAGAGCTTACATCCAAATGAGGAATCGGCGATCACGAGAAGCATTTTCAGCAAGGCCAACTGGCTTAGGAGCTCTCATAGAAAACCCTCTTATCTCCTGAAAAAATAACTATGAGAAACAAGAAAGCTGCTCTCAAAGAATCACGCACTCTTCCTGAGAACTGGTCTTCCCTCATTTCTGCTGTACTTACACCTCCTACCTCCATGAATGTACTTGAAATTCTCCGAAGTGCCAGTTCTGGGAAACTAGTTTCCCAACTGGCATGTTTAGCTTGGCTAGCTGCTTCTGCGTGAATGCAACTTGAGGTGCAAGGATCAAGGTTAAAGTCCAGCCAAGGCGAGTGATGAGTTTGCTACCTCTACTCCAGGGAATGCTTTGCATAACCAATAGGGGGCTGCCATCTTTGTTAGGCAGCTGTTGGGACTTCAAAAGGCAATGAGGTGTAGTCCTCTTCTATCTCCAACATATTCCTTACTGTGACTAGCTCAGTGAAGGGAGTCCTAGTGGCTAAGGGACTCTGACAATATCAGGCCCATGAAGACCCTCCATAAGCCTTGGTCACCCATCCCTAAGAAGCAATCTCAAAAACACATTACCTTGGGTGTACCCTGTTCTCTGCATCATTATCAAGCAGTCCAAAATAACCTCAACTTCTATCCCACCTGGCTTCATTTTCTCTATAGACTAGGAATTCAGAACAGAAACAAAAGCCAGTGGAAGCTATTCTTGGAAATGATAGACTCCTGTTTTTACACCAGAGTGTGTCCACCATAGTCACCTATCGAGTTGAGGACAGGTCTTATTGTTGGCAATGCTGAGTGACTTCTTTTTGTTTTCCCTTCTGCTTGGTGCTTTTAATCTGATTTCTTCTTGGTTATTACCTTTGTAAATCAAACAACCTAAAGGAAAAACAAAAGAAAGATAATGGGTGACACACGCTTTGTGATGGAGGGTGATGTGAATGTGATGGAGATCACATTTCATCACCTTCATCAACAGACCTCTTCTCTTCTTCTTTACTCCCACCCCAATAAATAACAATGACATTCTTTAACAAACAGTTTTCTTTCAGTGTCAATCTTTAAAGGCTTACAGGTGAGTTTTCTGACTCTAGTGAGTAGAAGATAAGATTCTGCCCCTCAAATGGTAAGAATAGTAATCTTTTATAACTGTGGGAACCACAAAGGATGTGAAAGCCCTACAGCTTTCCAGAAATCCAGAGGGTGGCTCCTTTAGACAGCCTCACACAAAGACGCTCCCATGATGCTGGCGGACATGGTGCTCCCTCAAGAGCTCCCTGTACACACGCTTACCTGCCTGGTAGAAATACGAATTATGCGCTCTGGTGACTCTGGCGACATTACAGTTCACTTATTTATATTGAAAGCTGAACAGATTTGCCCCAAGTAACAGATAAACATATTGACACGGATTATAAGTCCTAGCACTGCAGAGCTTGGAAAGGGTCCAAGAGACCATCTACCCAAACTTGCTCATGTTACAGAAAAGGAAACTGAGGCCCAGAAAAGCCGAGTTACTGGCCCAGCTGTGCCCAGTGGCAGAGCTGGGGCTCAGGCAGTGCTTTTGTGGCTTCTAGAGCAGCCCACTTTCCTTACAAGCCCCCATCTGCCTCGGAACTCGAGTGGAATGATTCTGTTATCTTACAACAGACAGAAAGCAGTGAGGGAAACAAGATGGGAAAAAAAAAGAAATTGAAACAGAGAGGAAAGAATGGAAGAGATAGAGAGTGACAGACATTACGGGAGGGACTCTCTGTCTGCCCCTATCTGTCTTTATCTTTGTCTGTATCTGTCTGATCCCATTCTCTTCTGAAACTTGTCTCTGTCTTGTCTCCCACATGCTGGCTCCTGAAAGAGCACAGCATTATTTAATTTATTCTAAACAGTGTTGAAGAAGGCTTGCAAGTGAGCAAAATGCTGGTGGCCTGGGAACAGTCAAAAGGAATTTTCCAGAACTTCTGGCACGCACCCCCAACCCCCCCCCACACTGCCAATGAGGAAGTGAGAGCATGTCACGAAGGCCTCGCAGGCGTCGCCTGAATTGTGGACTCACTCCACTACCTAAGGGATCCCATTCTGCATCTTAACAAGATGTCCTAATGATAGATTAATTCATATGCACATTAAAGTTTGAAAAACAACAATGTCTGGAACATTGGAAATGCTTCTTCACAAGGGTGCCTCCCTCAGCCATGGGTCACAAGCTTTCTTTAGGCCCAGGGAGAAAGACAGGTCAGAAAATGCTAAATGCTAAGTTAAGTGCTAAAATCCATCCTGGGATAATCGTGGGGAACGCACACACCCGTTTTAAATCATTCACTCTATGGCAGTGGAGAATCGGTCTTTCCTCTTCCGGCCAGTTGTCATCTGTGACAAATTCACAAGAATTCCTATAAGAGGCTGGGTTTTGCAAACTCCAGAGGGATCTCAATTTCCAATATTCCCAGCCTTTCCTCAATAAGAAAAGTATCAACAGCAGGAAGGATTTAAATATTTTGAACTTTGCCAAATTCCGTATCAAATCTCCATCCATGCCTTCCTGGAAAGGGGAGACTGGGATGGGACAAATCTGGAAGATATGGGTGACTCCACAGCTTATAAAAGGTATCTTTGCAGCCAAGGTTTCCAATGAACACCCTCATGGCAAGATCACAATAAAAAATTAGCAGGTGACAATGTTCAGATGTCAGATGCAATCGTGTAGTAACAGGTAAGTTAGAATAAGAAGCATCTTCCATAAAAGCATTTCCAACTTCAAAGCTGGTGAGGGAATATTGACTTATATGCTTATTTTTCCCAAGTGTGATGTCATCCCATGTGTCACGTTGACACTGACAAGAATTTCTTGTTAAATAACCCTTGGCCAACATCAGAGAATAGCCTTGCCCTTTGATCTAAACAGATAGGGTCTGGGGCACCTGGATGGCTCAGTCGGTTAAGCATCTGGCTTTAGCTCAGGTCATGATCTTACAGTTTGTGGGTTCGAGCCTGGTGCTGACAGCTCAGAGCCTGGAGCCTGCTTTAGATTCTGTGCCTCCCTCTCTCTCTGACCCTCCCCTGCTCACACTCTCTGTCTCTCAAAAATAAATTAAAAAAAACATAAACAGAGAGGGTCTTGAAAATGACCTTGCTTACACATCTCCAGTTAGGCTGCTCAGAATAAGATTTCTGAAGGAAGACCAAGGAGAAGACAATAGAATGAGCGAGCTCGGAAAGAGAAGAGAGAGAACAAATTCTAGAATGTGCATCCTATGAATAGACATTGCCAATGTGCAGCTTGTGTAAAGCACTCTCCACCAGTCACAGATTTTATTTAATCTGCAGATTTTGCAAATCACGTTCATATGTATAGCCGTATGCAACTCTTCATCATTCAAAATCTAAAACCAAGGCCAAAACTTCTACCCTGGAGAATCTGAATTGTGTCACTTTCCCCTCTTTTTACACACAACACACGCAACACACACACACACCACCACCATGAAACTCTCCCATCCTGTGCGAGAGTAACACCGTGTCCTACCTTTGCCAGCACAATGATCTCAGCCACCAAGACTGAAAGCAAGCCTCCCGTGGATTCCGCTTCGTCACACAAAGAGATGTTAAGCTTGGTCCATGGCTTGGAAAGGCTCCGGCTGGGGGCGGGGGAGAGGTGTTACAGAATGAAAGTTTTTCAGGATTGAAGCAAAACTCCCAAGTGACGGCTTCACTCATTGCAATGAAACCCCCAGATAAAGAACTCACACACGTCCATGCCTGCATTTGTTTCCTCTGCCTTCAAAAGATGCTTTTCTCTATTTTTGTTGGACTTTGAATCCAGTACCGCAACACGGAAAGCCTGGTGGCGTTCTGATCTGTTTCATATTTGAGCTGGCTCTGGGCAACGCGAGCAAACCGTGGGTCAGTTCCTGCTATAAAAACAGCAAACCTGAGCTTCAGTCTTCTTATCATAACGAGCAGGTCAGTTGCAGTTGGGACCCAGTCCTAAAGATTTGGGATATTTTGTCTCTTTGGAAGTTTGGGGGACACAGGGAGGAAAACTACTTTAAATGTGGAATCAGCCCCATGAAATACAAGGCAACGCAGGGAAGGGAGGTGTTGGCTCACTGCCACTGTGCAAATGTGTTTTCACATCCAATTACAATTCAGTGATCAGGTCATGTATCTGGTCCTCCATCAGACTTCTTACACCCAGGAGCTGGGCGGGACTTTCCCCGGACTCAGCTCTTCCGTGGGAACCAAGGGACAGTCTTCTCTGGAAGCCTCTGATAGGAGAAAGAATTTCTTTTAAAAAGGCCATCTTTTATGTTCCCATCTGTTTCTTCTCACAGCACCATTTGGGGTCAAATCAGGTCTTCCAACACTCTGCAGGATAATTCAACACTTTCCTTGTATTGGCCTGAATATGGAGATGGAAAAGGGCTTCCTTTTGACTACCTCTTTTACCGAGGAGCAGGGCACGGCTGAAGGAAGCAACCCTCTACCCCTCTCTATGAAAGAACCCATTATAAAGAGACAGGGGGTGAATGACTTTTGAAGGGAAAAAAGGACATCCCCAAAGTAAAGGGGGTTAATTAAATTTGTATTCAAAAACTACAAACCTTTATATCTGCTTAAAGCAAATGGTTAATGCCACAAAGGCCACTACTATGGCATAGACCTCCCAAAGTAGAGCACACGGCCACTGTGTCTTTTGAAATGGTGAGGTTTGGTTCCTCAAGTTCAAGCTCCTGGGACACGGAATGAGATTACCGTGGACACTTAAACAGTTGAAACTTTTAGAATGAATCCAAGGACAAAAGGAGGAAAGAGCAAAACACAAAAACTTTTTTTTCCAGTTGCTAAAAAAATGTGCTGTCCCTGCCTTTCTCCACTGCTCCCATTAGCTGGCCTGAGAGGGGTGAGCTCCCTGCATGGAGAGGTAATCAAGCTGATGGTGTGCTGACTGCCATGGAGCTCAAGCCACCAAAGGAGCCATATGAACTCCATCCCCACCATCCAGTGCTCCCTATCTGATCCCAGCTGCGGACCTTCCCTGTCTCCCTCCTTCTCTGCAAAACTCAAAGGTACAGGAAGCAACCCCATTGAGAAGCACAGTTCAGTTTTTTGTTTCCAAATATAGTGCTAAAGAGAATGGAAAATGAAATCATTTACAGCAAAATGGCCCTTGCCAAGGTGTAACTAATTCTATTCAGTGCCTTCTACCTCCAGGTAAAGGAGTAGGGGAAATAGATACAAAAGAGAATGGAGATTCGCTTAAATGGATGGGTGGGTTTTCCATATAGTGTCAAGGTAAATACCGTGATGAAATTAAAAAGTTAAATTTTGAAAATTGAAATGATATGAAAATTTTAAGTCCATATTACCTCTATCATAATTAGATATGACACCTACTTATTGAGTTTATATCGTTACTTCATTCAAAAAATGTGTAAGTAGAGGAGCACGAGAGTGGCTCAGTCAGTTAAGCATCTGATGTCGGATCAGGTCATGAGCTTGCTGTTGGTGAGTTCGAGCCCCGCATGAGGCTCTATGCTGACAGCTCAGAGCCTGGAGCCTGCTTTGGATTCTATGTCTCCCTCTCTCTGTCTTCCTCCCTCACTCGCACTCTGTCTCTCTCTCTGTCAAAAATAACTAAAGATTTTTAAAAATTTTTAAATGTGTAAATATAAGTGTGATTTCGATTATGGGGAACCGAGGAGGGGGTGGCCAGCTAGAAAGCTTCAATATCTGCTATCAGGTTCAAAACCAAAGGCCAGGGCACTTTTGTAGAACAATAGAGCTTTTGAGTTAGAGTTCTTTTTTTTTTTTTATGTTTCTTTTTTTTTTTTTAACGTTTATTTATTATTGTGAGACAGAGAGAGACAGAGCGTGAGCAGGGAAGGGGCAGAGAGAGAAGGAGACACAGAATCCGAAGCAGGCTCTAGGCTCTGAGCTGTCAGCACAGAGCCCTATGCGGGGCTCGAACTCATGTACCGTGAGGTCATGACCTTACCTGAAGTCAGCCACTTAACCGACTGAGCCACCCAGGTGCCCCTTGAGTTAGATTTCTTAAAAAGTTCTTCCAACGTCCCTCACGTGAGCATCACCCTTCTGAATGGGGTGCTGACCCCACAAGAAGGGGGCTCCACAAGGCCTGGGGTTTCCTGAGGCTGCACCTAACTGAGCAGAAGCAGCTGTTAGCAGGCTGGGCACTGAGCACCTCCCAGGCTACCAGGGCAAAATAGGCTGAATGCCCACCCATGTTCCCCCAAGTGCAGATGATGTAGCCCTAACCCTCAGTGTGGTGGCAGTTGGAGGTGGGGATTTAGGGGAGGTGATTAGCTCTAGTTGATGAGAGGACAACCTTCATGACGATAGATTCATGGTTTTCTATGAAAACAATGGATTCTCTACCCTCCCTCCCCACCGCCCATCCCCTCTGCCACCAACGAAAGGCCGTGCAAGGACAGCCATCTACAAACCAACAAGAAAGCCCTCACCAGAACCCAGATCTGCTGGCACCTTGATCTTGGACTTCCAGGCTCCAGACCCATGAAAAACAACCCTCTCTTATTTAGGTGCTCCAGTCTGTGCTACTTCGCTGTGGCAGCCTGAGCAGACAAAGCCATATCCAACTCTATCCTCCCCCTAGCCAGCCAGCTTCTCCAGGAAGCCACCTTCCTCTGCTGCTAAAAATAATTCCTGCCTGCATTAACCTGGCCAACTGATCTTCACTTCCTTCCTTCTGAAGATCATGGGATTAAGCTTCTGACTTATGGGAGGGAAACACAGAAGCAAATGTGTGTGTGTGTGTGTGTGTGTACACACTGTGCAGAGAATACCCTCTCTTTCAAATACCAACTAGAAAAATACAACATTTCCATAGGTGGGTCTTCAAGAACATCATTCCAGAGAGGGTTGGGCTCTCTGCTTCTTTGGAACCACGTGTGGCCTCCTTGCGTGTTATCTATCATGTGCACCGTGTCTGGTTCTTACAAATACCCTCTTGAAGAGGGTGAAAAGGTCATCCTGATTCACATCGGCAAAAACAAGGGGGCATTTGATGGAGCTTGTCTCCATCACCAATATATTTTCAAAACCTCCCAGCAACCGCAAGCCTTTGGTATCGGAGCGAAATGTTTTTGAAACATGGAGACACAAAAATACACAAAGTCTGAGCACACCCAGACACACAAAACTCTTGCACTTGACAGTGCAGTTATGGTAGAGAGAGAAGGACAGAGCCCAGGCTGAGGTGCAATTTTCATGCCACATTTCCCTCTACCTGCCCCTATATATGGCCCATCCCCATACAACCTAGAGCTTAGCTCTAGACTACACTGGGTGATAAGTCTTGGTCTCCCCAAACCTTCCCCAAAGTCAAAAGCATCATGAAGGTTTTTATTATGATTAAACTAACAGGCTGCAGGAGACCATGAATGTTATAAGAACAAAGGAAATGGGATGGCAGAGGAGGTGGCTCAGAGAAAATTCTGGAGAAGAGTGAAGGGCTGAGGAATGTGGAGTGGTCACAGGGTCCTGCCCTCCAGAAGAAGAAAGGAGAAGGTTTTCTAGGCAGATGGGGACCTGGCAGGAGACTAAAAATAACCCTGAATAGACTTGGGCCATCCCAAGGTTCAGAAATGTGCACAGGAGGGGCAAGGGAGAAGATGGACTTCCACAAACAAGTAAACATCTCTTGCGTTCTTCCAGACCAGCCATACCCGCAGACAGAGGGGCCCATAGGCAAGGCCTGAAGAGTGTCCAGTCAGGACATATATCATGGGCGAATCAACTGGGAAGAGTCAAAGCAGGAACTTCAAGGCTCTGCTTGCATTACACCTACAGCATTATGGCCCGTCTTTCACAAGCCTACAGCTCTTGGGTCCCTTCACTTCCCTGTTCTCTATGGCTCTCCCTTTGGGTCATTGGTGGTCCCCACATGGCCTGGCCTCTCTGTGCCTTCTGTGAGATCCCCCATTGCTGCCTCTACTGAAGATTCCCACCCCACGAGGGGCTCAAACTTCCTGCTCAGTCTCTAAGCCTTGTAGGCTAGAGTGGCCTTGTTTCTGCCTTATAGGTAAACATGGAGAGCTCTTAGGGAATCAGCTCTTGCTGACCCTCCTGCTTGTAGGGGTTTGTCTCCAAGACCCTCTAGCCCCTGTGACTCCACCCACTCATCCACAAAGAGGCTGGCCTGTGCCCGTCCCCACCCAGATCCAACTCTTTGGCTTCCAAAGATGACTGGGATTGTGGTCATCCGTCTCCAGATTCCTTCTGACTTGTTGGTCTTCATCACACAACTCTGATCAATGCCTAAGGAATCCCTTCCTGGCGGGTCAGTTTATACCTTGCTTTAACCTTAGATGTAGATAGGACACTGATGGATATAATCACACTTGATAACTCTGGGCACAACATTATCTTTGGTCTCTGTGGGGCCTTCTCTTGTCTGTCTTTCTGTTTTTTGTTTTATCCATGCCCCCATGCATTACTCCATTAACTCTTCTCTATAGGCAATTATTCTGATGTGGTCTACAGCCATTTTATTGTCTGAATGTTCTCTTGCATGGAGTTCATTGCCCTTTGATGTATGTGTATTTTTAACTTGCACAAATGGTTGGTGTCTCACATTTTATCCTGTTTCTTACCTTTTTTCACCTGCATCGTGTTTTGTAAGAGAATCCATGCTACTTTGTACACTTAGTGCAATGCTTTAAATTACTGCATAGCATGTACGTAGATGTCCTCCATCTACCATGCTTTACCTGGTACTTCTGCTGGTAGACAGAAGTCTCTAACTCCCTGTCAGCACAGTTGTATAGCAATGTACGAATGCACACATCCTCTTGCATTTCCCTGTCCAGACCAGTGTAAAACTTTCTCTGGGATGTACACCTCCCTATGGACTATCTGTGACATGGTGTATGCAGGTACCTGGTGTACTGAGTCGCACCAGATTACTCATGAAAACAGCTATGTGGCAGTCTAGGCTCAATCAGCAGCACGTGAGGGAATTATAGATGTGCCATTCTCTACCATCAGTTGATACAACTGAGTTTTCTCATTTTTCCCAGCCTAAGTTGGAGTAAAGCAAAATTTCATTGCTCATATTTGCATTTCTCTGGCTGTTAGTACATATGAGCCTCTCTTGACATGTTCACTGTCTTTTAGGTTTTCTCCTTCCTAAAATGTCTGTTTTTATCTTTTGTTCATTTTTCCATTGGAGTTGATTTGCAGGCCTTCTGTGCATGGTCTACATCATAATCCTTTGTCTGTTATAGGTACTAGGAATGTCTTCTCCCACTGAAGATCATATCTATGAGTTTTCTATTGTGTCCCCTTTGGTCTATATGTCAGTTTCTGAATACTATTTGTATGACTCTGATTTGGTTGTATGTTTTAGTGTCTGAATAGATCCATTCCCCCCTTTAACATTGTGATTCTTTTTTAATATTATTCACTTAGCTGTTTGTAAATCATAATACACACACACACACACACACACACACATACACACAAATTTATTGAGTTCCTGGGGGAAAAGTCCAACTGGAATTTTGACTGAGAGTGCACGGAGATTATAAATTAATTTGGGAAGAATTACAATCTTCATAATATCATATTCTTCATCCAAGAACATGATATTCACTGATATCATTGTCTTTTATTAGAGTTTTCAAGCTTCTCCCCATGGAGGTCTGAGGTAAACTGGGTTAAATCAATTCCTAAATAGCATCATTTTCTTGCTCCTATTGGGATGGTATCTTATTTTTTATTGTATTTTCTGGACAGAATAGCATAGCAGGAGCTGAAAGTATAATCAAGAGTCTAACTTAATTCTTCTTTCTTATTAAGAAAGGAAGAAGGTCTTCCCGAGCTGAGGCTCTGCAAGAAGAATGTTCCATCTGGAAGTTCCTTCTCTCGTATTTATCACTCTCTCTCCAACACTCCACTTCTTTTCCAGAGTCTTGTTCAAGTCTCCCATCGTGAAACATCCACTTTGAACCCAACAAGGGATTCTACCATTTTCCCTTCTTGTTTCTCGCAAATTTTCAATTTCCTCTGTTATGAGCAGAGGTTGGGGGGCATGAGTGGGGCAAGGGATGAGCTCTAGTACTGTGAATGAGAACAAAATCAGGTGCCAAATTCCAGTTTAATACTGGAATCTCCATCAAGAAGCACTCTGGCTACCTCCCAACTGCTTTCCTTAGTAATTGCAAAGAACACCTTGCCAAGCCAAGCATTCATTTTCCTTGAAGACATTACAATATTATTTCACATGGAGAAAGGACATCCCTATAGGAAATGTGACCTTGACCTTGTCCCTTTCAAAATAATGAACTTTGGCATGATGGTGTGATGGGACCTTTAATTCTTTCCTGGGCTTACATGCATATATTGCAACCGTCCTTACAGAAGCTGTAAATGGTTCTCTTCCCACCATCCTCAAATGAATGGTACCAGCTCTGATGACATTTGCTGGTTCGATTTGTTTTGATGTCAAAGAGTTCTTCAATAAGTGGAGTAAGTGCCAAGGAGCAGAGGGAGGTTAGCCTACCAGAATCCCTCCCCTGATATTGGTAGTAAGACCATGGAAACCATGGGACCCATGACTTCCTTCTCTCTGCTGTTTCAGGGTCAACCTGAACAAGATGACGTGTCCTCTAGGTGAACGAATACTGAGAGGGGGGAGAGTGGTGAGAATACAAAGCATTCCAGGGCCCACGATGTCACAAGGAGCTTTCTTTGCAAGGGAAATTGATAGGTCCCAGTTTTACCAAATTCCTAGATGTTTAGATGTAAGTGGGGACCACTCTGCACCTGGAGCATGTTTCGAGTGTAGAAGACTTTAGCTCGGTTCATTCACACAGCTGCCTCATAATCTTGTTCTTTCAGTCAGACTTTTCTCCCCGTTTCCCCTTCTTTTAACCAGCAACTCTCAGCCTTCTGTATGCCCATCACCCCTGGTTTAAGAACCATGGAATGAGAGACACAACTTCAAAACTGTAAAGTTTACAGTGAAATTCGGACAAATTTAAAAACCCAACTCCTGGGGCACCTGGGTGGCTCAGTTGGTTAAGTGTCCGACTTTGGCTCAGGTCATGATCTCACGGTTTGTAATTTTGAGCCCCACGTCAGGCTTTCTGGTGACAGCTCAGAGCCTGGAGCCTGCTTCGGATTCTGTGTCTCCTTCTCTCTCTGCCCCTCCCCAACTTACACTCTGTCTCTGTCTCAAAAATAAACATCAAAAAAATTTTAATAAAAAAATAATAAAATAAATAAATAAATAAATAACCAACTCCTTTGGGGGTCCTTCCTATGCTCCTGTTTTCCCAACAGAATTCACCACTTCCTCTCCTAAATCACTGTGGGTCACTCACTCCCTGGCAAACACACCCACCATCCTCAATGAGGCGAAGATGGGAATCTTGAGGAAATCCAATTTTCTTCTCCATCCTTCCTCTCTTGTACTGAACTGAAGCTGAACATAGAACTATTTGTGATATTTACTTGCTACATAATTATCCTCAGCCTCACATCTTTGCTTGAATCTGTTCACACTTCACTCCTGCACTTAGACTCCAAACCCAGGCCGTGAGCTCCATGTGGATCTATACGTGGTTGACTTCTCCTAGTCTTCCCCAACACGAGGGTCCAGCCTTCGGAGTGCTTCACTGAATTAACAAGCCAGCTCAATTTTTAAGAATTTTTTTATGTCTTTATTATATTTTTGAGAGAGAGGGGCAGAGAGCAAGCAGGAGAGAGGCAGAGAGAGAAGGAGACACAGAATCTGAAGCAGGTTCCAGGCTCTGAGCTGTCAGCACAGAGCCTGACGCAGGGCTCGAACTCACAGACTGTGAGATCATGGCCTGAGCCAAAGTCAGATGCCTAACCGACTGAACCAACCAGGCGCCCTGTCAATTTTTTAAACTCCCATGCAGTTTTAGGGCTTGGTGGCAACCCTGCAATTCAAACTGAGGGTCTTGAGCCAGCCATTTCATCAATCAGCAGGGAGAAGCCAGAAGCACTGGGACTGCTTACATGTGTATTTTATGTCAGTGCATCTGCACATTCCCTGTCTCCCCTGGGCTTTGCCTTTTCTCTTTGAAGAGGGCATTCCTGCTTCACATTTCACCGTCACATAAGAATTTACTCACATTCAAGTCCAAGATGGGGACCGTGCTCTAGCCTCCTTAATGTGAGTCCAACAACCAGATATGGTAGCCCGGAGGATTTTTAAGGCCCCTGATGAACAAACCGTTTTCGTTTTCGCATTCACAACGGAGAGGTGCATTGTTATGTTTTCAGCAGCCTGCAAGAGATGCCCCGCTGAGCAGGATGGGGAAAGTGCCTGCGATTAATTGGTAGAGTTGGATTGTTAACATTCCCTCAGTGTTCCTAGGCACAGGGCTCATGACCAGCCTGCTGGAGAAAATAACAGGTGTGGGGGGGGAGCATGGGGTGGATTAAAGGAGAAAAATCTCTCATTAAAACTCCAATCAAGCCATTTTAGCGTTTTTTTCCCCCACAAGGCATTTGTTCTGAGCCCAGAATGCTACACTTGTTGAAGGCTTTATCATAAGAGATCTCTGCTCTTTCCTAAACACCTCAAATCACTTGCTTTCATTGGGAAAATTTTGGGTGGGGTGTGCGTTTCGAGAAGCTCACAGAAGCCAATCCTCAAGAGATCATATGTTCGCATTATAGGGTCTCTGACAATATGTGTTTCTAGGCATGAACACACACATGTGTGTACAGTGTGGGGCAGAGATGTGTGTGTTACAACAGGATACCTTCCAACCGCTGTCCATTTCTTTTATTCTCCCTCTTTTCTATTCTTTTCTTTCCTTTTCTTCTTTCTTTCTGTGTATTGGCATTAAAAATTACTGGCTCTTTCTCAAAAGTGGGCCTTAGGTTAGTGCTTAAAAAGCCTTTTCTTAAACCCTAAAGGTTGCTGAAAGGAGAGACGCCTGTTAGAGTCTATGTGCAGTCCTTCTTTCTGGAACTGCCTCTAGCCTTCTGCCTTGGTCACAGGGAACCCCCAGGAGCAATGTTTGCTCAACGAAGTCCTTTACCGCCAGCCAAGTTGACTGGAAGAAGAGTAGGGATGGGATCCATTACAGAACAGTAAGAATTCCAAATCCCCGACCCCAGGACTTTGGAGCAGGAATTAAGGGGTGGACATCAGGGTGTGGCTGTGTTTTCCACGTTGGGAACTGAGGCAAAGGTAACATCATCTTGCTGAAAAACAAAAATACTACAAGTGTGCGAAGAGATGGGGGGAAAGTAAGATGGAGGGAGGTTGTGTCTGGATGCCCAGTGGCCCCACAAATGAGCATCTTGTTCCCTGGGACCGACTTGTCCAGCTAACTTCTGCATGCATGGAGTGAGGGCCCTTCCACGGACGCTCAGGGCCAGGGAAGAAAGGCCAAGCGAGAAAACCCCATGGAGGCTCCTAAGAAGAAACATTCGCAGGACTCTTACCTGATTTTCACCTCCTCTGGCAGTGAACTTCGGGCAACAATGTATATCATCAAACACATCTTATTCAAGGCGAAGTATCAGCGTGCTGCTGCTGTCACCATGAAATGTGGCCTATATCAAAAGAGCTACTCAGAAATTCCATGTGTTGTATACTTATCTGCTCATGTTACTGATGAACCCATAAATATAAAACCTGAGAGGAAAGGCTTTGTTTATAAACATACCCAAGACATCCCTAAATATTGATACTTACACAGATGAAGGAACTTGAGTGGGACTGAAAGAACCGTCTGGTCCCAAATATCCCCCATCCTTTCTAGCTGCTATTTTGCTTCCAGTGAATTCCATTATTACACTCACCCCTCTATATTACTATGAATGCTCTGTTTGCAGAAATTTCTTCTTAAGATGTGACTCTCATGCGGAAAATGTTACACACTAAACCACACAATAGCATCAATTCAGTCATCAGATTCATTTGTTGATATTTTAAAGCTTAAGGACCTAGGGTATCCTAATGTAATCTTTAATGAGTGAGAGATTTCCCTTACGTTGGGGAAAATTAATGAATCTCCACCATGTGTCTGAGATTCTGTCAGTGATGTCTAACGAACATGACCCTCTTCCTTCCTCAAGAAGGCCTGCATGATAAAGTCTTTTAATATATACCAAGGAATCTAGATATTTTTGTTAAACATACACCTCTGGAATGTTCATGAACTCTGATGGGCCACCTGCCAGCCAAGGTCAAATATGCAGAGGCAAGAGGAAACATTGAGAGGGTTATTTCTAAGTTCTCAAAAGGAGTGTAAATAGAGGCCTGCCCAACGGAAACCCAATGTCCTCTTTCAGCTTTTCCAAGTCCTGGTCCCCAAGCTCCAAGGTCGCAAGTACTTTCTCATGAGTTTTTGTCTTTTGTTTTGGTTATTCACAGGGGTTATTACAAATATGCCTGACTTCTTATTTACAATACTTACAGCTCTATTTCCAAAATGGACTGCTCTTTGGGTAGTTTCATGGTTAATGGCCAGGGATTTCTCCTCCTTAAGGCTCAACGGATTGATCCATTTAGGCACGCTGGGTGTCCCTATATGTGGCTGACTCCCAAAATACAGCAACATTTGTGCTAGGTGAAAAGCTATGCACTTTTGCTCATAATCAAAGGATCATGTAGGGCCATTGGAAATCAATCCTTGTAATATATTTTAGAAGAGGAAAGAAATTAATCTTTTAAGACAAAGGACATCATGGATAACGTTAACAGACAATATATTAGAAGAAGATATTTGCAAGGTCAAGTGTGACAAGGGACCACCATCTAGAATATATGGAAGGAATGTCTGCCAACTTACAAGGTCCAGGCGGCTATTCTGGAGAGAATCTGGCAGTACTCAGCCAATGGAAAGGCATACACATACTGTCACCCAGGATTCCTGCCTCTGAGGCCTAGGTGGTACACGTCAGGAATTCCTAAGGACTGTCCTATCAGTCAGCCAGGGGGCACCTGTGAGATGCTCGCCACAGCATTGGTGGCAACGGGGGGCTGGAGCTGGCCTAGGCACTTATCCCTGGAACAGACGAGTGAACCGGCATGTTGCACACAGCCACACAGGTGCCTGGGAATGTGCAGAGCAGAAAAAGGAAGAAGCACAATGAGGTTTCTAATGTGCCATTTGTTCACACTGAAAACACACATTCCTGAAAGAGAAATACATGTTTTTATAAGAATACAGGCAAATAAAATGATGGACACAAACATGTTAAACTGGTTGCCTACAGAGAAGACAAGAATGAGGGTGGGGAAGGGGGAAAAGGAAAACGTTCCATCAACCAAGAGAAGAGCCTTGAAGAGATCAGTATTTGTAGCTTGCCATGAACGGGCTTGGGCACTGGAGGATTACAAACAAACAACAAGGGGGCAGGAGGAGCCACTGGGTCTTCAGCTCCTGGGGGAGAGGAGGCCACAGGCCCCTTTCTGAATCACCAACAGCACCAAGCACCATGTCCTATCTTTGGGCCATGCCTACTGTTTGTACAATAGATAGTGGACTGATAGATGTATAAACAGATTGCTCAAAAAAGGAAAAATACCACCTAATGGGGGATGGCCAGGAACCAGGGAGCTGCCCTGTAAATAAAGAAGTCCTGATGCTCTATTATGTGCCAGGCACCATGCTAGTCCTTGGGAATGGAATGAGTGAAGAGGAAGATAGTCACTGTCCTCATGGAATTCAGCTGAAAGAGAAATCAAGAAGTCAAGTAACAATGATGACACACTGTGTCGATGGCTATGACACAGATCAGTACAGGGTGCCCTGGGGACCCCGAAGAGGGGCTCCTAGTCCAACTGTGGAAGTTCAGGAAGAGCATCCCAGGAGATGCTGATGCCGGTACTGAGTCCCGAAATGCAAGTAAAAGTCACATAAGCAAGGAGGAGGGAGGCGTGGGGGAAAGGTGCATAAGAAGCAGACAAAATCGCATATGCAATGGAGTCTGAGGTCAGAGCTTTACCATAATCTCTCTGATCCCTACTCCAGAAGGGCCTGTCTTCCCCGCCTGAAGCTATCACACAGCAGTTACTCGAACAAGTGGAGCTGCATGGCATTTTTCAGTGTTTGGAGGCATTGTTATCAAACAAAGAAATGATCCCTGGGTAAAAGAAAAAAAAATCCTTCCCTTCCCTTTTCAGAGCAAGCAAATATGTACATCGAGGGGATATTGCTTAGAGCAGGCCAACAGGAGTCCAACACTTATCACTATCCTGTGAAATCACTGCAGTTTGACTGAAGGGGGATAAAAAAGCTGGCTCAGTCAGTTCAGCATTTGACTCTGGCTTGTGTCATGATCTCATAGTTCATGGGTTTGAGCCCTGCGTCGGGCTCTGTGCTGACAGCTCAGAGCCTGGAGCCTGCTTCAGATTCTGTCTTCCTCTCTCTTTGCCCCTCCCCTGCTCGTGCTCTCTCTCTCTCTCAAAAATAAGTAAAAAACATTAAAAAACATTTTTTAAATAATAATTTTGACTGAAAAGGCCTTGAGCCTTGAGCCCATTCAGTTCACCTTTCTGTGGTTTTCCTGACATCACATGAGTCTAACTCTTCATTTGCATATTGGGCAAGGATGCTCACAGCTGACCCACTTAGCACGTCTCCCTCTGGAGTTGCTGTCTTGTGTATGTAGGGCTTTGGGTTTGCCCTGTCCTCACCAGCTGAAGGGCAAGCTCATACAAACGCAGGTGCTAGAAACTCATTCCAGGGCAGTCTCCACCTTGAGCCCGAAGCAGCACCCCTGGGGGGCTTGGAACCCCGTGAATTGCTGGGCCCCTCCCAGGGCTCTGACTCAGAAGTCCTCAGCCAGGGGTTGAGAATTTGCATCTCTAACAAGTTCCCAGAGGGTACTGAGGCTGCTGGTCTGGGGATCACACTTTGAGACCCACTGAACTACTCCTAATTCTGCTGATGAAGAAACTGAAACTCAGAGAAAACCTACATGTTTCCTGTGTGTTTCACTCAACTGCAACCCTCACAGTGTCCGAAGCACAGATGTTGGCAGGGGGACCCCACCAAGCAATGCTCTGTGACACCAGCTGGGTGCCCTACAATGTAACTCAGTTCGGACCCTCTCTACCTGGACACAACATCAGTCCCTCCAGACGGCTCCTCACCTCAGATGCCAATCACAAGTCCTGGGGGCCCCCTGTGCTACTGACACATAGGATGGCTGCACACTGGAGGTTCCCACGACCTCCTCTTTGGGTTTGATTAATTTCCTAGAGTAGCTCACAGACCCAAGAAGACGGTTTGCTTACTGCTTACTAGCTGATTATAAAAGGGTATGATTAAAAAAAAATTGAGATAGAAGAGATGCTCAAGGCAAGAAACGTGGGAACGGGTACAGATCTTCCATGCTCTTTCTGGACACCACTCTACCAGCACCAATCCAGAAGGTCTCTGAACCCATGTTTTGGAGATTTTTATGAGCCTTCCTCTCATAGGCATGATCCATCATTATCTCCATCTCCAGCCCCCCTCCCCTCTCTGGAAAATGGGAGTGGGGCTGAAAATTCCAAGCACCTAATCCTGGCTCAGTCTTTCTGATGACCAGCCCCTATTGAGGAGCCTTAGGATAGCCCACCCAGAGTTGCCTCACTAGAACAAAAGACATTGCTATCACCCAGGAAATTCTAAGATATCTAGGAGCTCTGGTCAAAAACAGGGGTCAAAGACCAGATATCAGAATAAAAGATGCTCCAAGTACTCTTATCACTTAGGAAATTACAAGGTTTTTTTTAAAGGGGGGGGGATGTCACCTGGTGACTCAGCCAGTTAAGCATTGGACTCTTGATTTCTGCTCAGGTCATGAGCTCACGTCATGAGATCAAGCCCCTCATCAGGCCCTGTGTTGAGTGTAGAGCCTACTTGGGATTCTCTCTCTTTCCTTCTGTCCCTCCCCCACTTTCTCTCAAGGAAGGAAGGAAGGAAGGAAGGAAGGAAGGAAGGAAGGAAGGGAAGAGGGAAGGAAGGAAGATAAAAGAGAAAGAAAAAGAAAATTACAAGGGTTTTATGACCTCTGTGCTGAGAACCAAGGGCAGAACCCAATATACACTTTTTCTATTATCTCACAACAAGTGACTTGTGTAAAAATGATAGAAATTCCTGGTAATCCAATGCAGGATTTAGGGGAATATAGTGGGTAGGAAAGAAACAAAGAGCTATGGAGATTTTTGAACCAGGTCTTCACAAATAGTGGTCTCGTAGATAAATAGGAGACATCTTATCTGGTTCTTACAACCCTTTCTCATTCCCCCCATTTAAGCCTGAGAAGTGCCACCAAGTATGATGGGGGCAGTTGCACCAGCATTAAAGGTGGGGGAGGTAGGTGCTGAGCATCAGCAAAGTCCTAGAGGTCCTTGCAAATCAGTTGCAGGTAATTCTTGGCGCTGTGTCTCCACGCACCATGCACAGTGCTCCAGACAGAGAGCAGGGCAGTGGGGACAAGGGAGCACCCTGCCCATACCTCCTTAACATTCCTGCAGATCAACTCTCCAAAGGGCCTGCTCTACCTGGCAGCCCTCAGTACCTATGCAGGGATGTTCGCTTCGGTGGAACCAAGTGAGGCTCAGAGGAGTCACTGCCCGCCTCCCTCTCCCGCTGTCCCCGCCATCATGCAGGTTGTGTTCTGGGAGAAGAATGGCTGTGGAGGTTGTGAGACTTGTGAGGCTCCAAGCACATGGGGGAGGGAGGAAAAGGCAACAGCCAGCCTGTTTACCCAAGAGGGCTTGATGGGTTTAATGAGAAAGAGCAGGAAGTCCATGCTTTTGCTCTTACTTACCAGCGTGGTGGTGGAGAGTCTAGCTGGATAAAGCTGCTAGCTAGTCATCTTTGGTTATTGTCTATACCCCCACCCCCATCTTTTTATGAGGAATTTGATGGGAGAGAAGTAATCAATCAGCTGGGGCCCTCTCCATCCCTGACAGCAGTCACTGAGCTGGAGATGCATTGTTTAGACATTAAGAGTTCTGAGGTCAAGTCTCTCTGACTTTTTATGACACCTGGGGCCCAGAATAGTCCAGACACCTGCAATTATCAGCTGAGAATTTATTGCAGAATTATTTTCGATGGACCTCCTAAAGATCTGTGTGTCCTGCTTGGCCAGAAGCATGATTTTGAATGCCACTAGGAAATAATAGTTCTGTCCTTCTGGTCAATGAGATGTCCCAAAGAAAATGACCCCAGGCGCACTGAACAACGGTGTTACTTTAGAGCCACAAGTTCTAAGTTTGCTCCGGGTTCTCTTTCAAAACCACAGAGATGGGTCATTCGTCTCCGGAGACTCATGGTCACAATGTGACTGAAGAGGAAAGTGTGATATTTCCACTCAATGAGTCCAAGCTTTGGCAGAGGAGCTGGTAGTTGAACAAGACATGTACCGGCAAACATTTCATCTTCTCCTACGGCAGAGAGCTTGGGAAATGTTCATAGTCTACTATTTGAACCAATTATCAATCGATTTTTTGAAACCTGATTGCTGGTGGCCATCAGCCTGAGCTGGAGCTCACCAGACCCGTAAGGCCACTGCTTAAAAGGCCAAAGGACTCAGCCCCACAAAGGTCTTAGTTGAAAAGGTGTAGGAAGCTAGGATTTCCAAGGTTGGGTCCCTCAGGGCAAATTCTCTTCGCCTGGCCTTTATTTCTGATCTTCATAGCCTGATTCAGAATTCTACAAAGTAGAGGCTGGCCGAAGCACACCCCACGTGGAACCACCACCTCGTGCTAGGCCATAAAGAGAGTTAAAACCTCTCCCCCGAATTAAGTCCATTCTTGCGGTTTGCATCCCGCCCTTGCCCTCCCCTCCCACACTAACATGCTCACAGGCGGGACTGTGATGTGGTTTTAGGTTTCCAAGGGTCATCACCTAACCACCCAAGGCTTGTGTAAAAATGCCCCTTATAAAACTCTCGACACGTTTGTTCTTTAAATTGTGGGAATGGCTGATTTACTTCCAGAGAACGTCTGGAAATCCTCCCAGCGGTGCCAGGATCCGTAATGATCAACAATTGCTAAGGCAGCTTAACCCTTACGTGAAATATTGTGCATACAAATGGGTTTATTTTGAACCAGTTCTCACTATTAAATTGGAGTCTGGTCCAGGGTTTATCCCAAGGCAGTGCTCAGTAACAACACAGTAGCAAACACCTTGGCTATCTGTCTTCCTATTTGGTCGGCTCGTTTTATATCTTTGCATGTTTAAATAGGCAATGGGAGTGCTAATTAAAATGCAATCATGCAGATAAATTAAACCATGTTTCTAAAAGGTAAAATGAAAACCCTTTTGAGTTCAAAATCTTTGTGATATTCAAGGCAAAAGCCCAGTGTGATACCGAGCGCAGAGAAAATCTCTCGTGATGATGGCATGTTTAAAACCAAAATTCATTTGTTTTGTTTTGGTTTTAGATCTATGGAACATGCATCAAATTGCGAGTAATTTCTTATGGGAATCAAGACTCAGGGTTTCTAGAAAAATGTTCAAGTTGGAGGTCCATGTTACTGTCCATGTTCTGCCTGTAAAATGGGAAGTATACTGTATATTTCAAAGCCTATTTCAGTCTAGACACGAGGGTAACCCCAAAATCTACAGGCAAGCTCAACCAGTGGATTCTCCAGTCCAGTGCCTATCTGTTTTCGGGTGAACTTCACCACCAGCAATGAAAGACAAAAACAACACGCTGATGTCCTGCAAAATATTTTCTCTCTCTCTGAGCTTTAGCTCCTTCCCCCTGCAAAATGAGCTTCAGTGTGGCATTACTGACTACATTTGAGATCATAAACTATTTTGAGATTTTGAGGAATGCCACTTGCACTGTTCCAAAAACAGACAAAATTAACAAACAAAAAACAGAAGGTGAACATATCCCCACATAACTGTACACATGCATCCACTGTTCTCTGCTGTATATCCATGGACCTCCAGTTAAAAACTTCAACATCTGAGTGGCACCTGGGTGGCTCAGTCAGTTGTGCGTCCCACTTCAGCTCAGATCACAATCTCACAGTTTGTGAGTTCGAGCCCTGCTGCCAGCTGAGAGCCTGGAGCCTGCTTCGGATTCTGTGTCTCCCTCTCTCTCTCTGCCCCTCCCTTGTTTGCACATTCTCTCTCTCTCTCTCTCTCTCTCTCTCTCTCTCTCTCTCTCTCTCTAAATAATAAATAAGCATTTAAAAAAATGTTTTTAACTTCACCATGTGATCCAGAGATCCCGCTTCTGGGTATATATGCAGAGAAAATGAGAACTCTAGGTCCCTACTACAATGAGATCGCACATCTTCATCTAGGACTTTGTGCTGGGCTCTAGCCTGCTCTCCTTTGCTCAGACTGTAGACTACAAATTAGTCTTTGCAAAAAAAAAAATCATATAAAAATTAATCTTTGCTTCAGCATGAGCGTATTCTGCTGTATATACCATTTACAAGCCAGGAAATCATTAGAAATCACTGAAGTAATGTAACCATTACTGCATTTCAACCACTGAAAGCATTCGACAGTCTAGGAGTTACTGTGCACCCACTCCCTCCTTTTAGAAAGTGTGTGCTTTATTTCGAGGTCAGTTTCTCCCACAGATCTCCACTGCCTTATACTTTCTAGTCTCGGACTCAGACGTGCTCTAAAAGTTATCACCCTGAACTCCCCTCTCCCCCCTCCCCTGGGGTGTTCTAAGACAACATTACCCCAGACATGCGCCAGAAAATAATGTGTTCCATGGACGAAAGAGTCTGGGAAATGCCGCACCTCTGATACTCCCAAAGCACTTTGTCATGTTAAAGGCACTGAGAAGTCTTTCCTAGACAAATCCATTTCAATTAGTTTTCCCAATGTTTTAAAAACTTATGTGATCTTAGAATCATTTTTCCCCCTATATTATTATTAGAGCACACTGGAGAAACTCAAAGATTCTGGTCCTACCGTGTCCTCAGCCAATGGACTCCCAACAAGCTTAACTTAGATTCTCTGTTTACCCAGGATTCATTGTTCATCCCTTTCACCTGGACATAATTGTGTTCAAAGACCTCTTAGGTCTATCCCAATTTTGCTTGCGGATTGTGAAGCCTCCTTTTTGGAGCCCATAACACACATTTATGCATAAAAAGATGGTCATCGTCCTGCCCTGAAAATAGCCCCCATTGTCTTCCCTTTAAACATGTTTCAAGTCTTATTAATTTGGAGCTGAGAGAGCCTTAGCTATCCCCGTGTCACTTTCTAGCTTTACAAATTAGAGAACAAACCTGAGAGGTTACATCACGTGACAGAAATGAGGCCCGAGCCCAGACTTTCTGATTCCCAGTCCGATGGCCCTAGGAGGTAGTTCAAACTTCCCAGAGACACATGAGATTGACAACATACCAGAAAGTAAATGTACTGATTCTCAGGGAAGAGTGAGCTGTGTCTGGCCAGACCAGTTATCTAGAGACCCACCCAACAATTAATTTACAGTTCAATGGTTTCCTGAGGAGGATGGGCTTAGAGGACAGATGAGTAGTTGCATTTTCTTAAGGAATTGAGGGTATATCAGACTAGGGGTTAGGAAGCTGATCCGGAGTCTGATTTTCCCACTACAAGATGGCAATGTCCTCAGGCTTCAGTGGCATCACTGACTATGTGGCAGGAGACGAGACAATTGCCTTCCCATCTCTCCCAGCTCCACATTTTAAAATTCTGTGAGTCTAAGTTCTTTCCTTTAATGGCTCTGCCTTCGTATCTTTAGCGCCCCTTTTTATAGGTTGACATACAAACCCCTAGCTCTTGGTCAGAGGTTCTTTCCATCCATAATCACCTAGTTTTTGGAGGGGGTCCTCTTTGTCCTAACAAGGTCCTTAGATAAGTCTTCTCAGTATTCTCAAATAAAAGGCTCTTTAAAAAACAAAATCAAAACTAGGTGTCCACAGCTGCTCATTTGATCTTGAATAAATATTAACAGTCCCATCTTTTCCTGGAATCCCTGAATGAATGTAGTTCCCTCATCCTCACCAATATGTATTCATTCTGTTTCACAGCAAGACCCAGGCCTCCCAGGGAAGTCAGTCCCGTGGTAAAGCCGAGACTGGTCCATCTGGGAGTCTCTGCAGCGTTCTGCAACACCAAATCCCAGTGTCATTAGCTTCAGATTATTATGACAGGGTCTCTTAATTCAAGTCTGTGATAGTGCTTTCAAATCACAACAACTATTAAATTGCTTCATTTATTTAAAGAATGCCCACTACCCCCAGGGCCTCTGGACATGCGTACAAAATACTGCTCTCGAGAAGGGTCCCACAGAAGTTCTCCATAATCAACTAGCTGCTCATTATCACACTTCTCCCTGTAATGCTAAGTACATCAACAAGGATGAACTATAAGAAACATATGATTCTTGTTCACACTTACATAAAATAGTGACAGTGCTGTTAGTAATTAGTTACCAGCTCCTCAATCGCTTTGTTCTCTGGCATTAGTAATACGCCACTTGAAGTTTTACACCACATTAACATGACCCACATTCAACTGTTTCCAAGCCCCCTTGAAAATATGTTCTGCCTCTTCATGAGCAAAGACAGGTGCCTGACAGTAAGAGGTGTACTCTGAACTGTTTGCTTACAGCCCCAAGAGTGTGCAGGGTCTGATCCATTCTGGTGCAGGGACATTCTGTTCTGACGTTGTTAGCAATTGTCCACCCTTGTGAAGGATTACTTCACTACTTGAAGTTAACTCACCCGTCTGGGAAATAAGTTTATTAACATGGATTCTGTCAAACCATCAAGCCTAGCAGATTAAGGGCGGGGAGAGTGGGGAAAATTCTGAATACAATCGAAGCACTTAAATCAAGACTGGTGCTGGTCCACCGTCAGCTTGTAGACCAAAATTTAATGCCAGAATCTCAGGGATTAAAGAATTTTGTAATCAATGCTGGTAACACCCTTAAATTCAGTTTCTATTTTTCTATTTGTAGGGAGTTGATGGCATCAGTTGATACCTAAATTCTTAATGAAGATGAATGAGGTGATAAACATATAAATCAGTTCCATTTTTTAAAAATTTTAATGTTTATTTATTTTGAGAGAGAGAGCGAGCAGGGGAGGAACAGAGAGAGAGGGAGACACAGAATCTGACACAGGCTCCAGGCTCTGAGCTGTCAGCACAGAGCCTGACACGGGGCTCAAACCCACGAGTTATGAGATCATGACCTGAGCCGAAGTCAGACACTTAACTGACTGAGCCACCCAGGCACCCCAAAGTCACTTCTATTTTAAAGGGGAAAAAATGCTTCTGGAATAAAGAGGATTCATGTAGACCAGGCAGAATCTCAGAACCAGGCTCCAAATTCTGTTCCCCAGAAGTGAATTTCTAATTCCCTATGGAGTAATGACCACCACCTTTGTCCCATGGGTGACCTGTGGAAAATGTTTATACAGTACCTAGGGATTTTGTTTGATTGTGTTTTCCACTGCCATTATAAATTAAATGTTTTTAACTATGACTCTGGCTAGAAAACTGGCTCTACACCTTCTCACTGCTTAACATTTCCAAATCCATCCGAAACTTCCAGATCTTGGACTACCCACTTCCAATTGAAATATGAATGTGTCAATTAGCTCTCTGGCTGAGACAGTACACACTGAATCCAGAAACTCCAGATTTTGCCACAGGGTTAAATATTTTATATGCTATAAGTGCAGATACTAGAATTATATTTAATCCTTTTCTTTCCCATATCTACTTGAGTCAAATACAATGTTGTGCTTATTGTTCTCAATCATGAGAACATGATTGGTTCATGGTGCTGTCCTTTGTTTATGGGCATTCTGATTCAGTAATAGGAAAACATGCTTCTGAGGGTTTCAACCAAAAGAGAGAGAATCCATTGTTATCACCCCCATTTCACCAAATTCCTCTTGCAGCCATATGAAAGGTGAGTGGCTGGACTACAGGGTCCCATCTGTTAAACTAGAAAAGAGGTGGGGGTTTTTTGCTTTAAGTAACATGAAAGAAATTTAAGTTTGTGATCTTTGTTCCTAATATCACGTTCAAATAAACTGATCTAACAATCTCAAATATTGTAAGAATGTGATCTAACATTTATAGGGAAATAATACCTTAAGAATTTAGTTAAAGAATGTATTCTAGACTCTAATAAGTTTTTACTATGTTGGCAAACAGAAAAAAACCATAGGATTAGTAACAACTGTTTTGCTCCTGCAAGTAATTATTTCACTTAAAACAAAATACTTGACTTTTTTTTTTCTTCCACAATGTGAATTCTTCGATCCTTTTGGATAAAAGGCTTAGATGATCTGTTGTCTCTAGCCAGAATGACTGCATATGTTCAATAATATATCAGTTTCATCAGCCGCCATAGGATAGGCACATATGACAATAAATCATTTTGGGAACTTCCTGAATCCCAGCCAAGTTGTAGACAATAAAAGATCCTGCTTGTAAAGGCAGCTATAAAAGTTAATTTCATACAGGTTCCCCAGCACACATGCTACGGTTCAGTTCCAAACAGATGTGATCTTGGAACAGCAATGGAAAATGGCATGAAGCCCTTTCGCTAACTTTCCGTATCCAGGAGATTCAAATATTTCGTGTTTTGTGCAACCTTTTGTCATTAGCACATTGCAGCAGGTATGAAAAATGAATTCTTCAAGCTTTTCTAATGCCTAAGATACTGTTGTTCCCATCTAAACTGTTCCTCACCTTAGAAAGATTATCCATCAAGCCAGACCCGCAGAGATTGAGAAAATCCTCACAGAGCAAAATAACAAAGATGAAAGCAGATATGTGGGGGTGCATTCTGGAAGAATCTCTTGAAACAAGAACTTTTGTTAATTTTTCTTATTTGCCTTTGCCTGTAGATGCTTTAGCAGACAGCTACAAAGACAGCTAGTGACTCACCCATGGCAATGACAGGAAGAAGGGATTCGAAGGAAGGAGCCACTAAGGTTGAACTTATGCTGTATACACCCAATTACATGAATTGATTTGAAATTCTTCTCTTTGCCAAAGATCACACTTTGTCCTTGCTCACTAAAGCCATTATAAACTCGTTCCCTGCCTCTGCCAAGAACCGTGCATCCTCATTCATTCCCAAGATTTCCCCAGGGTTGGGGGGCTAAAATCAGATTTCTTCTTATTTTAAACAATAGTTGGGTCCCTGGGATGGTGTGTGCTCATCTGAATGTTTGTAATGTGAGCCATTCTCTATATACTAGTGGAGCTCCCTTTCACGATTCTCTGGAATCAATTTGCAGCCATAATGATCAATCCTTTGGTTTATTTGTTGCTGAGGTGGGGATTTTCAAACTGTGGTAAAGATATATACTCTCTCCACAAAAGCCCCACTCAGCCTGAGAGCACAGAGTGCAACTGAAGTCCCAGAAATTGTAGACCAATGAAGACCCGAGGGCTGAGGGCGCCACTGACATATTAATCATACACCTGGAATCAATTAAAGCCAACCTAAGGATTAATGTGCTCCGGGCCAAAAGACAGAAAAACGTGGATGGATGATGTTATGCGGCAGATATTTATATGATCACAGTTTATACCAGCAGATTGCCCTAAAATTACATATGACACTTTCCATCCATTAGTTCATAATGAACATGAAGCCAACCTCTTGCATTTGTGAGGGATTCTTTCACTGAAGGTTTGAGGGAACAGGCTCAGTGACACTGGGTGGCAATCCTGAAACAGAGAAAGGAGGAAAAGGCTACCATCCCACCGGTACGGCCTTGAAAAGCAGTCCTCACGTGTCCCCAAGGGTACCACTCACACTGCATCTGGGGATTCGGTTCACATGGAAGACAGGGGAAATAAAATCAGCTCAGCCACTGACCAGCCGTGGCCTTGGCAAGTCACTTGAGCCCTCGGACCTCCCTTTTCTCATCCATAAAAGTGGCGAGAATAGACTAGAAAATGAACCCTGAAGTCCCTTCCATATCCCACGTTCTATGCAGGCCACAGTGCAGGAGACAGAGCTCACCGGCTATTTAAGGGCAAAAGGCATGAAGAAACAAGTTTTGTGAGCCTTGGGTTCAAGGTACTCCTGCTCCTTCACTATATTTTATCACGAGTGCTTTGCATTTTCAAGGAATAAGTACAGATGCGTCAAACCATGGGTGAGGTGACTTCAAAGCCAGAGGATATTTGCTCTTATACCAAAGAAAAAGAGCAGGACCCAGGGCAGGAAAGTCAGGGAGCAGAAAGGCAAGAAATAAGGTCAGTCTCATAAGCCCCTGGGCAACGTTTGGTCAGGTTCACCTGAAACCTGAAGTGCTTCTCTATTTAGTGGTTGGTTTTCTTGGAACTAAGAGCTTGTGGTTTTGCTTCACGAAGCAGGGCAGAAACCAAATACCTGGTGAACTGCAATATGGTGGAGGAAGGGAAGGGTACTAGAGAGAGAATCGGATGCTTGTGGCCCTAACCCAGGTGGTCGAAGGTAGAGGTTGTAGGAGTCTGCACTGGTGGTCTATTACTTGAGTCTTTTTTTTAGTTTATTTATTTATTTTGAGGGAGACAGAAAGAGAGCCACAAATGGGGAGGGGTCGGGGTGGAGGGAAAATCCCAAGCAACTCCTTGCTGTTAGCACAAAGCCAGACTTGGGGCTCCATCTCACAGACTATGAGATCATGACCCAAGGAGGAATCGAGAGTTGGATGCTTAACCAACAGAGCTACCCAGGTGCCCCCTATAAGTTGAGTATCAAAAGACCCAACTGTTTAAAAAGTAATCTGTGGCATTCAGTAGAGTAGGACTGGCTTGATGTCCAGACTCTGCAATGAGAATGATTGCTTCATCTAGCAATCCCATGAAAACCGTAGTCCTGTGTTTATAATAACTAGAACATCTATAGCTCCTAATAATTTCTCTCCGTCACTGTCTGCTATCCTCAGAACAGATCGCTTTGCAAGATAATAGAGCTGACTTTGTCTTATTTTACTTAATGGGTCAGCTCTTTGGAAACAAACTGAGTACTCTGTAAGGGAATAAATAGTGCAATAGTGGCATGAAGAGGTCTCATCTGGCTCCTGGCTTTCTACCTGATGGGATATGGGTCATCGGTTTTTAGTCTATATTACTCTCCAGAAAGTGTGGGCTGCAAAGAAGCTCTTCTTTATATATTCTAGGGTTTGAAATATGTCTCTTTACGCCCACCAAGGAGTGTGCCCCTCTGCAGTGTCTAATCCAAGATGGGGGGAGAGGGGGTACCTGGGTGGCTCACTCAGTTAAGCATCCAACTTTGGCTCAGGTCATGATCTCACGGTTTGTGGGTTCACGCCCCGCATTGGGCTCTGTGCTGACAGCTCAGAGCCTGGAGCCTGCTTCAGATACTGTGTCTCCCTCTCTCTCTCTCTCTCCCCCTCCCTTACTCATGCTCTGTCTCTGTCTCTCTCAAAATTAGACAGTAAACCAAGACCAGGTGGAATTAAATGACCCCCCATCCCTGAATGCCTCTGTAGCATGCCCACAGAGGGGCCTGTTGACGTAGGAATCCAGCAGTGGGCTTCCCACTGACAGATGAAGTACCTCACACCAAGAAGGGAGGAGTCATTTGTCCTAATTCATGGCTTTCAGACTCTTGCCCCTCTCTCTTACCAGCTCTGGGTGAATAGTCTTAAGAAGAATTCAAAGGAGGAATCTTCTCTAATGATTTTTATATTGGTCATAGGTTTCTACTCATCTTGAAATTATTCTGTCGACAATGTAATAATGCAACTCCTTTCAGTCAATCTTGAGAATTTGATAATCCATTTTCAAACATTGCCAACCAAATACAAGATTTCTACAAGTTGGCCTCTTATTGGGGGACAAGGAGGAAGTCACACCCAGGTGCTATTAGCCAGGAAACTTCCCTGGTATTTTCACCATCACTGGGCAGAGATTTTTTTTTTTCCAGTTATAAAAGGAATTTTATTACCAAAACAACCTCCTTTGTCTTATACCTGAGAAAGAGAAGGAACCATGCAGATGTCTAAAGCCAATTCCAAACACTTCAGAAAGCTTGGGTTATCCCAAAAGGAGACTGGACAGAGATTTTTCTAGCCTCTACCCAACCATTACAATTACTTTTGCAGTTTTATGCAATGGTGGTTAAGCTCCAAGACAGCCAAGTTGATACCAGGCCATTTAAAGTTATTTAAAGTAAACTGATAGTTAGTAATAGAAGAAGCATAACAAAATCTAACATCTGTACAATGCTTGACTGTTGATGGAATGTTCTCCAACATTGCATTATAATCCCCACAAACCTGTGAGGCTAAATTGGCTACTATTATCTTCTTTGTATGGAGTAACACTGTCACTGAACAAACTCCATTATAGGATTCACACTCAAATAACTTGAAAATTGAACTCAAAATCCAAAACTCCTTTAGAAATCTCAGCAGTGTCCAGTTGATTTACAATACATATCAGGGAATCATAAGTTGGATGAAGGGTAATTTTATATTTCTAAAATGTGCATGAACTAGTTTTAAAATGGGTAAAATTTCATCATGAAAACCAAGAGGATTAAGTTCCGAACACGATGTATTTGATGGCTCCCCTGAAGGATTGATGCTTTGTGCAGTCGTGTGTCCCAACAACCAAGAAGACGCCAGTTCTCTGGGGCAAACAGCTCTTGACTCTCTGATGGTTTGCCCCTGTATCCCTCAGTGGATTTCATCATCTCGCTCCATCTCTGTCTCTAATATGCCTCCAGAGGAAGAAAGTTTGGATTCTGGGTATGACTCTATACAGTCAACATCTACAGCATTACAGGTGGTTTGCAAATAGTATTCAGCAACCACTGCTTCTGTTTTCTGAAATCTCCTTGGAAGAAAATGAATCGCCTCACAGATCACCATGCGAGTGCCACTTAGAGCTGCCTTTTATGGGCAAGGGAAGACCAGGAACAGACTTGGCTGAGAGAACAAAGATGTTTGGCCAGTAATTGGCCATGAATCATTTGTCTCATTGACTAGAATTTTAAAACCTTGGTTCGTGGTTGTTTTCACCAACTCCTGGGGAAGTATTTGGTAAGTAATAGAGTTAAATTACTGTCTATTATAAGGGGAGGAAAGGAGAAAGGTAAGGAGGGAGGGAGCAGAGAAGGAAGGGATGATGGAAGAAACAGGGGCTATGCTTCTAAGACTACCTCCAGGAAAACAAATCGGAAATAAACAGGTTTAAGTGTGTAAGCTTTTTTTTTTTTAAGTTTATTTATCTATTTTGAGAAAGAGAGAGAGAGAGAGAGAGAGAAAGTCGTGAAGGAGAGGGAGAGAGAAAAGGAGAGAGAGAATCCAAAGGGAGACACAGAATCCAAAGCAGGTTCCAGGCTCTGAGCTCTCAGCACGGAGCCCATCAGCACAGAGCCCAATGCAAGGGTTAAACTCATGGACGATGAGATCATGACCAGAGCCTAACTCAGACACATAAATGACTGAGCACTCTGTCCCTGCCCTATGTTTAGATCAGAGTTGCAATTTTGTTCTCCTTGGGTCACACATGAAGGATCCCTCCCAGATTGGGAATATTAATACGTAAACTGCCTTTGGAGGTTCATCTCATTTGCTTAAGAGGACAACATTAACTTCCTTTCAAAGAAAAAAAGGAAAGAAAGAGAAGAGGGAAGGAGGGCCAGGGAAGGGAAGCAAGGGAAGGGCAGGCTCTTAGGGAAATTTTAGCTTCAAGACTATCAGAGGCTATTTGTCCAGCAATATTCTTTCTCCCCATTTTAATAATGCAACTCCTAAATGATACCCGGGCATAGCCCAGCAGCTGGAAACTACATTTCCCAGCTTCCCTTGCAGCTTTGGTAGCCATGTGATCAAATTGTAGCCAATGGGATGTAAGCAGAATATATGCCCCTCCACAGGTCACCCCCCTGGCTCTTCCTGCCAAGCGGAGCTGTAGCCACTGCCTGCCTCCAGGCCCAGTGTGGTGACCTCTGGTCTGTTACTTAAGAGAAGAAACTTCAAGCCTGTTTCTGTCACTATGTTTTGGGATCTTTCTGGGGTTGTTGGTTTTTTTTTTTTTAACGTTTTTATTTATTATTGAGAGACAAAGAGAGATACATCATGAGCACGGAAAGGGCAAAAAGAGGGGAAGACACAGAATCTAAAGAAGACTCCAGCCTTGGAGCTGTCAGCACAGAGCCCAACACAGGCCTTGAACTCACAAACCGCGAGATCATGACCTAAGCCAAAGTTGGACGCTTAACTAACTGAGCCACCCAGGCACCCCAGATCTTTCTGTTTGAATCTCTTAGTCTGTGCCCTAACAAATACAGAGAATCAGGACTTTCATGCCACAGAGCTTAGCAGGGCATTTACCTAAACTGTGGTTTATTCAAGTCTCTTATTCAAGTGAGGTTTTAATTTTATGTCCTTCTATTTACTGATTACATGTTTCTGAGCATGTGTGCCATTCAAAGCACTCTGCTTGGCACTGGGGATATACGTGATGCTACCCAGCTCTCAAAAAGTATGTCACCTAGGGGTGCCTGGGTGACTCAGTCGGTTAAGTGTCTGACTTCAGCTCAGGTCATGATCTCACGGTTCATGGGTTCGAGCCCCACATCCAGCTCTGTGTTGACAGCCCAGAGCCTGGAGCCTGCTTTGGATTCTGTGTCTCCCTCTCTCTCTGGCCCTCCCCCACTCATGCTCTGTTTCTCTCTGTCTCAATAATGAATAAACATTAAAAAAATTAAAAAGAAAAAAGTATATCACCTAGCCATGAAGACCAGAGAGACACAAAAGTATCGCAATGCAACACTAGACATTGTCAATCTTCAGACAAGTGGCACCCGTGATGAGCACACAGCCATGCCTCTTCTACCTTCAATGGCGCTCTTCCTGGTGCAGTAGGTCTCCCCTTTTGAAATAAGATTGTGTGGGATTTGAATCAGTTTTCCTTCCCCAGACCACTTAGTTTTCCTCGACCTCAAATTGTGCACTTATGAAATGCCTGGTGTCCTATCAATGTCCTCATCCCTTTGACTTTATGACTTGGAAGTCCCAGCCTCTCCAGGGAGCCTTCTCTTTCATGATCCTAGGGCACCTGATGGCAGATCCAGGCCACTGCACAGTTTGCTTTTAAGTCATGCAGTATTAACGCCGAAGATCATTGCTCAACGCCATCCCAATAACAAATGTTCCATTCTCTTATTGGTCACTACTGCACCTCATGCTGGATGATCTCTTTCCAGGAGCCAGAGCAAAAAGGGGCTGTGCCAACTGGCCTGGGTACCCAGACACCAAGGCCAGAAAAGGTGAAAATTCTCAAACCTGAAGACAATCAGGACACGGATTAATGAAATGAGGAAGCAAATAGACTGGTTCTCATTATACATCATTGGCAAGTGTGTCTAGAGCTGTTTTTTAAGCTAATCAGATTGTTTCATTGTTGACCAAAGGTGAGAGTAAGATCTAGCTGCAACATCGACCAATGTAAAATGGAACAGACACACACAAAACGGAGTTCTAGCTATTGCTTGGGATTAGCAACATCTCTGAGCTAGGCGGAACTAGAGCCATGTCTAAACGTTAGGGGGACTGGAGAGCAATGTCTTCCTCCCTGTGGCTGTGAGGGAACCACTTGTGACACAGAGAGACATCGTTTTGTGGCAGAAGAGCCGCCAATCTACTACTTCAGTACAAGCCTCAGTTGTCAAATGACAGTATTTCCAGGTGCAAAACCGGGCTAGTGATGCAGGATTTCTCTGTAAGTTCCTGATAAATGAAAGGACCTCGCACGCTGCCTGACCCGGAGCGAGGAACCATTAGTCGTTAGCTCTATCAGAAACAGAGGTTATAAAACACTAACATTTGTTCTAAAATGAAAATAAGATCCTGAGTGACTTGGAAGGAAGGGCTGTACGTGAAACTCGGGAGAGGATTCAGAAAATGAACCTATATCCTCTGAAGAGGAAGGATCTCAGACAACCTGAGAAAACTGCCAGAGACACAGCGTGAAGTGACAGCGAGACATGTAGCAATGCTTGGGAACCAGATGGAAGCTCCAAGAACACAGACCCTCGGAAGAAAGGGAATAATTCATCGAGTTTTCCAATGGGCAGGACATGGGAGCCGTCCTGGCCTAACAGGTGCACGGGGATTACTTTCAACCGCACACAAGGGAGAGGCCTACAAACTCCCCTTTACAATTGAGATTCAATTTTTTAAAAAAATTTTTTTAATGTTCATTTACTATTTTGAGAGAGACAAACAGAGTGTGAGCTGGGAAGGGTCAGAGAGAACAGGAGACACAGAATCAGAAGCAGACTCCAAGCTCTGAGCTGTCAGCACAGAGCCCAATGCGGGACTCGAACTCACAGACCACAAGATCATGACCTGAGCTGAAGATGGACGCTTAACTGCGATCGAGATTCAGATGCGGCAAAAGGCAAACCGATGACGGGGACCTGGAGAGACATATAAAACCTGAGGTAAATTGCATAAAAAATAATGTAAGATTCCATGTTCCTGCAGTTTGCTAAATTATTGTGAGTTGACCCCTAGAGCCTGCATATGTGGTGATAAAATCAGTGTGGAGGCTGATGGCAGATGTGGTGTTTCAGAGATGCCCACTCTGGAAGGTCGGGGGCTGCCGGGGGCAGGAACCTACATGGTACATGGGGAGGCAGAAACTGTAATTCTAAAGACCAACCATGGAGCCCTGGGTGCCTCCGTGTCTCACTACTGTCTGGCGATACCAGATTCCTCTCTCTCAGCCCACTCTGTGCTGGAGAAGTCCTTTGATTTGTACCTTTTTTCTTTTTTTCTTTTTATTAATGTTCATTTATTATTGAAACAGAGCATGAGCAGGAGAGGGGCAGAGAGAGAGAGAAGGAGACAGAATCCAAAGCAGGCTCCAGGCTCTGAGCTGTCAGCACAGAGCCTAACGTAGGGCTCGAAGCCAGAGATCATGACCTGAGCTTAACCGACTGAGCCACCCAGGTGCCCCTATTTGTCCCTTTTTTTTTTTTAGTCCCTTTTTTCTAATGGAGTAAAAGATCAGTGCATCTGGATTTTCATGGTCAGTTTTCAGACCTCTGGTCAGTGGCTAAACAGAGCCCAGAACTCCTGATAATTAGAGATGAAGACAGGGAAGAAAACCTCTCCCCGACCCCCTGACTTCACAGTCACGGCCACATCTACCATCAGGTGCCGCTCTGCTTTGTTTTTTCTTATGAAGCAGCCAGAAATCCTCTGCCCTCCAGCCCGCTGGCGTCCAACTTGTAAGCTGAGCTGGGCCACCTTCCCCAGGCCCGTGCCTCATAGGCAGGGAAGGACAAGGAAACGCTCAGAACACAGAAGCATGATAAATGATTTCCCTTCCAGGCTCCGCATGCATCCACCCACCCTTCCCTTTCATGTGCCTCCAAATATGTTCCCCCCAGCACCCTGGAACCCCCTCCCAGCACCATCCTCCAAGAGCCTGTCCCTGAGTCTCACACCCGTGGAGGAGAAGAGACAAGGGAAGGCAGCCTTGCTGCCAGCAACTGCGATGTGACCCACATGGGGCACACAGATGGCTCTTTTTCTGCCTGGGAATGTGCTTCCCTCGGGTGGCCCCAAGCTCCCCGGCAACCAGAGAGCCCTTTGCTGCGGGCAAATGTGAGCCTGGCTCTCATTGGTCCTGTTTCAGCAGGACCCATAGACCCCAGTGCACCGCCTTGCTTTCCCTGGACTCTCCAATAGCTCAGAGCCGTTTATTTTCCTTTGCTCAGTCTCCCCTTTGCGCCCCCGAGACAGTGTGAAGTCGGGAAATCTGTGCTCAGCACGAGCAACACAGAGAGAGGGAGAAGCCGGCACCAACTGTTTTCTCCTGCGTGCTGCCTGGAGAGCCAGGCCTCGCCTCTGACATGTGCTGGAGGTGTGGTGTCCAAAGTAAACCTTTGAACTAGTTTTTTGGAACCTCCAAAAAGACCCCGCACATCAAAGGGGATCCAATTCCAGCTCCCCCCAACCCCTCCGTGTGTTGCAGGCATCATTAAGCATTTTGCATGAATCAACCACCTTCTGAAAAAGAAAGGAAACCCAAACTCAAAGCACATTGCCAGCCCGTGCACCCAAACGCGGCCCCAAGCACATGGTCACCACATGGCTTCCTCCCCTGGATCAGCGGAATCAAACCCTACAGACGCACCCGGGCTCCGTCACCGGGCGGTCACCCCAGAGCCTCTCTGTGCAGCACCCCCTCCCCCCGCACTGGCCGAATACAATGGGGCCACTTGTTGGAGCCGTCTCATGCCCCTGGCCCGTGCCCGCCTCGAGGGAGCCCACATGAGCGCTGACTTGAGTCAGGAGGGGGGCCCTGCTGGGCAGCCCCACCCCAAAAGCCAGCACAGGATGCCATTCGGGGCTGAATAGGGAGTCCTGTGTGAGCTCTTTGGCTCTGTGCCCAGAAAGCCACATCTTATGTGAGCATCAGCATCAGTGGGCACAGCAGAGAATTCTGGTCCCCGAAGGAAGACGGAGAAGAAAGCGGATCTGGAGTCTTGAGCCTCTTCTGCCCTCTACCTTGGGGACCTCATTGGCTCTGCCATGGGCAGGCTCTGGAGATCAGCCACAGATCAAGCCGGATGTCAGAGGCCACAGTTGCACCAGCAGCAACTGAGAATTGGTGAGATAGTGTCTTCTTGATCAGCCTGAAGAGGAAAACATCTTCCGGCCCTTACCTACCAGCTGTGCTGTCTGCAGACCCACAACTGAAGCCATCATCGGAGGCAGCAGGGAATGGCCTTGGGAGGCCACTCATGTCCCCTCCAGACACTAACGACCTTCAAAGCACTAGGAAGATAGTCGACCCTACAATTTCACTGGAGGCGCATGAAACAGTTCTCAAGACAAGATGCCATCATTCTTGGGCAGTTGTCTTTTTTTCAAGTCATTTTCTCTGGGAAGCAAAGTTCCAGATTCAAGAAAAAAAAAAGGTTTAAAACTGCTAAGGCAAACTGATTGGTAAGAGTTTTAATTAGCAGCTCAAAAACTGCCCACATTCTGGGTTTTTAATTAATAGGCACAATTTTTGTTGAGTGCTGCTTCAGTAGGAGCTATATAAAACCAGTGAGTGGGTGACATGATTCCATTCAAAAAAGAACTATAAAGGGGAAAGAAAAAAGCCAGATTAAGAGGAACAGGGAAGACAAATGAACTGTTTCTCTGGGTTATTCCTTTATAAATAAACGTTCTTATCTAACACCTCTGGCTGGAAGCCCTTCACCCCATGAACAATGGACCCCTTGAACTATTTTAACACTTTGACACCTTGACACTAGAGTCCAGACTGGTGAGCCCAGCAGATACCCTCATTCAACAGCTAGGGACTGAGCACTTGTCACAAGCACTAGGCAGGTACCCTGAATGCTCAGATGAAAGAGCTGGTCCCCACCATCCAAGATCCTGAGTCTTATACAAGACAATCACATAAAAAAATAAAAATGCCACATGACTGAACTGTAAGCATACCAAGCACAGAAATTCTTTGTAAGTATTTTGTGTTCCCTTGGTCCATGCAAGGTCTACGCACAGTAGGCAATTTTTAAATGTTTGTTGAGGGGAACCTGGGTGGCTCAGTTGGTTAAGCATCGGACTTCAGCTCAGGTCGTGATCTCGCGGTCCGTGAGTTTGAGCGCCACATCAGGTTCTGTGTGGACAGCTCAGAGCCTGGAGCCTGCTTCAGATTCTGTGTCTCCCTCTCTCTCTGCCCCTCCCCTGCTCACACTCTGTCTCTCAAAACTGAATAAAGGTTAAAAAAATTAAATAAACAGTTGGTTGAATGACTGCAGGGTGAATAATGGAATGCCTCGACACGCACAGTAGTGGCCCAAAGGAAGGATGATCCACTCTGCTGGGGTGGGTGATGGCAGACGGCCAGATGGCAGTTACCTGTGCATCGAGGCAAGGCCATATCAGGAGTTCCCCATGGCGTCTGTTCTGATTACTCAGAGCCCAGAGGACCAGTTGTTAAATATCTTGGCTGTCATCCACAGGGAGAGAAGTGGGACTCCAGAGCTGGATCTTAAAAACCAAAAGGGAGTTTCCCAAACCAACAAACAAAAATGGAAATTAACAACTAGCTGGGATGTTCTGAAGAAAGGAGGCTGGGCTGACACACCAGAGCCAGATCCCACAGAGAACAGTCTGCCGTGTATAGGAGTTCAACCCTTACCCTGAAGGTGATGAGGAGGCATCAGAAGGCATAACCAGAAAGAGACTGGGTGAAACTACTTTGATGAGAAAAGAGACAGATCTGGGAGTTAAAAAAAAAACAAAATGTGGTTGAAGGTTAAAAAATGGGTAACAGGAGGGGCACTTGGGTGGCTCAGTCAGTTGAGCATCTGGCTTTGGCTCAGGTCATGATCTCACGGTTCGTGGGTTCAAGCCTCATGCCAGGCTCTGTGCTGATAGCTCAGAGCCTGGAGCCTGTCTTCAGATTCTGTGCCTTCCTCTCTCTCTGACCCTCCCCTGCTCATGCTGTCTCTCTCTCAAAAATAAATAAAAACATTTAAAATTTTTCTTTAAAAAAATGGGCAAGTGGTAAGATGTGTGAGGTTCAAATGAAGGTACCATGCAGTAGGTTGGAGGGGCATGTGGATATGGGTGTATCTGGGAGGTAGGCTATCCTCAGATGAAACGTAGGAACCCAACCCCTTAGACGTGAAAAAGGAAAGAAGAGCTCAAATTGCTTCAAGCTTCTGGCTTGGGTTAGGTTGGGGGTGGAAGGGGTCTGAAGGATGCTACTGACAGGACACAAAGGAGCCCAGGAAGGCCAGGACAAAGACCTGTTTTACGTGGTGACTGCTTTTCTTGCCATGGCAGATGGAATGACCCAGCAGGTGTTCTGAACTTCTAATGCTGGGCACAAGACCTCCGTCCTGGAGAGTGGGCCTCCATTGGTCTGGAATTTGCATGTCTTTTTTTATCCCCCACAGTCTCATGAAAATGCACACTCATAGGCGTACACACACACACCCTCCAGAATTTTCAGATGTGTCATCCTCCTTGATAAGAACATTTCCATGTTTGAGGAAAACCTGATGCTGATTGAGAAGATGCCACAGGAAGCAAAGCACAAGTGGAAGGCAGCTATGACACCTCTGAGTTACCATTATGACAAAGCAGATTCCAGAAACGTCTCCAAACAGGGAGAAATGCTTAACTTTATGCCTCATATATGCTCCAAAGAGCTCAGGGAGAAACCACACACAGTGCTCTCAGTAACCTCAAGGAAACTTGCCCCATTTAAAGATGAAAATAGGGGCACCTGGGTGGCTCAGTCGGTTAAGCATCTGACTTCAGCTCAGGTCATGATCTCACAGTCTGTGAGTTTGAGCCCCATATCGGGCTCTGTGCTGACAGCTCACAACCTGGAGCCTGCTTCCAATTCTGTGTGTCCCTCTCTCTCTGCCCCTCTCCTGCTCCTGATCTGTTTCTCTGTCTCTCAAAAATAAATAAATGTTAAATAAATGAATAAACATTAAAGAAATTTTTTAAATAAGGAAAGAAAAGAAAATATAATAATAATAAAGGATCGCCTTAGCCCAGGCTCAGTTGTTCAATCTGAAACACCAGCGGACTTGTAACACACAGCGATGGTCTCATCAGACATCTACCTATTGAATTCCGAACAAGAAACCATGATCAGTCAATCAATAGACAGACTGCCTTATTCTCTGCTTCCCTTCACATAGTTTTCTTACCATCCTGGCCTCCCCAAGAACCAAGAAATTCTTACTAAGACTTCCTATCAATGAATTGACCCCAGATGCAATGAATGTATTCCCGTCCGGTGCATACTGGAAGGTCCAGGAGTAAAACAAGGCCCAGGGGGGAAACCCAAACCTATATGGCTGTAATGTGGCCAAAGGAGTCTTCTTGGTCAACCTGCTTTTCCACCAGACCTGCCTGTGAATTAAGTCTGCCCTGGTCGTTTCATTTTACTACCTGGCTGTGGCACAGACGAAACAAGCAAACTTCCATGAGATAAAACAGCAAATTGTGAGAGGTCAGCTTTAAGATAAGTGCTCCCTATTATAATAGGGTCAGAAAACCCTGTCATTTAGAGAAGAGAGTTCCAGCCATCCCCATGAAGAAGAAAGTCTGAACATGTATTACTGACCCAACTGTTAAACCACCCTCCAGTTCAATGGCAGTGTAGACCATAAGTAAGACTAGTCGAGGTGCGCTGCCCAGGAAGAGGCCCAGGTGTTAACATGATCCTGTGTATTACAACACAACTGATGCTTATTATTCGTGGTAGTTATGTTCTAGAAAACCATCATGAGCACTGAGCCACATCTGCTCCTAGGGGAACAATTGCTCCTAGGGGAAATACAGGGTTAGGTTCCTATAAACACTTCCATCAACCAATCGATACATAACCTGGTTTTATGGGTGTTTAAGTTTCAGGACACCGTATTTCATATATATGGTTGATTCCCAAACACGGAACTCATGGCCAACAGCACTTAGAACTCATGCCTGAATGAAGATTCTCTAAAACCTGTATTTAAAACACACTGCAACCTTCTTGCACCAGGAGCGCTAGATAGCGTTCCAGCATGATGCTCGGGACAACTTTAAATAGTGAAATCGCCAGAAAGAGCACCAAGAAATATGTTTAACATAGCACTATGAAAAAGACACTTGTTTGCAGTCTGAGCTGAAACTCATGCCCCCTCAGCAACAAGTGTGCAGGTTGGATGACTCAAATTTTTCACCACTTTGCATGCATGCCAATGACTATGAATCCACTCTGATTATTGATTTGAGGATTACAAATAAATTTTGGCAAGTTATATATTAGCTGTATTCACAAATACAGATTTATGAATAATGAGAATTGACTATAGGTGTATTGCGACTCATCCCTGAAACCTAGCTATTCTGCAGGGGATATAAAGTTGACATTTAAAAACATCATCGCATAAAGCAGTTCATCTTCAAGGTCACTCAAGCTACTTCTATTTCTTTTGTATTTTAGTATTTTTAAAACAAAAGCAAAAAGGAAGAAATGACTGACAAGGTAATTAAAAACGCAGTGTATTGGGGTGCCTGGGTGGCTCAGTCGGTTAAGCATCTGACTTTGGCTCGGGTCATGATCTCACGTTTGTGGGTTGGAGCCCTGCGTCGGGCTCTGCACCTGACAGCTCGGAGCCTGGAGCCTGCTTCAGATTCTGTGTCTCCTCCTCTCTCTTCCCCTCCCCTGCTCACTTTCTGTCTCAAAATGAAATAAAGACATTAAGAAATTTTTAGAAAAACAACGCAGTGTATCTTACAGTTTATATTTGACAAATTAATGCCTTTCACTCCCAGCGCCAATATCATGTAACACAACTGGCCCTAATCATAAGATAATGAGAGAATTTTTAAAATATTAATTCATAGGTTATCACAGGCAGTTTGGTCTGGCAGAGGATCTTGAGTTTTGAGTCATCTGATGACAATCACCCTTTATTCCATCTGGATATTTCTGCGTCTGTAACCTCATTTGAAGAGCATTCCAATTTCTATGTTTGAAGCTCTCTGTGAATATGTGGCTGGGGCAGATGATTTTCCTGGTCCTCCTTGTGACAGGCTCTCATATGTGAATGCTGATCAAGGCCTTGAAGGGACCTTCTTAGTTCACAATGCACTCAAAGAAACCTATTGTTCTATCTGCTGGGGGAACGGTAACAGTGGCCCTCAGAAGCAGAGAGACTGGGACCGGGGTGGGGGTAGGGGGAATGGTGACACAAAGGCAGAGCTGAGACTTTTCTTCTGGTTGTGTCAACTACGACAAATCCTGGAGTGCCTGGGTGGCTCAGTCAGTTAAACATCTGACTTTGGCTCAGGTTATGATCTCATGGGTTTGTGGGTTTGAGCCCCTCATCGGGCTCCATGATGACAGCTTGGAGCCTGGAGCCTGCTTTGGATTCTGTGTCTCCCTCTCTCTGCCACTCCTCCTCTTGTGTTCTGTCTCTCTCTCTCTCTCTCTCTCTCTCTCTCTCTCTGTCTCTCTAAAAGAAATAAACATTAAAATAAAAAAAAATTTTAAGATGCTTTAGACCAGAGGTTGGCAAATATCTTCTGGAAGGGTCTAGATAGTAAATATTTTAGGCTTTCTGAGCCAAGAGGCAAAACCAAGGATATTTGTAGGTACTTACAGCACAAGAATGTAAATTAATTTCCACAATTTTTTTCAACCATTTTAAAATGTGAAAATCGTTCTTAGTTCATGCGCTGTGTGAAAACAGGCAGTGGGCCGGACTTGGCCCATGAGATGTCTTCTGCTGACTCCTGCCTTAGATCGGATCGCTGCTGTCCAACAGAATTTTCTATCATGATGGAAATGTCTAATTGTGCTGTGGCTCTGAACACTTGAGATGTGGCTAATGTGACTGAGGAACCGAATTTTTAGCTTTAGTTCATTCCAAGGACTTTAAATCGAAATAGGCACCCATGGCTCGTGTGCTAAGCCTCTTCCTCAGCTGTAGTATTTTATGGTTCTACACGTCACTGCCTTCAGGAGCCTCTGTTTTATGAAATTGGCAGATGTGGACAGGCTTTGGAGATTTTTTCCTCCTTGGTTAATTGGATTGCATTGCCTTTCTCTTTTTTAGTGTTCTACAACGTCCCTGGTCTGCCATATCCATTTGAACCCTGCATAATAAACTGTGCAGGTAACCCACGTCACCACATCAGACTCAAAGTGGTGATCTAGAATATTCGAAATTGTAGGAAATCACATCATACTGAACATCTGTTGATCTATACTCGCTTGGACAACTAGCTCATCTATCCGGTTGTTCATACAGCACAGCCTGGGCGTCCATAGCTTCCTCATTAGATAGTGCTACATTCCTTGCAATGAAGTCATATCTTTGCAAAGCTGGGCTTTCAACAGTGGCAGTGATCAAAAGAAAGAACGACCGCACTGTCTTAGTCTGTCCAGGCTGCCATAACAAAGTCCCATAGACTGAGTGACTTAGAAAAAGCAGACATGTACTCCTCACAGTCGTAGAGGCTGCTGTCTGAGATCAGGGGCTGGCATGCCGGGCTCTGCCGAGAGCTCTCTTCGAGGTCGTAGATGGCTGACTCCTCGCTCTGTTTTTTTTTAATAAATTTTTTACGTTTGTTTATTTATTTTGAGAGAGGCAGAAGGAGCACAAGTGGGGGGAAGGGCAGAGAAGGAGAGAGAGAGCAAGAGAGCGAGAGAGAGAGCAAGAGAGAGAATCCCAAGCAGATACCGTGCAGTCAGAGCAGAATCCGATGCAGGGCTTGAACCCCCGAAACTGTGAGATCATGAGCTGAGCCAAAATCAAGAGTTGGATACTTAACTGACTGAGCCACTCAGGTGCCCCCTTTTTATTCAGTAGTTTTTTTAAGTCTTGCTGACTTTTCTTTGTGTCCTCACACAGCAGAAGAGATGTGAGAGCTCTCTAGAGTCTCTTCGTAGAAGTGCACCAATCCCACAAACGAGGACTCTACCCTCATGACCTGATCATACTCCAAAGGCCCCAAATACTACCCAAATGCCATCACATTGGAATTAGGGTTTTAACATGATGGGGGGTGGGGGGGACACAAACATTCAGTTCATCGCAGATGCCCAATCTAATTCCAAGAATTTCTTAAAATACAACTTTTATCCCTTCCTTTCTCCCTACCTCAAAAATTGGGCCTCCCAATTTTATTTTAGTCTGCAGAGCTTAACAGCTTACTTGATGAAATTTTTTTTTAGTTTACTTATTTTGGGGGGGGGCACGTGCAAATGGAAGAAGGGCAGGGAGAGAGGGAGAGAGAGGGAATCCCAAGCAGAATCTCTGCTGACAGCATGGAGCTCAATCCCACGAACCATGAGATCATGACCTGAGCTGAAATCAAGAGTTGGACCTTTAGCCTACTGAGCCGCCCAGGTACCCCTTACTTGGTGAAATTTCTAGTACCAGGGATTCGTCCTGACAGGAACTAAGGGAATTTTCCCTGCCAAAATCTGGCTAGATGAAATTTTCCCTTAGGTTTCTGAAAACGATACTGAAGGGTTTGTCACGTGTAGACAGGGATTCCCTCACCATTGCAAGTAACTGTCTTATTTTTAGAACCCTCAGAAGAACTTTTGGTTTTATTTGTCTCTTCAGTGGTTAACTACCCCCACCCCCATCACCACGTGTTCCTGCTTTTGGAAGGCATGATTCTCGTGCTGACCAACATTCCCCTTGCCAGGGAGTAAGAATGAGGGCCTGTTATATGATCGCCGCTATGAGCCAGCAAGCAGCTCTTTCCCCCACTTGACCCACAGACACAGAAAGTTTAAGGAGTCACCTGCAATCTTTATGGTGTTCTTTCCGACTCCCAGGGTTCTCTGCTGTCTGGAGGCCGTCTCCATAAAACGCAATGAACCTGAACCATTAACATTTTTTCCATTTTGATCATGGGGAAAATCTGGGAAATAGAACCAACAGGACTATATATGTGTGTGTGTGTGTATATATATATATATATATATATATATATATATAGTCTATACCCTGTTTTTCCTCTAGAACCTGAAATCCAAGATGGGAACTGTATTAGGGGTCACCCCCTGCCAATTATTGAGGTAGCTCGAGGGCTCTGTCGGGGCTCCTGGTGAAATCCTTACAATTAGGGCTGCCATCAGATCCCACCCCTACCCCCAAAATGGAGTGCCACTCATGTACATTTCACCAGAGGGTTGGGTTTGGGATCTTCTGGCTTTCAACCTACAATTTCCCTTGATTATTCAGCCTACTTCAATTTTTTTACTTTTTTTAACTTTATGGAAAAAAGTTTTTTTAACTTTAGGTATTTACTGTATCACCCAAGGAGAAAATCTCTCTTTCCCACTAAAAAACAAAAGAAGATTCTTAGATCCATATTACTAAAAGTAAAAAAAACTTCAAGGTCCTGTTAAAGCACCTCTGAATGCTGGCTGTTAATACCCACCAATGGGCCAGAGGTGGCCAGGGAGGTATAAGCCCACCAGATTTCTCCTGCACAAAAACAAAGTGCTTGTATATCTGATTCTTGACTTCAGCTCAGGTCATGATCTCACGGTTCATGAGTTCGAGCCTCAAATTGGGCTCTGCACTGGTGGCACAGAGCTTTCTTGAGATTCTCTCTCTCTCCCTCTCTCTCTCTGCCCCTCCCCGACTTCTGCTGTCTCCATCTCTAAATAAGAACATAGATAGTTTTTTAAGTGCTTATATTTAAAAAGCTGAAGGACAGCTAGATGACTTTCTCACCCTGAGATTTCATGATTCTATGGACAGCTCTGAGGGGATTCGTAGGCTCCCTTACTATATAACTGTGGACAAATTCTGTACCTCTTTGTACTTTCTCTCCCTTAATTTGCCTCCATTTAGAAAGCTACTATGGGCCCAGCAATATGCCAAGTGCTAGAGACATAAAGATGAGTAAGTCCTATTATTTGTCTTCAAGTAACTCAAAGGAGAGATTGAAAAAAAAAAAAAGATGCATAATAGGCACCTGGGTGGCTCTGTTGGCTAAGCAGCCAACTTTGGCTCAGGACATGGTCTCACAGTTCGTGAGTTCGAGCCCTGCATCAGGCCCTATGTTGACAGCTCAGAGCCTGGAGCCTGCTTTGGATTCTGTGTCTCCCTCTCTCTCTCTGCCCCTCGCCTGCTCTTGCTCTGTCTCTCTCTCAAAGATGAATAAACATTAAAAAAAAATTTTTTAAAAAGGAAAAAGAAAGAAAGAGCACCTGGCGCCAGGCTGGCTCAGTCAGTAGAGCATGTGACTCTTGATCTCAGGGTCCTGAGTTCAGATCCCAGGTTGGGTATAGAGATTACTTGAGGAAATTTTTTTTTAAATCAATGAAAAATAGTATTTGTGGTTGAAAGGAAGGAAGGAAGAAGGAAGGAAAGAAAAGATGGAGGAAGGGAGGATAAAAATCTTGTAGGAGTCTTAAGCGTAAGACATCAACAAAAGAAAAACAAAGAGCTGGGAGGGAGCATTGTGAGCAATGGTGGGAGGCTCTTCTCATCATGAGAAAAAACGCTCTAGGGAAATCAGGTGCCTGAGGATTAAAACTGGGTTCTCACTCCTTCTTTGTGCCATGGGCCTCTTTGGCAGTCTAGTGAAACCCACAGGCACCTTCTCAAAAGCAATACTGTTACATATCTCAAATACAATACACGGGAATAAAAATAGAACTACTTATATTGAAATGCAGTTATCAAAATATTTAAACCATTACCCTCTAGCCATAGCTTCTCTATTGATGCCTTACATAGCAAGATCTAGAAGGTAGTCTGTAAACCATTGTAATTTCCCAGCAGCAATGAAAGAAAACAATACTTTGAGATACCTCCAGAACTATAACGTGGTATTAAAATCTCTAGGGAAATATCTAGTTACAACAAACACTAATGCTGTGGTTGATTGCCTATATTCATAATTCACCCCATCAAAATTCACAGACCCCAAGCAAATCACCCAACTGGCAATGAGGCCATCCCTGACCTTTGCCAGAACGGTTTGAGGCAGGCGATGGGGCAAAAGCCAGGGTGCAATTAAATGATGAATGAATTGAATGGAGAGAAACAAGCCTATGATTAGAGGCTCCCTCTTTCCAGATGTCTTTGTGGCCAAAAGAATGAAAAGGCTTGGAGAAGCCTGAAGGGGAAGAAACATCAAGAGGAAATAGAAATAGAACTGTGCCATCTCCTTGCGACCCAAAAAGTAACATCAAGTGGCTACATCACTGTTGGAAGCGGTTCCCGCATCATGAACAAAGGATAGTGGATAGGAACTGGGAGTGATTATTCGCCCTGTTTTCAATAGTGTGGGGAGGTCATGAAATCCTCACAGCCTCGGTGTCAGAGCCGCTGGAAGGAAGAGACGGTGCCACAGGATTCTTCTCTGAAAAATCATTGGCCATCGTTGTTTGGAAGAGGAAGACAATGGGTTGACTTTGGAGTGAGTCTGCAACTCCCAACCTCCGGGCAATGCTGATTATAGAAAGGACAGTGAAACGAATCCTTCTCGTCGACCGGGAAGGAGTCTCCAGACCACCTGCTCCTGCATAGCCCTTTCTATGTAGGGGAGAGATGGTCTCAGGGCCACAAAAGTATTTTAACCTCCTATTTTTCTGGGTCAAGATTGAACACTCTCCAATAGCAGTGGATTGATACCTGAGGCATCGGAGGCTAAGAAAAGAATGTGTATATGAGAGACAGATACAAAATCAAAGAACATGCAGACCCAAGGGTGATTAAACCCAGACCTCAACTCAAACAAAACTAGAAAGCAATTGGGTTTCTTCTCGCTCTTCTAGCCAAATTAAAAAAAAAAAAAAAAAAAAAAAAAGCCTTCTGAAATCCGATGAACTGTGCAGCAGGAACCTTCTGTGAGTTTGGGGAGAAACTGAACAGAAGGAGAGCCTTGCAGATATGCAAATACCCTATTCAAATCCAGACTACGCTCTTCCTGCAACTGAGAGTAATTAAGTGGTTAGAGACCTGCCTTTGAGCCACTTCTCCTCAGAAACAATCATGGATTTGTTGGCTAGTTGACTTTATCCAGCCTAAGCCAGACCAAGATAAATCAAGTTCAACATCCCTCGACACACAGCCCACAGCCTGTGTGATTCTGGAGCTACTGTCACAGAGCCTGTAGGTAAAAACTGGAAGTCTCTGTGTCTGTGACTTAGGCACCTCTGGGCACAACCCCCGTCCTGATCACTGGGACACAGGATTTTACGCTTTTCTGTGGAAGGAACCCGAAGCCCTTTTACAGAAGTGACCTACATGAGCCTCCGCAGACCTCCTTGAGCTCTGCCAGCTGGCAGCCAGACTGTATTATCAGCCTGCATTCCAACCCCAGAGGGAGAAGGAAGGGGATTTATTCAAGGTCACCCAGCAGATGGAGGCTAAGCCTTGGGTAACACTATCCCTTAACACTAACCCTGGTATCTTATCTTTCACAGCACCATTTATTGCAACCTGTGGCTTCCTGGGAAATAGCAAAAACAAAAACAAAAACAACAAAAACAAAAACAAAAAGCAACTTTTCCAACAGTGTTTAAGGCCATAACAGGTTGGTCCTGTTCTGGTGTTCTCAGAGGACCTAATGCAGGGGTAAGAAAAAGAGATCCTATGTTTCAAGCCCAATCCCTCAGCCTTCTAACACCCCTACTCACCAGCTGCACAGAATAAACTCTGGATTCCTGGAGACAGCGTGCATTGAACACATTGTGTACACTGGAGAGTTACACGCTTCTAGAGGATATGAGACTCTGTCAACCCTTGGCTTTAGGGTAAGTCCACATGTCAAGAACCAGGTCAGGGCGCCTGGGTGGCTCAGTCGGTAAAGCGTTCGACTTCGGCTCAGGTCATGATCTCACGGTTCGTGGGTTCAAGCCCCGCCTTGGGCTCTGTGCTGACCGCTAGCTCAGAGCCTGGAGCCTGCTTCTGATTCTGTGTCTCCCTCTCTCTCTGACCCTCCCCTGCTCGTGCTGTCTCTCAAAAATAAATAAATTAAAAAAAAAAAAACAACATTAAAAAAGGATCAGGTCTCCAGCGAAGAGCAGGTGGGGTCCTTCCCTCCAAAGATCCCTTTGGGATCTTGGCACTCATTTCAGCAACTCACGACCTCCCTTCTAGCACTCTCTGCTGATCTGGTAATGAATGTGTTCTGTGGAAACACAAACTCCTAGGAGCTGGTCTCGGCTTGGAGATGGGGCCACGGCCAGACTGCCATCTGCCTGTGGTTTCAGGAGGACTGGCTTCAGGCTTGGCCCAGACACTGGTTTCCAGAACAGAGGATTCCCATTGAGCCAGCAGTGAACTCTGACTCACCTGCCTGCAGCTGAATCGCTCTGCGTGGCCCAGTGAGTAACTCTTTAATGAGGGCCTGAGAAACAAACACGTTCTGTTTGATTCTCTCCTGGTAAGAGCATAGCTGAATGAGCGAGGGAAGGGGCAGGAGGTGAGGGCAGGTGTCTGCATTTACCCAGAGGCTCCGCCTTCTATTGTCCTCCTCCCTGTGTCTGTTGTGTGTTTGCTCCCGACAGTCAGGCTAGAAGCCGGGGAAGGTAGAGCCTGCTGCCATGCTGTTGGGCCACCTGTAGACCTCCCAGGTCTGGTCCTGACACAGACGGGCTAACAATCACACTGCTTTTAATGGCACCTCCCATGTCCATGAGCTTTGCTTTTGCCCAAGGCCAATAACACTTTGACCATGTAATGCTATCCATGAAGTGCTTTGGGTCAAGGCCTCAAATGGAATTAAGGGAAAGAACAAAAGGGCTCTAGCTACTCTCCAAAGACACAGATTGGGAGGTGCACCATTAAAGTTGGAGCAAGCTATTTATCAGCAACCCCTGCTCTCATATTTAGTACCTGCTGGGAACTTTCCTGTGCCGAAGAATCTAAGAGTTCCCTGGCCAAAGGGGACCCTGTTTCCACCAGCTGCTTTTGTGAGATGAAATGAACACCTACGAGACATTTGTAAAATGATGATGAAATACGCATGATGGAATCCCTGACGAAGGAGAGAGGGAGCTGGGAACCTTCACACCTCCAAGAGACCCCTTGGTACCCTTTCTGTCCTTGCCGTGTGTCTGGCCAGTCCCCAGCGTAGGCCACCACCATGGCTTGTCCGGTCCACCATCACACACACAGCACTGCCCCCAGTCCAAGACGCACGTTCATCGGGAACCTCTCTGCTGCTTTCTGATCCTTCGATGCCCACCTATCTCCCCTTGCACATTCCTGGGAACCTAACCCTTGCTTCTAGCTCCAGGCTGCTTCTCTCTTGGCTTCCCTTCTAGTCACCAGAAGTGAGCGCCAGCCCCAGAAGCACAGATTTCCTGCTCTCTAAGGACAGCCAGCCCTAACACCCCAGAGACTTCATGTCCCTGGCCACTTCTCCACATCTTTATTCTGGCCTTTTCTAGAGCTACTACCTTTCTGCCTTGAAACATGCCACTCTCTCCCATTTCAGCCTACGGGTGTGGGGGGACCCTCTGAACCTCTTTTCTTCCCTCCTTCTCAGCAACTCTTTGGCTCCAGTAATCTCACCCCATCCCCATTGCTTTTCCTGAGCACACATCCCTTCCTCACCCTCCAGTAGTGGGCCTGGCCCCCCCAGCACCCCTGAACCCCTGAGCTCTCAAATGTCAGTGGTAATCCTTGACCATACACAGCATCACTGTTTCTCATCGCTCCCTCACCGTCAACTCCCATCTCCATCCCCTATTTGGGTTTCTATGGCATTCTGCCCTCCTAGGTCTTTTCCCTGGGGTGTTCCCCTTCTGTCTCCTTGTGGGCACTCTTCCAAAGGTGGGAACAGGAGGATAATCCATCCCCAAGGCTTAGATTATTCTGCATCCTTGTACTTTTCTCATTATTTACATGCTCTGAAATAGCCCGTGGAGCCTCATTGCCAATAGAGCTGACTACCAACTGGGATTCACAGCCTCAGAGCTCTTCCACATGACCTTACCTGCCAACCTTACCAACCGTGCTTCCTTCTGCTCCAGCCTGGCTGCTGGCCTCCTCCCTGGACCCTAGATGTGAACGTGCTGATAAACTCCAAATCCACCTGGACCACATCCCTCGCTACATCCCTCCTCATTGGCCAGATCCCACTCCTATTTCAAAATCTAGCTAAACTTTAATCTTCAATCTCACTTGTATGATTAATGCATAGAAAACCAGGAGGTGTCTTCCACTCTTGAATATCCATCCCCTCGACCCTTATGTTCAACATATGGGAGCCGAGCATGCAACAGATATGAAATAAATTCCTTTCGTCTTGACCACCACAGCAACAAGCCTAGAAACATCTTTGTGTTCCAACATGGCTCACTTTGCCAACATTAGTGATCCGGACGACTCTCGTTATACATTTATAATTTTTACTTCCTAGGGTTTCATTTTCTCTGGGTTAGAAAAAATCCACTCTAGAGAGATGTATTTGTTTCCTCCTTCTCTGTGGCAGGATGAGAGCTGCCACTATTGGAGTCAGTGGGTCACACTGACCTAAACAGGATGGCTTCTGCCACTGACAAAGTTAATCTAAAATGGTGATAAGCAGGCTTTTCCTATTTTACAAAACAGAGCACTTTGTTAAAGCATCTCAATTGAAACATCCAATAACATTACCAAACTCTATGTTTAAAAGACAACAATTTTCTCTTAGAGAAAATAAGCACCTACGAAAAAAATTAATATCTTTCTCATTCATCTTTAATTGTCAACAACTTAATGAACTTGTATTCTTATTTCACACATTAAATAAATGTAAAATATCCCTCTACAAACCACATCTGCTGTATCAAAGACACGTAGGGGCATGTGGGGGGCTCAGTTGGTTAGGTGTGCGACTTCCACTCAGGTCATGATCTCACAGTCTGTGGGTTTGAGCCCCACGTCGGGCTCTGTGCGGACAGCTCAGAGCCTGGCGCCTGCTTCTGATTCCGTGTCTCCCTCTCTCTCTGCCTCCTCACTCCCCACCTGCACTCCCCACCTCTCTCAGAAATAAACATTTTTGTAAAATCTTAAAAAACAACTAGTTGTCTCCCAAGTTTCATTCCTTTCTTTAGTAGAGGAAACCCCAATGTTTTAAATAAATATTTATTTATTTTTGGAAAGAGAGTGCAAGCAGGGGAGGGGTAGAGAGAGAGAGGGAGACAGAGGATCTGAAGCAGACTCTGCCCTGACAGCAGCAAGCCTGATGCGGAGCCCAAAGTCACAAACTGTGAGATTATGACCTGAGCTGAAGTCAGACACTCAACCAACTGAGCCACCCAGGCGTCCTGAAACCCCAATTTTTAGATGGCCACTGCCCAAACTCTTAACTACATATGGCCTATGACTGTGTCTGGCCAATAGAATTTAAGCAGAAATGTCACGTGTAACTTCTGGGAAGGATCTAAAAGGAAGAAACCTTTCCTTCTTTCTCCCTTTCTCTTTCCTGATAAATACAAATGACCTGGACCCTACAACCATGGCCCCAAATAGAAACATGTGGAAGATGGTGGAAAAACGAAACAGAAGAAGACTGGCCTTTAGCTTTACAGAGTAGGTACACCTGCCTCCAGCCTCCAGAGTTCACTTCATGAGAGAGAAAGAAATATCTGTCCTATTGAAGTCACTGTTATTTGGGGTTTTCTGTAATGTGCAGCTAGACCTAATCCTATCTGATAAGACCACCTGTGAGTCAAAATTGCCACTAAAGGCAGAACTTCCAGAAACTCCAAAACAAAATCCTGCCAATGCATATGACATAGGTTTGCCTCCACAGTCCATGTCCATGCTGATTCTTTTCTTTGTACATTAAATGGAACCTTGGCTTGTTTCAACTAATGAGGCCAAAATAAGTAGTATGTCTTTCCCCACCTTTATTCCTTGGTGACTCTCTTTCTCCACTAAAAGAGAGGCTGAGGGTATCATAGAACATGCAGGAAATGTATAGTATGAGAAGCTTAAGTTGACTCTCTTCTTGGCCCTTTATTAGCCATGTAACCCTGAGTAAATGACACCCTGTATTCAAAACCCTGGGGTGAACAATTTCCATTTAAATCACCAAAATCCCCCTGGGTTTGGTTTGAGCATTAAATGACATAATATGTTAAAGAGCCTGGCCAGTGTCTGAATGCAGGAGGGGCTTGATAAATACCTGTGAAATCTAAAAAATGAAAGAAGGGGGGGAACCCCCACAGAGCACACAACTCCCAAGCAATTGGCTTCTAATCAGTAATTATTAATAATTTCCTTTTATAAGCAGAGAGAAAAATTGTACCCCTTACCACAGGTGCTAGGGTCTTGTGTATGAAGCTGAGCACTGAGGACTTTAGGGCTGTGAAGTCCAGCTTCCCCATGGGCAGTAAGGATTTACAGGAGTTCAAAACAAGAGCCCTCACTTGGTACAAGCTAAAGGGTGCGGTAGATCGTCCACAAAGATGGCAGCCACCTGCCTTCTCAATTCCATTTGCACCACTCCTCCCGGCAAGAGAAGGACTCTTGCAACTTAATTCGACCCACAGAAAGCAGCACTGTGGCATCTTGTGAATTACAGACCTGGAACTTACAAGGTCTTGCTGTGTCTTTTTGCTTCCTTGGAAGCCAGCCACCAAGTAAACAAGCTCCGGCTAGACCAGTTACTGAATGATGAGAGGCCTCCTGGGAAGAGGTTATGAGGAGGCTTCCCACCTGGCAGCCAGCTCTGCAAACCCAGACATGACCATCCCCCTGGCAGCACCAGCCCCAGGGTACTGCCACACAGGTACACCTCTGGTGGCCCCAGCTAATGTCAGGAGAAGCAGAACTACCCAGCTGACCCACCGAATTGGGAGACATAATAAATCATTGTTGTTTTAAGTCACTACGTTTCAGGATCATTTGTTACACAGCAGTAAGTCACCAGTGCAAAAGATAGGCACTAACCCCATGATTCTTACAACACAGGACCCAGGCACTCCCACCTCAGTGCCTCCTTCCAGTAGCCCCGAAGCCTGTGACCTCGACCGGAGAAGATCCCTACTCAGCTGCCCCTGCTTAAAGGCTTTTCCTTATCGCCACATCCCCACACTGCTGGAGATGACTGTTCTAGCATGTCCTATGAATTGATCTTTATTCTTCTTCTCTGTCTTTTGTGTATTACCATTAAAATAAGAAAAAGCAGAAAGGGAAGAACTGCAAAGAAAATCCAGGCCCTCAAAAAGAAGTTCAGGTGAATTTCTTCCCACCAGTTGGCTCTGCTCATTTGCTCTACTTAAATCCCCATTTTTATCAGTGATTTTCCTGCTGCTAAACTCTGCAGTGCAAATACTAATAGCTGACATTTACTGCATTCTTACCCTGTGTAAGGCACTGTCCCAAGCATTTCAGAAGTGCTATATCATTTAATTTTTAACAACTCCATGAGGCAGATTCTATTTACTTCCCAAATATTAATCGGCCAGCCACTGTTCCAGGTACAGAGAATAAAGAAATAACACAGACACAAACCCTCCCCTCATGGGACTTGCATTCCAGAGCTGGAGAGAGACCATAAGTGCAGAGTACATAGGAGGGTGAAAAATGCAAACTATGGTGGAAAAAATAATGCAGAACAAGAGCCTTACTGATCAGGAGACATTTGCACAGGAAATGAGGGTGTTAGCCCTAGGGATAGAACATTCCAGGCAAGTACAATTCCCTAAGCCAGGAACACAGTTCTTGTGCTTTGAGGGTAACAAGTTGGTCTGAGCACCTGGATCATAAGGAGAGTATTTAAAGGTGAGAAGAGAGAAATAACAAGAAGCCAAACCAAGCCAAACCATGACTTGGGCTTCCAAGTCATGAAAAGGACTTTGGCTTTATTCTAAATAAGCTGGGGATGCAGGGGAGACTTCTGAGCTCATCTTCTTAAAGACTCACACTGTCTGCTATATGTAGGGCCAGAGAAGGACAGACTCATTCAGAGCCTAATGTAATAATCCAGGTAGAATATGATGGTGACAGTGGAGGAAGTAGTGAGAAGCAGCAAGCTTCCGGAAGTATTTGGAAGGCAGAGACAGCTCTCTTACATTAGTATTATCATGTCCTTTTCACAAGTGAGGACACGGAAGGTGGAGGAACTCACCCAAGATGGTGACAACTAATGACACACAGAGCTAAACTCGAAGCAGGACTGGCTTGAACCAAGAGCTCATTCCCTTTGCCATGCCGCCATGCTGTCCCTCTTCTAAAATGTCTGAGCTTCGTAAATCAGAAATCCCACCAGTGAAGTGCCCCAGCTCTACGTGCCCCATCCCTACATAAAATAAATAGGTGGCAATGCAAATGGGTGCAGCCGCTCTGAAAAACAGTATGGAGGTTCCTCGAAGAATTAAAAATAGAATTACCCTATGACCCAGCAAATGCACTACTAGGTATTTACACAAAGAATACAAAAATACTAATTCAAAGGGATACATGCATCCCAATGATTATAGCGGCAGCAGCTACAATCCAAATTATGAAAACAGCCCAAATTATGGTGAATAAATAAGGAAAATGTGGTATATATATATATATATATATATATATATATATATGGAATATTAGTCAGCCATCAAAAGGAATGAAATCTTGCCATTTGCAACAACGTGGATAGAGTCAGAGTGTATTATACTGAGCAAAGTAAGTCAGTCAGGGAAAGACAAATACCATATGATTTCACTCATATTTGGAATTTAAGAAACAAAACAAGCGAGCAAAGAGACAAGAGAGAGAAAAACCAAGAAACAGACTCTTAACTCTAGAGAACAAACTGATGGTTACCAGAGGGAAGGTGGGGGGAGGGGAGAGGTGATGGGGATTAGGAGTGCCCTTGTGGTGAGCCCCAGGTGCTGACTCACTATGCTATACACCCAAAACTATGATTACACTATCTGTTAACTAACTGAAATTAAGTTAAAACTTAGAAAAAAAGAAATAGCCAAGCCCCAATGCAGCAGCTTATTGAAGGAGCATTTTGCCCATTTGTCTTAAATAATCCCTCTCCCTTATGTGAAATAAGACCTGAAGCCAGATCCTTGGACGTGGACAAGTTTTGGGCCCTGGCCACAGCCGGGTTTACCAATTCCCCAGGATTGCCTAAAATCTGGGTGAATGGCTTGTCTCTCTTCAGGAAGCTTGCAAATAATTCTGATAACCGATGACCTAAACAGAGCAGAATAACAATGTCATAGCACAGTCCCTAGAGAAGACTTACAATACAGGGTGTCTTTAAGTGTTAAAACCATTGTATCCCAACTGGACACTCAGTAAAATTAAATGTGATGTTGGGAATGAAATTTTGTGCTAATGATTTCCATGAACTGAGGAGCTGATTCTCTTACTCTATTGGAATTTTCGTACTCATGAACTCTGACAGTGTGACATAGGGATGAACCACATTTTGGGGGGGGCTGCTTCTTAGAAGACATGTGAGTACACAAAGGCTCTATAGAAAGAACACACCACTGTAAGTGCTCCGATGGTCATGACCTTATTCCACTCAGTTTTGATTTCTTTTTTTAAATTCTTATTCGTTTACAACCTTGGTAAAATTCTCTACCATAAATTATGTTCCAAGAAAAGATCCCTTCCTCCACTTTCAAATGCCGTATTGCCAAAGTTGAAAACAAATGGACTTCTCTGAATCTCAGTCTCTCTCTCTCTCTCTCTCTCTCTCTCTCTCTCCCTCCCTCCCTCCCTCCTCTTTCCAAAGCATAGGACTCCAAGATTTTCAGCTGCAAACCCTCGGAGACCCCAGAGATTCAACTGTTAAGAACACCAATTTCCGACAGAGGAAAGACATGCAAAGACAGTGGAGGGTAACTGACATCATAATTTATTGCCCCAAAAACAACCTTCTTGACTCAAAGCAAAACCGTAATTATTGGTGAGAAAGACACGGCCTGTTAACTGGCCGTGAAGCAGTGATTTACAACGCATTCTCCCTCACAGTAGAAGGCCTCTTGGCAGTCACAAATACAGGTTTTGTGTATTCAGAAGCAAAGCTCAGAGGAGCAGAAGGAAGTAAAAAGGATATTCGGCATGCGAAGTGTGCCCTTTTCCACCACATTTATTCCATCAAGTCACGGCCCCTAAGAGCTCTTGGAAAATGCCGCCATTAGGAAAACAAACTTGCACCAGGATAGGGACAAAGACTGAGCACTCTCTTTTTTTTTTTTCTTTCTCGTTTTTTCTTTTAAGGAGTTCACACCCCTTGAAATCTGCCGCTCGGTATTTATGGCTTTACAGGAAGACAGCACCTCACAAATGAGGAAAATGCTAATACAATTTTAAGTCACAGAGCAACGCGACCTAACCTTGCCAGAGAGTGACGACTTAAAATAGTATTAACTTCTTGTATCTGAGAGAGCGGTCGAGCGTGAAAGCTAAAACAACACTCGGAGAAGCGGGCATCTGAGAGAACTTTCTCTGGTGCTACTGGGAGAGCAGCGAGTTGAGGTTCAGGGGCCTCGTGAAACGAAAAGAGTGTGAGAAAGGAAGGGAGTCTGGAAGGAAGACAAAGTCATCTGGAAATAGGAAATGGCCTAGCAGGTCTGCCTGGCGGTGAGACCCTTCCTTCCTCCGGTCCTACCCCGGGTGTCACACCCCCAAGGGTCACTGCATCCATCAGAAAGCTCCGGAGCCTTCTCCCCAAATCTGGAGAGCTTCGTGCATTTTTACCTTCATTTTTCCAATCAAAGCCAATGCAGAAACACAGGGGTCCCCTCTCTCCTAACAGACATGGTCCCAAGGCCCCCTGCCTCCAGGGGGGCTGCGAATGAGTCCATTTGAGGATCACTGGAACATGGCTTTATGTTCAGAGAGAAATGTGTGTGGATTCTACTCTTCCTCACAGAAAAGTTCTTCACAGAGCTTCCCCAGAGTGGAAAAATCTGGAATTCAGCACAGAACGGGAGCTGGGGTTCCAATCCAGTGTGTCTTTGGGCAAGTAGCCTGAATGCTGAGTCTTAGCTGTTAAATGGGGCTGGAATAACGGTCAAGGGCTTGCGGTGGGTACGGCGAGAGGGGCTTCCTCCGAAGTGCCAGCCCAAAGGTACCACAGTTGATGGTCAGTGCATGGGGTTGGGGCACTTTCTTGTACCATGTTATCTGAGCTAACCACCCTAAAGCTGGATTCCTGACTCTGGGGTAAAAAGAGCCGAGGATCAGTTGGCTCTATTGGCTTATGCTGAGGCTAAGAGTTAAAAGGAAAAAGAAATGCCTCAGGAAGAGAAATAGATTGTCCCTGTCAATAGATTCAATGTTAGGGGAGGAGGGGGTGGCCAATAACTGACCAGCCATCAGCAAACCAACCTCCAGCCTTAGACCTCGGACTAGGCTGCAGATACAGGACGTGGAGTTGCCTTTGAACCGCATGTAAACAAGGAACGATTTTTTCAGTTTGAGTGCGTCCCATATATTTCACGGGCATAAATCTTTATTTGCTGTTTATCTGAAATGCAAATGCAGAGCTCACATTCCAGGCCTGGGGGTGGGTAGAGTCTAAAGGATAAAAAGTATGGGGAAGAACAGAGAGTTTGGGATGAAGGCAGAGAGGGAGGGACATGGGGAAGGAAAAGCAACAGAACAGGACAGGACAGAAGGAAAGCAGATAACAGACTCAGAAAGATCCGTAGCTAGTTTGAAAAGACCAACTGAGTATATAATATATTATAGATTATCTGCTTATAATTTAGTGGAGGAGAAACTTTTCCTGCCCCAGGTGCCAGGGCACAGTCCGCATCCTCCTAGTCCCATCCAGCATGCAGAGAGTTAAGAACCAAGGTTTCATTGTCACTGCACAACCAGGAAGCCAGGGCACCGCTCAGCTCACAAGAGCCTGGCCTTCTGCACTCAGATGATTGCTTTTCTCCAGACTCCTTATTGCATATCCCATAACTGCCATGTCTCTCTCCACCTGGGCAAATAAGTCCCCCCACACCTCATCTGGTCCCAGGCCGGTCCCCCCATCACCCAAGATATAAATCACACAAGCCAAGTCATCAGAAACCTGTACTGCTGGCTAAGTCCAGGAGGGTGTGGGAGGCAGAGACCATGACATTAGCTCAGGGACACCTTCCCTCAGGGGTCCATGATTGCGGGCTGCATGGACACATGGAAGAGAGCCTTGAAACCTTCTGAGAGTGAAGTGCAAGGGAATACTTGATAGACAAAGTAGGTTTGGAAAAAACACAGCTTTCAGTTCCTTTAGGCCACAGGGAAGGTTCTGCTCCTTGTGACACATCCAGACTTTCCTCACTCAATACACATAAAGGAAGTTGGACCCAGGACTCGGGCAAGACAAAGAAATCCAGGGGACCCAGCAGCAAGTAAAACACTGGTTTGTTAGCTGTGAAGAAAAGACCAACTCCAGAGTTTCCTCCTTCCTGCTGTGGGAAATGCACAGTTGGCAAAGTCCATTCCATTGCCCACAACCAATACACATCATGGAGCGGAAGATGTAAGTCTGAAGGTCAAAGGAGGAAGGTAAGGGAGGAAACTGGAGGGTCAAAGTCACTGCCTGAGGAAGTCTGATTACTCAACATGTTTAAAGCATTATTGGCTGGTCTGGAAGTACTAGGTACAGAATAAAAGGGGGAGGGGGTCCGGAGAGCTGTAGAAAAAGAAAGGGATTGTAAACTTGAGAGTCCCCCTCCCCCCCCCAGCCCCCGGAGTTTTACTGAACCTCCTGCAACACTCCCAGGGTTCCAGTTAAGAGAGGGCAGATGGGTAAGGAGTCAGTCAGCCAAATACAAAAGGAGAGGAGTGTGGAGTGGAGGTTAATTGTGGCCGTCAGAGATGAGTGGTTACATGGGGAGATTCATTTAAAATTAACGAGGCATTGCTTGCATTTTATAGGTCTTCCTAGGTAGGAAGATCATAAACCAAAGGGGCAGAATGGAATGGTTCCTCAGAAACTTTCCCTGACCAACCCCTTCTGACCAAGTAGACAGACATGGGGACCCTACGTCTGAGAAGGGTCCCATCCAACGTCAGTGGGCCAGGACAGGACACAGGAGTCCTGGCAGAAGGCAGGACTGCGAGGCCCTGAGGATCTACATGTTTGAAACTTGAAGCTGAAACTTTTGTTCTGCCCTAAAATCAAATGCAAGAAAAAGAACATCAATACCCTCTCTGGTGGAGTGCCTGAGTGACTCAGCCCATTGAGCGTCCGACTTTGGCTCAGGTCATGATCTCAAAGTTCCTGAGTTCAAGCCCCATGTCGGGTTCACTTCTATCAGCCTGTCAGCATGGAGCCATCTGTGCCCCTCTCTCTGTCCCTCCCTCACTTGTAGTCTCCCCCAAATAAATAAATATTTTTAAAACAATAGCCACTGTGTTTATACTTTTTCATCTTACTATCGCCACCCTCAGAGTCAGACAGAGTATGAACAGGGAAGGAGCGTGCGCATAATTACTGTGCCAATAACTGCTTGGCATGGATGCTTCTAGAATCTGACTTGGGCTGGGGATGGGGGGATACACTAGCCTCTTGGTGTCTCCATCAGGATGATCCTGAATCAAAGAACAGACTAAAAGTTATCTCCTCTGGGAAGGCTCCCTGAGTGCCTCAGGCAGAGAGAATTGCTTCCTCCTCTGTGCATACGTTCAAACTTCTATTGTTTTGTTTTATTTTCCTGATTTTTTTTTATATTACTGCTTGATTCAAGAGTGAGAACTTTGTCTCATTTATCTTTCTCCCCACCACACAACAAAATGAAAGCTTAGTAAAATTATCCATAGGATAAAGGAAGGAAAACGGAGAGTGATTTTCTAACTATGCTAACTAACCAGTAATGATGATGAGCCAGGAAAAAGAGGGAAGATCAGGAGAAAAAAATGCGCATGTCCTAAAGCTGCAAGCTCAGAAGGAGAGAAAGTCATGGTAATGGGCAAGAAATCCAGAAACATTCGCTGACCTGGGAGCATGAGACTATAAGCTTGGGACAGAGGAATGAGCAAAGAGAAGAAATGGAAATAAAAGACAAAGCCTCGGGCTCTCATAGAATCAAAGTTTCCCAACACCAGGATATAGAGACTCCGATAAGCCTGCCAGGAAACTGAAATCATGCAGATGGTCTGTGTCTCATCTAGCCCCCAAATGCTTTTGCCCTAATGTCCAAAATGTCTAAAATTGGAAAAAACTGCTGACCAGTCAATATCTCATCAAGTCTACTTTGAAAAGAGACCAAGTAGAGGAAGCAGGCGGACATGAATTAACCAGCTCTCCTGTTTCCTCTCTGAAGAAAAGAACCTGCAGAATCTTCAGGCATCACCAAAGGCAAGAGGACAGAAAATGGGTTGTCCTTACAAGACAGCAGGACTCAACGGAATGGCCCAATTCCAAGCTGCATCGTGTTGGCACTCTCTTCCCCTAGGAAGACACCCCCAGGGTTGTTTTGGAAATTTCAAGCACAGACCCAGTGGCCAAAAGGCCTTCTTCCTCTTAACTCAGTTGTCATTTCACAATTATAAGAATGGACACATTTTAAACCTCCAGGGCTGAGAAAGAAGGTCTTGTATTTCTTTTGGAAGCTTCCTTGACTCTTAATAAAGGGTAGGCTCCTGGTAGCAATTCCAGGCCGCATGACCAGGGCAGGATGAGTACAAGAGAAGACAAATAGTTTAGGACTATTACTTTGAGTGTAAAGGTGAAAGCCAACAGGAGTTAAATGGAGAACGACCACACAAGCCAATTACAAGGCTCAACTCTGACAGAACTGGGGCTCCATTACGGAGTATCTGGGAGAAAGTTGGGGGGCCTTCATCTCACAGAGGGAAGATTTGAGGACGATAAGCCTGGTGGCCATTGTAATAGGACAAGCAAGGGCTGGTGAGAACTTGGGCAGGGTCTTGCAGTGGGAGGAAGGAAGGAGGGTGTGAAGGTGGTGTGCACCAGACACAGCAAGGGGTACAAAGGCAAATCACACAGTTGCTCCCTTTGGACTCTAGGAACAGGCCAGACTGTGAATGGCTGTGGATACAAAGGCCATCACTGGGATGGCTGGTTGACTCTGGAGGCTAGACTTGCCTTGTGGGTAGAGGTAGCATTTTCTTCTTAAGGAAATGAAGGTCAGGGTACCCGGGTATTTAGTCAGTTAAGCATCCCACTCTATTTTGGCTCAGGTCACGATTTCACAGTTCCATGGGATGGAGACCCATCCATGGGATTCTCTCTCTCCCTCTCTCTCTCTGCCCTTCCCCATCTCACGTGTGCATGCATGTGTGCTGTTTCTCAAAATAAATAAACTTCAGAGGGAGAAAAACACAAAACATCAACCATTGTCAACCATATTGGGCCATAAAAATAAAATGAGTGCACTTTGGACTTGGGGAAGATATCAGAGGGAAACTGCACCCAACATTTGTTTTAAAAAAGGCAAGGCAAGGGGTGCCTGGGTGGCTCAGTTGGTTAAGCATCCAACTTCAGCTCAGCTCATCATCTCACAGTTTGTGAGCTCAAGCCCCATGTCGGGCTTTCTGCTGTCATTCTGGAGCTGGCTTCAGATCTTCGTTCTCCCTCCCTCTCTCTCTCTCTCTCTGCCCCCTACCTCTTGCACTCACTCTTGCTCTCTTGCTCTCTCTCTCTCTCTCTTGCTCATTCTCTCTCTCTCAAAAATAAATAAACTTTTAAAAAATATATTAAAAAATAACTAAAATAAAAAAGAAAGGCTACAGCATAGGGGGGAGACAAGGGTATAGAACTGAGCTCAACTCTGGATATACAGCAAGGAGGGCTAGATGGCCAGCCACTGAGTGACAGGGTCAGTGGTTGGAAAATTACTAAGAGGAACTTGATTAGATATCAACAGTGGGAGGAGTCTCACTAATCTGGGCTCAGAAGGCCAAGGCCAAGGCCTGATCAGAAGAGTGTTCAAAGGAGCCTGACTAAAGTTTGGTGGAGGAGGGAGTCCTCACCAGAGGGGAGGACTGTCTCTGCTCCTTGGGGCACAAGGAAAACAAGTGACCATGTGACCTGGAAAATTCCGTGATAGAGGAAAAGAGGGGTCAGGAGAGCACAGAGACTGAACCAGCAAGGTTGATTCAAATATCAGATTTAAATGGCTGTGTCCTACCAGGATGAATTTGTAGTACAAGATGGCATTCATCAGGGATACCCAGAAACTATAAGAAACGTAGAGAACTTAAACACTGGAGTTCTTCCATCTGATACAAAGGGGTTCCCAGAGTGATGGTGGTTTGAACATGACCAGAAATGTGGCCTTACTTTTGTCTCTAAACTGGTGAGGTGGGTCCTTCTGGTTGCTGCAGATTTTATCTGTATAAATGCCCTGTGTTCTAGAGGGACTGACTCTACTAACACAGATTAGGTAACGTTTCATTGTTTGTGGGGTGGGAGAGAGAGAAGTTAACCCAAGCTGAGAGAATTGTTTCTGACTGTGGACCCAGACCCCTGAGATTAACAACAGCCCTTGTCCACGTGACTCTTCCCACATTCTGCCAGAGAAAGCTACACGAAGAGCTAAAAACTCAGCTTGATTTGATTCAGCATGTTCAAATCCCTCCCCTGCCCCGACCCAAGTTCTCTCGCCTTTGTCATATATGATCCAATGCGTTTGAAGGAAACTCTCTCCAAGTTCTCATTTTTATTTCATACTGACAATATTATTTTTATCAAGCTCATATTTCAAGAAGCTCTATTCTACTCTGACTTTCCTGAACCAGGGGAAATTATCTGGTTCCTTCCCCTGGGTTTGAAAGAAAACCTTTCCATAACTAATGTTTATCAGCAGCGCAATTTCTTTTGCAAGAAATTGAAATCTCCTCGATGTAAAGAACACCAGGGCTGGGATGATAGACAGACCACCAAGGAAAGCTTAAGGGGAAAGGAAGCCTGCCTTCTAGAGCCCTGCTCTCTGTATGCCTTCCTGGGCAATGCATTCTCATTGAGCCAAGAGTGGTTTCAAAAGATGTACCAACCAGCGCAGTTTGAAAACTGACCAATCAGAACAGAGAAAGGTCCCTGGCTGGATTCCTGCTGAGCTGATCTTAACACTTTCGCTTCTGGATCACAGAAAGATCTCTGGGTAAAGATAGCAAGGGACTATGTGACTCAGGGTTCTCCAGAGAAATAGAACCAGTGGGTATATACACGCATATATGTTTATGTATGCACTATATATACATTGTACTAGGCCCTGAGGGAGGAATGAATAGAGAGAGAGAGAGACACCCAATGAGAGAGAGGGACAGAGACACAGAGAATATGACACAAAGTGAGATGCAGAAGGAGAGAGAGCTGGCCAGAGACAGACAGAGGGAGAGAGAGATTTTAAGGAATGTGGTTCGTGCCACATAGTGGCTGACCAGTTCAAAGTCTGTAGGACAGGCCAGCAGGTTGGAAACTTGGGCAGGAATTGATGCTGGCATCTTGAGGCAGAATTTCTTCTCCGGAAAACCTGTTTTCACTCTGAAGGTTTTCAACTGATTTGATGAAGCCCACCCACATAATCAAGGGAAACCTCCTTTACTTATAGTCAACTGACAGTAAATGTTAGCCACTTTAGCAAACACCTCATAGCAAAGAATAAGGTCTGATCGAACAACTGGATGTTATTGATTGCCTGACCAAGTTGATACCGAAGACTATAGCCATCACACATCGGATGCAGTTGTGGAGAGTAAGAAAGGGGGTCTCACTCAGGAGATTTGAGGCTGCTGCTATTCACCACTGGGGTGAGTAGTATTTCACTATAGTAAGGGGTAGAAAACAACTTTTTCTCCTAGTCTGGAGCATGAAGCCTCATAAGGATCACTGGTGGGGAATGCAGGAGAGAAATGGCCCACAAAAGGGCCTCCAAGAGAATTTTTAGAAGAGGCCGCTCTGTGGAGACTGGGGAGGGAATATCAAAACATCTTTGGTCTTCATGACAAAATTCGGCCCCCCAAACTCATACTCCCTCCTAGGTCATTTGGAGGAAACTACACCATCCCCCTAAGAGAAAAAGCAAATCTCCTGCTATTAGCGTAGCCATAATGGCTCTTATTTATTGAGAATCTATGAACAATATGCTATCAGACCTTCCATAACATTTATGAGGAAAGACTTATGACACTCCTTCTACAGATGATAAAACTGAGGCTTCCAAAGAGAAAGTCTTTTGTCCAGCACCATCCAGGGAGTGAATGGAAGAGCTGGGATGACCAGCTCTGTTCATTTCAAAATCTGTGCTTTTTGCACAAGGTTACAAAAGTAAACAGATGCGTTTTTCAGAAGATGGCATGGGATTTGGGTTGCTCTAGTTTAGGGAGTCTGGTAAAGGACACCCCTGGTTAAAAACTGATAGTTTTCACTAAAGTAAAGGAGTCATCTTCAATGTTCCTAGTTTGCTATTCATCAGAAACCACTGATAGAATTTTCCAGAAGATCCATGAACTCTTAGTTTCACTTTGGTCCTATCAAACTCTAATATTTCCTGCCACTTTCCTAAGTCTAGTGTCAAAGTTTCTAATAGAACCTAAGCTATGGTTGATATTTAAACACACAGAACTTTCTATTAATGGTGTGGCAAGTAAATAAATTTTTTTATCAGTGTGTTTTGCTGCCGTCTTATTCTGAATGGCATCCTCCTTGTCCCCAAAGCAATAATACTTTGATTGCAAACTATTTCCCTAACCAAATATACTCCTTCCCTCAGAGAACTGCTACCATGGAAATCTATGCAATAAATTCAGTTTTGTGGCATGGCATATAAAGTCTGACAACATAATTTTGACATTTGGTAAAAGTACATCTTTGTCTATATCCTCCTAAGAAGACTTGCTTAATAGCACTTCCTACAAATGTTCCTACAGTACATCTTTTATGCTGTCACCAAAAATGGGGGAGAAGTTATCTCGGTTTTGGTTTTGCTATTTGGCTTATGTTTTTTAGATACCTGAAGAAAGAGTTTTCATAAAGTTAAAAGGTACCCAAAAGTCAGAAGGTGATGAAAAATTAGTTGCAACCCCACAGAGTACTCACGAGTACGAATTCAGCACTAATGACCGATTCCCCTTTTGCAATGCCCCTAACCACGTGCATTCCTCAACGTTCTTTTTGATGCCAAACTCTGTTGGAAAGGTTACTCTGAATTGGATTCATGAAAAGCAAATTGGACTTATTTCATTCCAAGAAATTGGAACCACATAAAATAAAATAATGCCAAATTATGCTTGGAACTAGGATATGCTTGGTTCCAATTTCTTGTGACAAAAGAGATCCAGATTACAACCAACGTGTGCAACGTGGAATAAATCCTTTCTTATTTTTAGATATTATAAATATCCATAGCATTGTGCTATTTGCAAAAGAACTTCTTGGCTTTCCTTGGCCTTCACTATATCGCTCTTCTCTAAAGAACAGGATTTTATATAAAAGGGTGTGCTAAACACCATCCAAAAGTGTTTGTTTATTGAGGTGGTAATCAGGGCTTATTAGGAAATAATCTCATAGTTGATTCCCAAGCATGAAACTCAAGTCGTGCTTCATAGTGGAGCACCAGTGAATTTCTTTTAAATGTCCACACAACTCAATGTTAACAGCTTACTATTGACAAAATAATCTGTCATTGTGCTCTCTCCAAAATGAAAATTGCTTCAAGATTACTTGTTTCAATCTCCTCCGTGAAGAAAAGTAGAGAGGGGGAACCCACTTTCTGGTAGATAGATAAACTCTTAATGCCTCCAAAAGCATATTTCAGGGGCATCTGGGTGGCTCAGTCAGTTAAGCATCCAACTTTGGCTCAGGTCATGATCTTGTGGTTCACAAGTTTGAGCCCCATGTCAGGATCTGTGCTGACAGCTCGGAGCCTAAAGCCTGCTTCAGATTCTGTGTCTCCCTCCCTCTCCCTGTTCCTCCCCTACTCATACTCTGTCTCGGTCTCAAAAATAAAGACTTTTTAGAAATGTAAGCATATTTCAATCAATGATTTTTTTAATATATATAATTGAAGGTATAGATATGTTCAGCTTATACCTCTTAATTTTTTTCTGTGGTATTCCTTGTAATCATTTTGAGCTTAGACAAAAAGCGAAATAGAAATTATATCCTCCATTACTTCCTGCCAAAATATTGGCAGAGAAGTTCCTCTGACCCATTCCTGTATTTGGAGCAATGGGGGTGCTTAAGTGTATTATGATGGCTGGCCCTTAAGAAGCTTATATATATATATATAAGAAAATATATGCATTTGCTTAACAACTATTGACAATGCAAGATGAAAAAAGACAACAAGTACTCTAGTTTACTACACATCAATCAGTCTCCTGATCCATCCATCAATCCATCTTTTTTTTTTTATGGATTTCCCAGTAAGCTGTACACTCACTCCTACACACATCTGCATATATTGCCTTGACTAGAGTTCAATACAACAAAGAATATTCAACATGATCACATTTGAGGGTGAGAAAGAGCTGACTGACGTCAGGGGGGAGGATGACGTGGGAAAGAGAGACACAGAGGCTCAGACAGACAGGGGGCCACTGCCAAAATTCCAGAGATAGATGATGAGAGTCTGGACCAGGGCAGGGATGGGGGGAGGGGAGAGGAGGGGACAAATCAGATGGTAGAAATGACAGCTCTCAACAATAAATTATAGGTGGGGAGCAAAGTGAGGGAATGGAGGAATCCATAGTAACTCTCAAATCTCTACCTTGAGCAATAGTTGGGAACTGACTTTGGGAGGGTGAAACATGTCGGGGGGTTGTAAATTGAGTTTGGGATATAATTTTGGGATGCCATGAGACATCAGATACATTAGCCAGTCACAGGAGGATAGAGAGGGGTCAATCAGAGAGAGAGATTGCAGAATCTGCAGCATTTGTGTGGCACTGCTTCCTAGCTTTTGTCTAGACAGGCGGGCATGCAGCTGGACCCAAAAACAGAGCTTGAAGCAACATGGATTTATAGAGCAGGCAGTGGAGCGATGCCCATAAAAGAAACAGAAAAAGCCCAGGAAAGAAGAGAACCAGAGAGAATGGGACCTTGGGAACAAGGGGAGAGAGAGAGTTTCTTTCTTTTTTTTTAATGTTTTTTATTTATTTTTGAGAGAGAGAGAGAGAGAGACAGTGCAAGCAGGCGAGGGTCAGAGAGAGAGGGAGACACAGAATCAGAAGCAGGCTCCAGGCTCTGAGCTGTCAGCACAGAGCCTGACGTGGGGCTTGAACCCATGATCTGAAGATCATGACTTGAGCCAAAGCTGGACGCTTAACCGACTGAGCCACCCAGGTGCCCCAAGAGACAGTTTCAAGATGAACATGCCCATGCTATAAAATGCTGAGATGTGGAGAACGATAAGGAGCTCAGAGTCTATGGGATTTGGCAACTTGGATATGGATGGTGACCTTGACAGAAAATAGTTGTGGAGCTGGGGACATGGAAGCCAAATTTCAGTGTTCTGAGAATTGATTGAAGATGAGGTCAGAGGCAGTACATAAAAACTAATCATTCTAGAAACGTGACCATGAGAGGCGGGAGCAAGGTAAGGTATACACACTTAGAGGAGGATGAGGGTCATGGAAGGATTTGCCTTGTGGGCAGAGCGGCTTGGCCATACCCAGATGAGTGCCTGCAGTACTCAGTTCACACCTAATATACACGTGCTTGTCCTGACAGCTTTTAGCGTGTGCATGCATTGTCTCCCTGGTTTGATCGAAACTTCCATGAGTGTGTGGACCGCGGACCATACTCATAGTCTTATGAAACACAGCAGTTTGAATGTGTCAGAGATCATTTACTATGGCCCCTCATCTTATGGCTGAAGAATCCAAGGCCAAAAGAGAGAGAGTCACTCAATGTCACGCACAGAGTAGTTGGTAAGGAACCACTCAGCTCCTTTACGTCACGGTTTGCCATAAGGAGAAAGGTTTTGTTTTTCAACACAACTGTATAAAATTCCAGGGGGGAACCATCTCACGATGTAACCCTTGGTCACATGGGCGCCCTTCATGTGTCTCACAGCAATGAAGTCATCTTTATCTGGGTAAAACAGAGCCCATCTCCAAATGTGCCCTCAAATTGGAATTGATCTGCTGGTCCAAAATGTGGGGACAGTGTACTTCTGCAATTGCCTATCACCTCTCTATTTTTGCTCATATCTTCCCTATTTAATGTTAAATGGAAACATTTGCCTATTGGTAGAGGGAAGCCATTGCTGGGGCTTCTGGTCTGTCTACACTAGATACACAGCAAAGCTTCGGAGGTAACCCCAGGCCTTCAGAACTCACTGTCTTCAGGAATCACATTCTGGGGGTTCATTTTGGATTTTGAGTAATGGATGGACAAAGGCTAAACCCTTGAACATTTATCTATTTTCTACTCCTGCTTCTCCAGCTCCTTCCTCAAGTTTCTTTATTTAGCTAAACTCAAAGCCCCTTTGAACCCCCCAACATTGGGCTAGTGCACTTACCCTGTGCAGAGAAAGGGAAGGATGAGGTAATCCGCTTACATGGCAACTGATTTATTACATGCAGGAAAACTTCCTGTTAGCCTCCCAAAAGTTATCTTTTCTCTTATTATTTGGAAAGCACGGTAATTTTCCACTTATTCTCTACTGATATGAAACAGATTTGTTTGGATCTTAGAGGAAGCTCTGTTTTGCAGTGTGTGTGTGTGTGTGTGTGTGTGTGTGTGTGTGTGTGTGTGTGCGCGCGCGTGCGCACACGCGTTTCCTGGTAGACCTGGTAAAGTACAGTCATTTGGCTGTGCACACCTATATTGGACTTACTTTCTGCACTATACCACACTTGCAAAAATGTTCTTTTCTAAAACGGTGAGAAAAAGGCTTTACAAGCTGAACTAACAGCATCTGCCTCTCCAAAATGCCTTAATCGCATTGGCAAAAAGAGCATTTTTTTTTTTTATGTTTTTAAAGCCTACTTGTTAACTGGATTGTTGGAGCAGCAACATTAAAAGGATAATGACAACGTTGCCCTCAAATAGAGTTTCTTAAAATAATTGCTTTTCCCCTAAGAGGGCTGGCCCTACCCTCATTGCTGCTTCTTTGTGGTGTCTTGAAATCTCTTCTACTCTGGGAGTCAAAGATACTCAAAACATTCATTTTCAGAGCATCACTATCCCAGAAATGGACACCAGAGGCTGGAACTCTGAATGCCTTACTCTTATCATGGTGTTAGCCATGAAGTCTTAGGTCTGCGTATTCAGCTTCTTATCTTGGGTGAACCTAAGAAGTAGGACAATGACTTGCATGAAAGGGGTGGGGAGCATCCGACCTTGCTCAGAGGGAGGTAGAGTTCGAATTGGTTGTGGGGCTATTATTCTGGGGCTTGGGAGGGGAGGGGAGTCTGGTTTGTTGTTTGGGCATAGGTGACATTAGCCTGAGGCCGCAGATATAAAGCAACAGGGAACTGAAGCCTGTGTCTATGAAAAAGGAAGCTCCTAGGAGGAAGGGGAAGTCTGACCATGAACCAAAGGTATCAGGCAAAGAAAAGCAAGACAGGCTGAGGTAGAGCTCTGAGAGATTTCTGGAGACAAGTGTGTGCAGATGGAGAAGACATTTTAGAGTTGTCCTTTGCTCTTACTCTGAGGAAGGAGGAGCTTGTTTTAAGAATTAGTTTATTCAGGAGACAAATCAGACTGCATATTCATTGTTATGTCCAGCACAAATTGAGGCAGCTCAGAAACAAATGCAAAATATACTTCATCTCTGTGTGGACATGGTAGCTCAATAGGGATATGCATGCAGTTGGAGTGTGGAAGGGATTCGCTGAATTTTGTTGACCTTGGACTTCGGTTTGACCAGTTTCACTGGATTGACAGGCTATCTCATCAAACCCCTCCAGAATTATTAAACGAATGGTTTATATCATGTAACATAAAGTTCTCCTCTGTTTAGAATTACGTTCTAGATACACAATCCAGCCTGTGAGCACTTGGTTTCTCCTTAAGTGATGCACACGGGATGGAGAAAGGAAAATTGAAACATGTTTCCGCAGACCCCTTTCAACCCATTTGTTTACAATGTACAACCACTTACGGGTTACAAAGAAAATCTGCCACGATTTATTGCTTGGAAAGATGATGCAGAGAGTTTGAGAGAAAATCGCTAATAAATTGAGGGTGAAGTGCTTTGTTAATAGAGAGTGTGATAGAAATGCATAATGAAGAGTGGCCCTTTCAAGGTCACTCTTCGAAGAAGAGGCCAGAACTCTGGATGCCTTACTCTTCATCTAACAGACCCTGGCACACAAAGCGCAAATGGAGCATATCTTTAACCCCACTTGGGTACTCCTGGAAAGGGGCCCCCATTTATGTCTACCCAATCGTCTGAGCAAGGCTAACAAAATAAACAAGAAACAGAGTAGGTGGCTCAAGCTTTAATGTGCAAACATATCTATTGGGATCTTGTTAAAATCAAAGTCTCAAATCAGTGAGTCTGGGATGTGGCCTGAGACTCTGCATTTCTAATAAGCCGCCAGGCAATGCCAATGCTATTCACCCAAAACCCTGCTCCAACCTAAAATATTTGGAGGGGCCTAGGGATTCCCTTAGCCACTAGGATTTCAAGATGCTGGAACGGACCAGCTCTGAAGGAAACTAAAAATGTTTTGTAGGATGCAAGACACAAAAATAAAAACATCCAGATGGAGGTACCCAGAAGGCAACTGGAAATGTTGAACTGGAGTCTAGGAAGACAGTAGGGCCGTGAATAATATTTGAGGAACCGTAGGTGCCGTCATGACTGTAGATAATTCTGTAGACAGACTGATAGATAAATAGATGAAATATATGGATGGACCTCATTGATCAAGGTACATTATCATCATTGGCTCATGCAAAGCCCCATTTTTGTCTGATTTTCTAAAATTCGTTATTTCATAGATTCCCTCTTATACTCATCCTCCCCACTACGGGCAATTTTTTCAAGTGTTTGATATGTAGCCTTACATTTTTCTAAGTGTTCATATACAATGCATCTCATTTAGCGTGAATGGTTTTGTCTTTTTGAGATACAACTTGTTGAATTAACACCCATGTAGACACCTATGTAACCATTACCCTGTTCAAGATGTGGAATATTTTCTGTGGCTCTGTGCACATATTTATAATTTACATAAATGACACTGAATAACAGATATCATTCTGTTCCTTACCTCATTCCACAGCACAACAAACATTTTCAAGGTTGATGTATGTAACTGTGTTTATATATTCGCTTCCAGCTACTTCTTAGTCTCCCCGGTATGTTCTTGCCGCATTTCTGTTACCTTCCCCAGTGAAGGTACCTAAATTGCCTCCTGCTCTCCCTACCACAACTAATACTAGAACAAACCTCCTCATTTATGTTCTGTTATGAACCTAAATGACATTTTTTCTTCCTAACCTATGTTACCAGGAGAGTGGTTACTGAGTCATGATGTCTAAATATACTTGTTTCAACTAAAAGGTAGCAGACTGCCGTCCAGAAGAACTCCAACCAATCAGAGCTTAAAAATGCTTTTTTTTTTTCTAAAATCAAATTTATTGGGGTGCCTATGTGGCTCAGTCAGGTAAGTATCTGACTTCGGCTCAGGTCATGATCTCACGGTACATGGGTTGGAGCTCTGCGTCGGGCTCTGTGCTGACAGCTCAGAGCCTGGAGCCTGCTTCAGATTCTGTGTCTCCCTCTCTCTCTGAAACCCCCACTAGTGTTTTATCTCTGTCTCTCAAAATAAATAAATGTTAAAAAAATGTTTAATCAAAGCAAATCAAATCAAGTTTATGTTTTTTTTTCAACTTCACTATGTTAAACTGGACTCAAGGTGGCCAGGTTTTATTAGGGTTACATTTAGATTTTGCCTATGAATGGCAATTCTTTCATTCACTGGATATTTAATGAGCATCCACAGTATGTTGGGTACCCTTCGAGGGGCTGGGAATGCAACTGTGAAGAAGATAAATCCTCCACCCACATGGAATTTATGTTCTAGTCATTATGATATTAAGTGGGTGAGATCACATAGAAAGAGAATACAGGATGAGTGAAGAGAAAAGAAAACCCAGGGCAGAATTTGGAGAAACATCAAAAGATTAAGGAGTAGAGAGAAAAGAATTCTGGAGGGAGAGAAAACTGCTCCAGAAGGAGGGAGGGCCCCTGGATGGCTCAGTCAGTTAAGTATCTGACTTAAGCTCAGGTCATGATCTCTCAGTTGGTAAGCTTGAGCCTCACTTCAAGTGAGCTCCACCTTGGCTTCAGCTGAACACAAGCCCCACTTCAGTTTTTAAAAAAAAATGAGCCCTGCTTTCAGTGAGCCCCGCTTCTCTTTTTCTGCCTCTAGCTCACTTGCATCCTCTCTCAAAATAAAAACTTCTGGGGTAACAAGAGAACCAAGAGAAAGTGATGTCATAGGAGCCAAAAGAAAACAGAGTTTCAAGGAAAGTCATCTGGCAGAGGGAATATAATTAGGAGGTGGTTGGTCACCAAGAAGGCTTTGGCACAAGTCATTGTTGGAAAATTGGAGAATGATAGGATAGTACACACCCTATGATCCTTAGTTATACCTCCAGACCAAGCACATGGCCTCCCCTTTGCTGAAAGATTAGGACCCTCTTTTTTCCTTCGGTGTGCATTCTTTTCTAAGAAACTCTTCCCTCCTTCAGTAAACAAACCTGACTCTTCCATCCCTCTAGAGCAGAGCATAAATGTTAAATTCTGGTATAAATGCCACATAACGATCAAGGATGAACCTCTGCTGATTATTCCAAAGAGTAAGACTCTGCTCTTATCCAAAACTTCTGCAAATCAACATGCATTTAACAGAATTGGTCTGTAAAATTAAAGGAGACAGAAGGGTGGGGAACGAATGGAAATCTTTTCAACTGACAGTTGAAAAGACAGCTTCAGATGTCATATTATCGCTTTTATGTAGGACATAACACTGACTTTATCTTTGTCTCATCGCTTTCACTCATTTGATCATTGTATATCATGGAGAATTGGGTTTTTTTCTGTCAAATGTCTGCCCCATGTATTCAATCTTTTATATTTCCACTGTTCTCCTCCACTGACTTGGGCGTGGTCCTCATTGCCTCCTGCCTGAGTCAAGACAACAGGAGCCTGAAGACAGCCACCTCCTCAGCTCCCCATCCCGAGCAGTGCCAAGCAGCAGGGCACACCCACGTGTAGAACTATCACTGCTTTCCCACCGCTTCCAGATGAACCCTGCACGACAGACTCACAGTCCTTCGCTGCCTGGCCTCGTACCACCCTGCAGCTTGGGTTTCCCATCACATCCCCACTGTAACGCTCTGCTCCTACCAGCCTGGCCTCGTTGACCCTCCCCAGACAGACTATGTACCCATTTTCTGTCCCCCCCGCCCCGATCCTTGTCCCTGCCTTTTAACAAGTTTGGAATCCCCTCCCCACTCCCCAGGGCCCACCAGGTCTCACACCCTCCACCTCTACTGCTCTGTCTGAACTCCTGGAACATCAAGTCTCAGACATCCGGTTTCAGGATGCTTTGACATACTGAAAAATTAAGGACCCCAGAAAGGTTTTATCTTGAGGGTTATATCTGTCAAGTTACCGTAACGTTAATTAAATCAAGAACACTTTTAAATATTTAGTAATCGTTTCTGAACAGCCTTTGTATGTTGTCATAAAAAAACATATTTTATGAAAAAAAACTCTTAGCTTTCAAAACAAGTATGAATAAGAATAAGAATAAAAGAATAATAAGGATAAGAATAAGAATAAAAATAGTGGCAATGCTTGGAGCGCCTGGGTGGCTCAGTCGGTTAAGCATCCAACTTCAGCTCAGGTCATGACCTCACAGTTCACGAGTTGGAGCCCCACATCAGACTCTGTGCTGACAGCTCAGAGCCTGGAGCCTGCTTCGGATTCTGTCTGTCTGTCTCTCACTCTCTTTCTCTCTCTCGGCCCCTCCTTCACTTATGCTCTCTTTCTCTCTCCCTCAAAAATAAATAAACATTAAAAAAATTTTTTTAAAGAATAGTGGCAATGCTTTATATTTTTTCAAACCTCTTTACTGTGTGGCTGACTAGAAGACAGCTGGATTCTCCTGATTCTGCATTCAGTCTTTTATGGTGGGTTATTTTGGTTGAAGCACATGAAGAAAGTCCAGCCTCACCAAGAGAACACTGCATTACGGGGGACAGCCTGGAATAGTCTTTTAAGATCATGTGGACATTCTTTTCTCATACTGTCCAAAGCTGGAAAAGTGATAGTTTCCTAAAAGTTAGTTGCAATGTGGAATCTGAAAACTTGTCAGTACATTTTCCATACTCTGTTATATTAAAATTCATTGATCTATTTTTGAACGGATCTTTTATCTACTCATAATTTTATAGTAGAAAGCATTGACCATTTGGAAAATATTGGTTCATGGGGCTGTGCAGAACTTCCAAATGTTGGCACATTTTATAAAGAATATATATATGTATATATATATATGGCTCAGTCAGTTAAGCATCTGACTTAGGCTCAGGTCATGATCTCATGGTTCATGGGTTCGAGCCCTTAATCAGGATCTGTGCTGACAGCTCAGAGCCTGGAGTCTGCTTCAGATTCTGTGTCTCCCTCTCTCTCTCTGCCCCTCCTCCACCCATGCTCTGTCTCTCTCTCTCTCTCTCTCTCTCTCTCTCTTTCTCTCTCTCTCTCTCTCAAAGATAAATAAACATTAAAATTTTTAATTCATAATTTTAAATGTAGATATATTATATATAATCTCATTTAAAAAAGAACTTGGCTTTAAGTATTGAGAAAATGTAAAGCTTATGGTGGTGAATACATATGAGTTTTCCAGAAATCTATTTTTTATTTGAAAGCTCCAATTCTCTAACAAGTAACAAAAATATTAGTTGCTTTCCTTAAAGCAATATGCTTTCTTTGCTCATTTCCAAGAAAATATTTGGCAAATACCCAAATCTGAATAACTATAGTTTATCTGTCCATCACTGCAGTAGGCAAGGGGGGGAAATGCCTTTCCTGCACCAAAGATATATTCACTTCCCAATCTCTGCAACCTGTAAATGTTACTTTATGTGATGAAAGAAGTAATTAAGTTAAGGAGCTTGGAAAGAGGGGCTTATCCTGGATTTTTCAGTGATAAGTCCCTTACAAGAGAGAGGAAGAAGAAAAGACACAGAGACACAAAGGAAAGGCCGTGATGTGAAAACAAGGCAGAGATGGGTGTGATGCTGCCAAAAGCCAAGGAATGCCAGGGCACACCCATTGCCACCAGAAGCTAGAAGAGACAAGGAACAGGTTCTCCTCCAGAACTTCCAGAAAGAGTGAAGGCCTGCCAGTTCTGGGCCCCCAGTTTCCAGAACTATGAAAGAATAAATATCTGCTGTGTTAAGCCACGAACACTGAGATCATTTGTTAAGGCAGCTCTGAGAAACTAGTACAGTCAGTCTTGCAAGTAAACATTGATGTTCCATGAAAAAGGCTGCCAGTTTAGCTGGCAACTCAAACAATCACACAAGTACTTTTCCTCTGACTCTTGATTTTGGCTCAGATCATTATCTCATGATTAGTGGGATCAAGTCCCAAGTCTAGTTCCATGTCTTCTGTGCATGGGATTCTCTCTCTCTCTCTCTCTCTCTCTCTCTCTCTCTCTCTCTCTCTCTGCCCCTCCCACTCTTTTGCTCTCAAAACAAATAAACATTAAAAAAAAAAAAAGATGATCACCATACTTCAATGTAGAGAAGCAATGCTTTATGAATGCTTCTCATTTCCTCACCCAAAATGCTAAAAAGAGAGATACTCAGGAATTAAGATGTAATAAAATTAGTCACATGTAATGCTGCAAGGACACTCCTAATTGAAAGGGGCATTCTCTATACTATGAGTGAGTAATGGTAAAGAATACAGTGACTACTGATAGAGCAGTGCCAGTCCCTGGTTCAGAACTCTTAAATCAGAGTTTTGCCTACTCTAATTTGGGCCCCAGCAGTACAAATATCAACACAGGAAGAAAAAAGAAAGAAAGAAAGAACATTTTAGCATTATCATGAAAATTTTGTTGACCTCCAAAATGCCACATTTTGCAGGTGCTGAAGCAAATATAGCAAGAGGCTATTTTATTTATTTTTTAAATTTCTTAAATGTTTTCTTTATTTTTGAGAGAGAGAAAGAGATAACACAAGCAAGGGATAGACAGAGAGAGAGCAAGAAACACAGAATCCAAAGCAGGTTCCAGGCTCTGAGCTGTCAACACAGAGCCTGACACAGGGCCGGAACCCATGAGCTGTGAGATCATGACCTGACGTCAGATGCTTAACCAACTGAGCCACAAAAGGCTATTTTAAAATTAGGTGGTAGGTTTGGGCCACCTGGCTGGCTCAGTTAGTACAGTGAGCAACTCTTGATCTCAGGAGTGTGAGTTCAAGCTCCACATTGATGGTGTAAGGTTATTTAAAATAAAATTAGGTGGTAGGTAGATTGGTATTCACTGTACTAGTCTTTAAGTTTTTCTATATACTTTTTAATTTCCATAATGAAATATTGGAGGAAAAGTTTTGTGTGTATGAAAAAAAACTGTTAGCTCATTTTGTGAGGCCGATACTGAAGAGTGAAGTTACTATCCTTGGCCTGCTGTATTCTGTTCGCTTCATCCTTATCCCCTAACTGCTCTAACCACCTGATGATCTAGAAACATCTTCCCTGCCTCCTTGTCTTTTCACGCGTGATTCCCCAAGCCAGAATACAATCTCTCCCTTCCACCTCTCTTGGTGCCCCAATAAAATTTTAATTTCGCTTATAAACTGTGGCTGCAATAGCCTCTCCCCACACACACACCCGAGGAATCTTCCCTGTCTCCCCTTGGACTGACTTTGGAGCTTCTACTGCTAAAGTCAGACTGAAGATCAAAGCCACTGGATATCTGCCCAAGCCACCAACAATCACGGATGTTAGAACATCACTGGAATGACCTTGGTGGAGGATGCCAGCTAACTCAAATTTCTGCGGGTTACTCTTCAGGTAACAGGTGAAATACGAATTAAGGATGAATATTGAAGTAAATAGTGATCCAAAGTAGAACCATTCTACATCTTTACTAGCCTACTATCGTTCATAAGCGGTTTTGCCCTGGACATGAGAAGCCACGGGCCATTTCTGAGACCTTTGCCTTAAGTCAAAAGTTGGAACTTGCAAAAAAAAAAAA